>NC_135536.1:36513911-36869411 GCF_045843805.1 Urocitellus parryii
AGCTGATTGGAACTCACTTGGCCTCTTCCAGCTCCTCTGTTCGCTGGATGGCATCTGTCTCATACTTGGTCCTCCACTGGGCCACCTCTGAGTTGGCCTTGGATAGGACACGCTGCAGCTCAGCCTTGGCCTCTGTCTCTTCCTCATACTGCTCCCGAAGCAGGTCACAGTCATGCCGGGCCGACTGCAGTGCGTGGGCCAGGGCGTTCTTGGCCTAGGGAGAGGTGGACACCAGAAGCAGGGTCAGCTTCACCCATGAGGCAACACCAGCCCTTGCCCATCTCCTCACACCAATCTCAATTTGCTCCCTTGGCTTCCCCAGTGGACCTGGCACATTTTGCTGAGTATTAATAACAATGAGCGCCAGTACCATGGCAGCCATCTCACCACTGCCACTTATGGGGGAAAGAGAGACTCAGAGAGGTCAGGAGGTTTCCCCAAGATCACCAGGCTATACGAGGCAGGTTAGTATTGAGCCCTGATGACTCTTTAACTCAGGTTCTTTCCCTTTTTTCATAAATTCAGCAAAGTGCTAGGAAAAGGTCCAGTTTAGTGTCTTTCTTCAGTTTTCAGATGGTCCCACTAATCCCAGGATCCATTCACGAAGTCCCTGCATCCCATACTTATGCCCAGCCAAGGCTATAACCTGCCTCCCTACTTTATTTTCTTGCCACCTCTTCACCCCCTATCTTCCACCCAGGGATGGCAGCAGAGAGGTTCAGGGCCCTGGCCTGGGAACCGGAGTTAGAAAGCATGTGGTAGGGTTTGGGTTATTATTTCTTTTGGGGATTTTCAGACACTAGTGGATAGACAGCAAGCTTCATTCTTGGGAAAGGAAGGGATGCAGATGCAAGGCCAGTTGGTGTGCCTCTTGCTTGAGCCTGGTTGCTGGAGTCCAGGCCTCACCTTAACCTCCTCCTCCAGCTGCCTCTTGAGATCCTCCAGCTGTTGGGTGTAGGTGAGCTTGCCTCGGGTCAGCTGGGAGATTAGTGCCTCCTTCTCATCCAGCTGCCGGGACAGCTCACCTGGGGAGGCACCAAGGCACTCTCAACTCTTGAAAGTCAGCCATTCCTCTCTCTCCCCAACTCCTCCCTAACCCTCAGGTTCCATTTTCTTCAGAGAGGCTATGCATGTGCATGTGAAGGGTGTGTGTACCTGAGCCTGCAGTGGCTCAGGAGGCCCAGATACTGGGATCCAGCCTTACCATTCTCAGTCTGCAGCTTGGCCCGCTGGCTGGTGAGGTCATTGACAGAACGCTGGGTCTCCTCAGCCTTGCTTCGATGCTCATTCATCTGGTCCTCTAGAGTCCGGCACATCTTCTCCAGGTTCGCCTGAGAGAGGGATGAACAATGCATGGATGTTGGGGGTGGGGGCTGAAAGTAGTGAAGGGGAGCAATCAAAGGAGAAAAGAAGAGGGAAAATACGGAAGGGAGGAAGGGATTAGAGAACCATGTAGAAGAAGGCGAGTAGGAAAAGGAGCCATCAAGGAAGAAAGAAAAAAAGGGGGGAAAGTGGTAATAGGTAGAGGGACCTGGAGGAGGGAACGGGTGGAGCTGGGCTCACCTTGGCCTTGATGATCTGCTCCATGTTGGAGGTGACATCGTCCAGCTCCAGCTTGAACTCGCTCTTCTCCTTCTCCAACTTCTGTTTCACCCGCTGCAGGTTGTCGATCTGCTCACTCAGCTCGGCCACACTGTCAGCGTGCTTCTTGCGCAGGGCTGCAGCTGTGGCCTCGTGCTGCAGCGTGGCCTCCTCCAGGTCCCTCCTCATCTTCTGGAACTCAGCCTCTCGCTTCTTGTTCATCTCGATCTGCACAGATGTGGCTCCTCCGGCCTCCTCCAGCCTCTCACTGATCTCCTCCAGCTCTCGGGACAGGTCTGAGCGCAGCTTCTCCACTTTGGCCCTGGCCGTGCGCTCAGCCTCCAGCTCCTCCTCCAGCTCCTCAATGCGTGCCTGGGCCCAGATGTGAAGAGTTTAGACCACCTGCTTGGACCCCTCCATTGGGCCCCCACCCCAAGGCTCTAAGACTCCTAGCCTGCTGGGAACATTAAGTGAATTTAGCTCTACTAGAGAGGTGGGCATGAAAGCATTTGGGGAAGGTGGCTTGAACAGCAGAGTTAGCCTTCCTCTGGGTGGATGCTATACATTCTTTTTATTGAAAGGAAAGCAGTTGAAGCTTGATCTTGAAGGTCAAAGAGGTCTGGGGCATTTAAATCAGTTAAAAGGAAAAAAAGACCAAAGTTTAAACGCAGTATCTGTCTTATTAGACAACTGTAGATCTAACTCAGTGTCTGCTGTTGAGAAAAGAACCTCAGAGTTCACTGTCAGTGTTGAAAGGCTCTTAACAGTCACCGGTAACAGGGGAAGGCATGGAGACCCAGAAATCTGGAGCGGTCTTCCCATATTCACCCAGCTAAGGCCAAGCTGAGACAGGAAACCAGGATTTCTACCCTCCAGACCTAGACCTTTTCAGGGTCTCTTCTGATGTTTTCCTTGAATCACACAGCCCTTTTAGGGGACACTGTGATAGCTTTGTGTGTCCTTTCATGAACACAAGGTAAGCTCCTATAATTCTCGGGGATGGGATATCCTGCAGGAGGGAAGCAGGGAGGCTGAGAACCAACTCAAGGACTGCAGTATCCAGCCTGGGCTTTCTAGACCTCACCTGAAGCTCTTTGAGCTTCTTCTGCAGCTGGCTTCCCAGGGCCTGTTCATCTTCAATCCTGGCATTGAGTGCATTCAGCTCAAAGTCCTTCCTGTAGGGAAGAAGTGAGGGTGAGGTAAGGCTAGCTGTGTTCTCTGGAGGCCCAATAGCAATCACTGGAGATTACAATGAAACAAATAGAAAATAGGATTTAATCAGAAAATTGTCCAGGGGTATGTAGGATCCCTGAACATCTGTCATAGGATCGAAGTCCAACAATAATGTAGTGGGAATAGCCTAGTAAACTGGGCTCTGTGGGTCTT
Organism: Urocitellus parryii; assembly: GCF_045843805.1. Taxonomy (NCBI): domain Eukaryota; kingdom Metazoa; phylum Chordata; class Mammalia; order Rodentia; family Sciuridae; genus Urocitellus; species Urocitellus parryii. The sequence continues at coordinate 36,516,879 of NC_135536.1, forward strand.
CCCTCTCTTTTTTTCTTCCATCTGAAAAATGAAAAGGTTGGACTAGCTTATTTTTAGTTTGTTACTTTGGACAACTTGTTAACCTTTATGAGCCTCAGTTTCCTTGGTAGGACTCAAGATACCATCTTTAAAATGTGGCTGAAGACGGCTGGGGAGGCTGAAGCAGGGGTATCATAAGTTCAAAGCAACTTAGAGAGGCGCTAAGCAACTTGGAAAGACCCTGTCTTTAAATAAAATATAAAAAGTTCTGTGGCTCAGTGTAAGTGCCTCTGGGTTCAATCCCCAGTACCAAAAAAAAAAAAAAAAAAAAAAAGTGGCTGAGGAACTAATGGGGTCCTAGATCGATTCATTCATTCAGTAAATTCTGCACCTGGGAAAGTGAGAAGACCCCTGTGCAAACACAAGTTGAGGTACCATAAGATCCTCAGGTTTCAAAATATGTTCTACAACTCACCATTCACCAAGTCTGGAAGGTGGGTGTGTATACTTTGGGAGGATTTGAAATAATTGGGACCACAAGTTACTCAGAAAAAGAAATGAACTGGCCCCTCCACTTCTTGGGCATGTGGGCAGACCCATTTCTTTGAGGCTTTCTGGGTTCTCTCTGAAAAACCCAAAGGGACTTTCCTGAGAGATCTTGTGTGACGGCTTCCTCCACGTCAAGGAACTGATCTCCAATAGAGTCACGTACAAAAGGGACCAAGCACTTGTTTTCATCCCTACTGAGTGTCCCATAGGAAGAAAGGGCTTGAGGGATCCAGGTGAAACTTTTTGCCAGGGAGGACAACAAGACCCTGATGTATGGGTCTTGGGGAGCACAGCCCTCTTCCTGGGGACCTTTGCTGAAGTTTAAGCATCTTGTTATGGAAGCTGCCTGAGGGCGTGGCCTCTCAGGTTGGGTGTCAGCTTGTCTTGCTATGGGCAGAGCAGGCTGCAGGGCTGGGGAGGAGGAAAGGTAGTGGGGAGCAGAACATTGTACTTTTTTAGCTTCTCATCTAGCTGCTGCTTGTCATTCTCCAGGTCCATGATGCTCTCTTGGGTCAGCTTCAGGTCACCCTCCAGTTTCCTCTTCGCTCGCTCCAGATCCATGCGCACCTTCTTCTCCTGCTCCAGGGATCCCTCCAGCTGGTGAAGACAAGGCCCAGCCATGCCCCATGAGGTCAGGCACCTGACTTGGTGATTCTGTAGCTCAGTTACTTCACATTTGGGGAATCTTAGGGGAGCATCCAAGACTTGGATAAACTTCCCCAGAGTGGGCCAAATGTTCCCAGGGATTGTGAGAGCACCTACCACGGAGAGACTGCTTGACACATATTTAAGGAATGAAGAAATGATTGTGGGACAAAACCTCAAAGCTATATATTCATTCATTCAGCATCGTATAAGCACTTACTGTTGCCAGGCTGTGTGCTAGGCTCTGCAGACACAAGTGTCTGTACAAGTTCCTGTCTAAAGGGAGCTCTCAGTCTTGAGCTATGACAGATATTTAAATAAGTATAGAGTGAGAGGACATCCATAGGCCATATATACCCATCTGAGGGAACAGTGATCACTCATGATCAGATCTGCCAAAAATTTCAGAAGTGAAAAGATCCTCCGTGAGGAGCCTCACAAAATTCTCAAAGACATGTATCATAGTCTTACCAGAAGTCCCCTAAATCCTGTGGTCAAAGGAAGAGATATATGGGCTTAAAACTAAATTAAATAGGAAAGTCCACCTCTATCATTGATCATATCAGTGGGATCAGATGCATAATTCAGAATGGATCACTCTCTTCGTTTCCTTTTTCCCAGTTTCCTTCAGGAAGGTATCAGGAGAGTGAACTTCCTCCAACACTCCCCTCCCAAAATACACACACAGCCACACAACCACACCCTTTGAACACAGATGGACATTTTATATCTAGACCCTGTCACTCTGAGTCTACTTACATCATCCACCTGCTGCTCTAGCTTGACCTTGGCTTTGGTGAGGGTGTTGACCTTGTCCTCCTCAGCCTGAAGGTCATCCAGGGCCTGCTGGTGGGCCTCTTGCAGAGCTTTCTTCTCCTTGGTCAGTTTGGCAATGATCTCATCCAGCCCAGCCATCTCCTCTGTCAGGTTCTTCACCTGTCAATCCCAAACCCCAGCCCCTTTAAGGTCAAAGGTCACTGGTCTGGAGACATCTCTGGGGACCTCCATGTCAAGGACCAGGACCACATGCTGGCCTGGGAATCCTGAGGAGACCTGGGCTGGAGTCAGAGGGAGCTGCCCTCACCTTGTTCTCTGTTGCATGCTTCTCCTTCTCCACCTTGGCCAGTGTCAGCTCCAAGTCATCAATGTCCCTTTTGAGCTCAGAGCACTCATCTTCCAGCTTGCGCTTCTTGGCAGTGAGCTCAGCATTCATCTCCTCCTCATCTTCCAGCCTCTCGGTCATCTCCTTCACCTTGGCCTCCAGCTGGATCTTGTTCTTGATCAGCTGGTCGCAGCGCTCCTCTGCATCAGCCAGGTTGTCTTGTTCCTGAGGGTAAGGCACAGAGGGGAGGTTGTTTAGCAGGCAGAGTCCTTGTCCTCGTGGTTAGATGAAGGGAAAGGTACATCCCTCAAAGAGGAGTGGAGCTCTAGGGTATTCTCAGTTGAGTAGAGTCTTGGAAGGATAGGAAAGGGAAGAGTTTTAGAAAATGTGAGTTGGGAGTATTGGGCAGAGGAGGAGAGAATGAGGACGCTTGGCATCTTTATTTGTCTCTCTTTCTCTAGACTTCTCCATTGAAGAAAGGGAACTGCATTTGCAGTTGCCAAACACTTTTACGTATTTACAATGTAGTGAGATAGGCAACTTTATTCCATTTAGAGATGAAGAAATTGAGGCTCAAAGATGACTTCTGGGCTGGGCGTGGTGGCACACTCCTATAATCCCAGTGACTTGGGAGGCTGAGTTCAAAGCCAGTCAGCAATTTAACAAGGCCTAAGCAACTGAGTGAGACCCTGTCTCTAAATAAAATATAAAATAGGACTGGGGATGTTGTTCAGTGGTTAAGTGCCCCTGAGTTCAATCCCTAGTACAAAAAAAAAAAAAAAAGATTTGTGGTTTCCTTAAGGTCATAAAATTATTAAGCTGTGGATCTAGACTGAACTCAGGAAGAAAGCATATTTATTTTAAAATTAGTTCTTTTACTCTTTCCTCCTCCTGAGGGACCACCTTGGGGGGTCTTTGGAAATGAAATATTTTGCCTGTGAAAGGACAAGATGGTGAGCCCCTGTGTGGGGAGGGGTAGCGTTGTGGGACATATGGGAAGAGAAAGGTGGAAGGGCCAATAATGGCCCAGGAACCTCACCGCCTGCACTTGGAGCTGCAGGTCATTCTTTTCCTGCAACAGGGACACCATCTTCTCCTCTAGTTCCTTCCGGCGAGCCTCAGACTTCTCCAGTGCATCTTTGATGCGCCCGAACTCCTCCTTCATAGTAGCCATCTCCTTCTCTGTCTCTGCGCTCTTCAGCAGTGGCTTGATCTTGAAGTAGAGCTTCATCCACGGCCAATTCTTGACTCCCATGAAGGCCCGAATGTTCCACTGGATTATTAGCAGGGAGTCTCTGCAAGGGCCCAGCAAGAAGAGTGGTGAGAGAGCCTTCCTGACTCCTTCCCACCTGAGGCCCTGACTCCTAGGTAACACCCCCTTTTCTCCATCCATCCCATCCTTCCTGAGGCCCTTCAACCCTAGGGACCACAATGTATCCACGGGAGCCCTTGCCTCTATTTTTGAAGACCCAGTGAGGTCTTTCTCTTGACACTGCCTTTGAACCAGTCTTGGTCTCAGAGAGGCTGGGAATGTCCTTTTGAGATCTCTCACCTGCGTTCCAGCAGCTTCTTAAACTCCATTCTGGAGAGGACACCCCGGGACTGTGCCTGGATGCGTGTGATGATGCGGCTTAGCCTCTCATCTCGCATCTCCTCCAGCAACCCCAGCAGACCTGCTTTGAAGAACACCTGCAGAGAAAGTGTGTGTCGGCCATGACTAGAAAGATGTATGAGGGAAAAGAGGTGGTGGAGATGATCTTGGGAAGAGCAGCATTTAGAAATTGATTGAAGGGAGGAGGTCAGTGGTATTTGGAACTGGAATGGGAGAGGTGTTTGCCGGGATGGGGAGCATTTGAACCACAGCACATGGTCCAGAGTATCCCCAAGATGATTGGCAAAAGGAGTCAAGAGGTGAGGAATCAAAGGACAAGAGACACCTTCCTTTAAATAATTTGTTTCTTGCTTTTCCTCACCTTGGTGTGTCCAAACTTATACTGGTTGTGGTCAATGTCCAGAGAGCTCAGCAGCTTCTCTGCCCCTTTCCTGCTGTCAATGAACTGTCCCTCAGGGATGGCCGCTGGATTCAGGATGCGATACCTGGGGAGAGGATTGCTGGGGTCACTGCACTGTACATAGATTCTGCTCTGCCTACAGAATTCTAAGGATGCCTGTAGACTCCTGCACTCTAGGGCACATCTGTACCCACCTCTGCCGGAAGTCCCCGTAGAGGATGCGGTTGGGGAAGCCCTTCCTGCAGATGCGGATGCCCTCCAGCACGCCGTTGCAGCGCAGCTGGTGCATGACGAGGGGGTTGTCCATCACCCCTGTGGCAAGAGGGGAAAGCAGATTGTGTAAGGAGAGCACTGGGATAAGAGCCCAAAAGTTCTGGGTTCTGATCATGGCCCTGGCACTTATTAGCCTATAACTTAGCAAGTCAGTTAATAATAATAATCCTCCATTTGTTTCATTTTTTCCCCAAGCATACTTTTAGGAATAACCAAAGGCTTTCACATTTTTTTTTATATGGCTTATACCTGTTTTCATAGGTGGTGGTCAGGACAGCTATATTCCTTTTTCTGGAGGGGAAGGCTAAAGCCAAATGGATTAAATGACTTGCCAAAGGTCACAGAGCTGATCAAGATCAGAGCCAGGCCTTGAACCCAGGTCCCTGAGCTTCTTTCTGTGTCCTTACAGATAAAAATGGATAGACAGAACTGGGTGCAGTAGCACACACCTGCAATCCTGGCTACTTGGGAGCTGAGGCAGGAGGGTCACAAGTTTGAAGCCAGCCTGGGCAACTTAGTGAGACCCTCTCTTAAAGTAAAAATAAAAAGGGCTGGGGTTAGAGCCCAGTCAAAGTGTGCCCCTGGATTCAATTCCTAGTGTTGCGTGTACACACACACACACACACACACACACACACACACACTGGATAGATAGTTCTTGAATTTCTCATTTTAGGGTTGAAAGTCACTGATGAGGTGATGTCCATCAAAGTGCTATCCAGAATTACACATTCCAAACATAAGGTAGCACTGGGAGCAGGTGATCTGGGAGACCTCACAGGGGATAGGAGAAGAACGTCATTTGGAAAGAATAATGGTGGTAGATTAGGAGATGACTTATAGGGGCCTGTCCCTGGCCCATCCATGGGCTGGCCTGAGTGCATGGCTCACCTGGGGACTTTGTCTCATTGGGGATGATGCAACGCACAAAATGGGGGTGGGTGGAGCGGAGGTTGGTCATTAACTTGTTCAGATTTTCCTGTGGCAGAAAAAACAAGAGGGAAAAGTAAAAAAAAAAAAAAAAAAAGTAAAGAAAAAGAAGTAAGAAAGGAAGAGATGGAAGAGAAAGGGAGATGAAGAGAATGCAAGAGGATGAAAAGGGTGGGAGGCAGATGGAAATGAGAGGTGAGATTAGAGGCCAGTAGATGACAGGAATTGATGACCAAGAGAAAGGACCAAGAATGCATAGGGGAGACTTGGAGGGAGAGGAATAGGAGATGAAGAAGGCAGGGAAGGGCCAGGGCTGTGTGGGGGTTCGGGCACCACAGCTGATAGGGAGCCATGATGAATCGGAGCTGGGGCCACACACTTACCCTGTGCAGAGCTGACACAGTCTGAAAGGATGAGCCTTTCTTGGCTTTGCCTTTGCCCTTTTCAACAGCTGTGGGAAAGGGAGACAACAAAAATAAGACCATTGGGTGTGTGGAGAATCGAGGCCTGGGGTGAAGAATCACAGCTTCTCTTCGCATCCCACTGGCCGACCCAGTCTTCAATGTAGTCACCTCCACCCACTTCCATCCCATTCAGTCTGTAAACCTTAGGGCGGGAAACAGTGTGGTGAAGCAATTGACCTGTTTCAGAAGCATGGCAGAAACTCTGTTCCTTAGTCCCCTGGGGTGCCTCCATCTCTACTTACGTGCATCAGCCCCTGCGTAGTTGGCAAATAGGTTGCTGAGAAGCTTGAGGGAGGACTTCTGGTACAAGCCCACCACTGTCTCATTGAGTGGGTCTTTGTTCTTCTGCAGCCAGCCCAAGATGTTGTAGTCCACGATGCCAGCATAGTGGATCAGGGAGAAGTGGGCTTCCTGCTTCCCCTTGATATTGCGTGGCTTCTGGAAGTTGTTGGACTTGCCCAGGTGGTTGTCATAAAGCTTGGCCTTGAAGGTCATGTCAGTGGCCTTGGGGAACATGCACTCCTCTTCCAGGATGGACATGATGCCCATGGGCTGGGGGTAGAGGGGAGAGCATCACTGAGTGTGCATCACACAGTGGAAATGGATTCTGCTCCACTGTCAATATTTGCTCATGGAGATGCCCCTTGTTTTATCAAGGTGTTAGGCTCAGTTCTGAGGACAGTCATCTATCGACTAGCATCTGCTCAAATTTTCCACAATAGAGAATTTTATTGATGACCGAGGGACCCTAGTGAAAATCTTGAAATGTGGCTGCTGTTTGGGCTTTACATATCACTCCATCATCCAGATCCCTGAGATGCCAGGGTTGAAAATAAGCGTACTTTTATGACCCCCGCCATGCTACCCTTACATATCCTGATCCTTGGGTGTAAACAAGGGCCATTAAACACTCTAGTGGGGGAGTGTCCTGCAGGTGTCCATCATCCATGTGTCCACTCCCAAGCCCCTGGAAACTCAGCTGTTTCAGTTGCCTCCCTCTCCTGGATAATAGGACAACAACAGGGCTCTGGAAACTTGGGCTTGAGACTCTTTAGCCTCACTTCTATTAATTATTCAGATCACATTCCCCTAAGGGAGAAGAGCTGCTGCTTTGTCTGATCTAGCAGAGGAGGGAGACACAGGTTGCAGGGCCAGGCACCTTCTCGATGAGGTCGATGCAGGCCTGCAGGTCCATGCCAAAGTCAATGAACTCCCACTCGATGCCTTCCTTCTTGTACTCCTCCTGCTCCAGCACGAACATGTGGTGGTTGAAGAACTGCTGCAGCTTCTCGTTGGTGAAGTTGATGCAGAGCTGCTCAAAGCTGTTGAACTGCAGGCGGGGAGGGGCAGGAGCAGGTCAGGCAGGCAGGTGTCTGGGTGGCCATGGGGGTCAGCCCATGGCTGTGCCATGCACCATGCCCAAGCCCAGCAGGGGTGGGGCTGGTCCCCTCCCAGGTCAAGGCAGGGGAGGGAGGGCTTGCCCTGAGGACAGGGACAATGACTGCCCTGTCAGTGCCACTGCCTTTCTGTGCTTGACCCATAGCTGGCCCTCCACAAGTGACTGTGAGTGTGCAAGTGGCTCCCTGGCTCACATCAAAGATCTCGAAGCCAGCGATGTCCAGGACTCCTATGAAGTACTGGCGTGGCTGCTTGGTCTCCAGGGTGGCGTTGATGCGTGTTACCATCCAGTTGAACATTTTCTCATATACCGCCTTGGCCAGTGCTCCGGTGGCATATATCACCTGTGAGGTAGGGGAAAGACCCAGATGAACAGGCTTGCCAGAAGGAAGGAATTTGAAAGCTCCCACCTCTCCATACTAAGATCCCCACCCCATCCATTTTATCTTCTGAAAATGACCCACCTGCTGGACATTCTGTCCCTTGGTGACATACTCATTGCCCACTTTCACCCGAGGGTGGCACAGCCCCTTGAGCAGGTCAGCTGAGTTCAGTCCCATAAGGTAGGCGGACTTGTCAGCCTCTAAAAGGAAAAGTCAAGTAGCAAATTTGGTAAGGGTTCGACTGCTCAGCACATGTGGCCCTCAGTGACTCTGCCCAGCTTCCCTGCCTCCCACCTTCAGTGCCATCGGGCTCCGCCTGCTCCTCCCGCTGCTTCTGTTTGAACTTCATGTTTCCAAAGTGCATGATGGCGCCCGTCAGCTTGTAAATGGAGCTCTTCTCTTCTGAAGTGAAGCCCAGTACATCAAAGGCATTCTGTAGGCAGACCCCAAATTGGAGGATCCCAGAAAAGGAAGTATGACTGGTAAATGAGATCACTCATAAATTGGAGAGAACTTGTATTCTTAATCCCTGTGAGTTCCCAGACGCCCACGCCCCGCAGGGAACTCCAAAACAAAGATGGAAGATTCGAGAGCAGGGTGTGGCCTCGGCTCCGCCCACTCTCAATAGTCCTAGGTCTTTTCTGGAGCTGTACCCACTTATGATTCTAGTCGCTGCACTTGCTCCCCTGCTGGCCTCCCACACCTTCTGTAGCTGTTCTTTACCTAATAGCCTTCCTCAGCCCCGTGACTCCTTTTCCCTTCTCCTTGGTGATGCCTTATTTCTTGCCTTGTCTGCCTCTGAGTCCCATGGCTTTCAGCCCTCTCTTGTTTGATTGAACGCCAAATACTGGCCTGGCCTGTCTCATCTCACACATATCCCAGCATACCCTGGTGACAGGGCACATTCTGGCTATCAGGGAGTCCATACAACGGACAGCCAATGTCTTAGCTTTATTCCTCAAGTGGTGAACTGGCCAATTGTGCCCCTGCTGCCCATTTTCCGACTTTGCCTTGGTCCTCACACACTTACATCAGTGGCCATGAGCTCTTCAGAGTCATCGATTGAGGCCACGGTGGTCTCTCCTTGGGAGATGAATGCATAATCATAGGGGTTGTTGGTGATCAGCAGCATGTCTAGGAGGGTGGAATACGATTCGAATATGACACAAGCCCCTGGCTTTCATGGGGGCTGCCAGCCATGCACATAGCCCTGGGGCAACACAGGATAGGGCTTGTCTTGGCTCTGCATCCCACAGAACTGAATCTAACAGTGCCGTGAAGCCCAGGGCATGCTAACTGAATCCAGCCACAAGCAGCAGGGACCAGGTTGCCATGGAGATAGCTGGTCTCAGTTGGTGGCTCTGACTCACCCAGCAACTCAGGCTTTTTGTTAGACAGGATTTGGTAGAAAATGTGATAATCTCTCTCTGCTTTCAGCTGGAAAATAACTCTGGATTTTTCCAGAAGGTCTGTGAACCGTCAGATAGAAGAAAAGAAAAAAAAAAAGGTTAGATTTTCAGATACAAGAAAAAAGAGGAAGATAAATGATAAACGTAGCAAGCAAAAGTCAGAGGGGGTGGACTGGGCATGGTACACAGAGCTCACACTCACAGATGAAGACAAAGACCCAAAAGGAGAGGGATCGTCTCAGACAAAAATCACAGAGAAACATACACAAATGTACAGAGACAGAGACAGATAAAGACCCAGAGCAAGTCTCAGGGAAAGACAAATATACAGTCCTAGAGACACAGACGCATAGAGACAGACAGGAAGAGAGGAGAAAAACAGAGTTGGGGTGGGGAGATGAGATGATCAAGGACAAATTTGCTGAGCCCTAGCAAATTCTTGGTACTCACAGGTCTCTATGTCTGCAGATGCCAGTTTCCCTGTAGCTCCAAAGTGGATTCGAATGAATTTCCCCTGAAGAGATGGAGGAGGGTGGTGATGAATTGGGGGAAGGCTCATACTTGAGGCCATCCCTTCAACTCAAGTCCCAAGCTCAAGGTCAGGGACCACTCACAAAACGGGAAGAGTTGTCATTCCGGACAGTCTTGGCGTTGCCAAAGGCCTCCAGAGCAGGGTTTGCCTGGATAATTTGATCCTCCAGGGTACCCTGAAGAGTCAAGGAAGAATGGCAGATGAGAGGCTGCCCCTCCCTTTCTTCAGCGCAAGCCTTGGAGGACACCTGGCCTACCTTGCCTGGGTTCTGGTCCTTTTTGCTGCGGTCCCCAATGGCGGCGATCACAGCAAAGTATTGGATGACCCTCTTGGTGTTGACCGTCTTCCCAGCCCCGGATTCTCCGCTGTCAGGAGAGTCAGGGGTTCATTAGACAGAGAGCAACACTGCTTGAGTGAGGAGAGAATGTCTGTCTGTTTTTTTTTTTTTAATTTTTTTTAGATCTTTTATTTTATTTATTAATTTAATTTATATGAGGTGCTGAGGATCGAACCCAGGGTTTCACACATACCAGGCAAGCACTCTACCACTGAGCCACAACCCCAGCCCAGAGAAAATGTCTGTTTTATCTGGGAGTAGGATCCCTGAGCAGGAAGCTGCTGGATAATAGGTACCCAAAACACACAACCATCTCCAGACATTCATAGGGTTAGGGGTAACAGCCGGGCACAAGGAGGCGCTGGGTTTGGGCAGGTTGAGTCCATGCTTGATGGGGCAAGGTCAGTAGGAGGAGATAGGCCTTGGGTGTTTTAGAAAAGAATGGATGGGGCTTAAAGAATGAGGAAAGTTCCTAAAGGAAAAGATGAAGGAAAATGAAGAGGAGAAGAAGACACGGTAGCAATAATCTTATGGGTGAATGGTGAGTTAGAGGAGAGTAGGCAAAGGAGATGAGAGAGGAAAAATAGGAGAGGGCTGGGGAGGAGAAAATAAGAGGAGAAAGCAAAGAGAAGGGTCAGGGCAAAGATCAGAGAAGAAAAGGGAGATGAGCATGAAGGCAGAGGAGAAGAGGAAGGACTATAGTGCTCTGGGTCCCTGCTGGGGCTGGGCTTAGGAATTCTGGAAGGGAACAGTGCAAGACTACACTCACGTGATGAGGATGGACTGGTTCTCCCGATCTGGAAGAGAAAAGAGGAGAGGCAATGCAGTGAGGGCTGAGGGCTCAGCTGGGGGTTGGGTGGACAGGCACAGGGCAGGTGCAGGGCTCACCTGTCAGCATGTACTGATAGGCGTTGTCAGAGATGGAGAAGATGTGAGGTGGGGCCTCGCTCCTCTTCTTGCCCCGGTAGGCGGCCACCACCTCGGCATTGTACACTGGCAGCCACTTGTAGGGGTTGACAGTGACACAGAAGAGGCCCGAGTAGGTCTAGAAATAGAAAAAGTGGGTTTCCAGTGATGAAGTGGGGAGAGGTGGTGATTTTCGGAGTTAAAGACCCCAGGGGAGGAGAAAGGGAAATGGAAAACTCTAAATGGGTTCTTATGAGTCATGCCAGCCCAAGGCATTTGAATGGAGCAAAGATTTAGGGACTAAATAGAGTGCAACACTGCCTGGGCACCAGAAGTAGATATTTTGGCTCAGGAGTGGAAACCCTTGGGTCAGGATGGTCCGTTCCAATGGAGAGCCTGGTGCCTCCACTCACGTAGATCATCCAGGAGGCGTAGCGCTCCTTAAGGTTGTACAGCACCGCCGGCTCGTGCAGGAAGGTCAGCATGGCCATGTCCTCAATCTTGTCAAACTTGGGTGGGTTCTGCTGCATCACCTGGTCCTCCTTCACGGTCACCGTCTGCAACGTTCCCCAGAGACCCTCCTGTCAGCCTGTGTTTCCCCTTCTCCCTCATCAGGGAAAAGAGGAGGGCATGTTACAAGACCCTGGTATCCAGCTGGGAAGGACCCAGGATCTCACCGAGAGCCCAGACTGGATGCTGGGAATGAGAAGGGCTCTTTGAGGTTTGGATCTCTATCCAAAGGGAAGGAGACTCAGCCTGGCACAGTGGCACATGCCTATAATCCCAGAGGTGAGCCCATCCCAGGTGTGGGGATGTGGTAGACACCCACCTTGCCATTCTCGGTCTCAGCAGTGACTTTGCCACCTTCTCGAGACACAATCTTGGCCTTGACAAACTCTTCTTTTTCATCAGGCACAAAGACATCCTTCTTGAGGTCAAAGGGCCTGGTCTGGGCTTCCAGCCGCTCCTTCTCTGATTTGCGCAGGAAGGGGGCGGCAGCCCCAAACGCGGCCATCTCCGCATCCACCATGGCTGTGCCTAGAGTAAGCAGGAGAAGCTGTCTTTCCTCCCATTGCTCTCTCCTTTAGGTGGGAATCCCCAAACCTAGCACATGCTCAAGAGGAGTTACCAGTGAGTCCCTCATTCTTAACCAGAGAACAGTCTAGCAAACCCACCAGGGTAGAAGGGACAACCAGCTTTTGTTCAGGCTAGGGCTGTCCTAGGGGTCAGAAGAGTGTCTTGCACTGCTTCTGAGAGCAGGAATCTGACTACATCCATCTTTGACCCTCACCAACCTCTGCCCTCCCCCAGAAGTTATAGATAAGCTGCTCTTGGTAGCCAAGATGTCCTCCCACAGGCAAGGCAGAAGTGGGAGAGTTCCATAGCTTGGGTTTGGGGCTATAATGCCCAGTCTTCCCAGATCCCTCACACTCTGTCTTCAGCTTTCCTTACATTGGTTTCTCAAATGTGTCTAGAGATGAGGAAGGGAGCCCAGGCCTGCAGGGGACATGGAGAGTGGCCCAACCTGACTAGGACCACTTCCCCTCTTCTCCCTGGCTCTGTCCTTTGGCACAACCACCCTTCCCTGGAACTGAATCAAGTTGGAAGTGGTGGTCAGCTTCTCAGGTCCCATGCTCTTTCTTCCTTTCCAAACACTATTTCCTTTCCCCCAATGACTATTTCTAACAGTTTCCTGGTGTTAATGCAACACTTGAGCCCCAATCCTCCCACTCTTGGGAGATGGTCCCACCTTCGTATATACCCAGGCAGTGAAACTTTTTTTGAGTCACCTGAAAAACAATAGTGGTCACATTCGTTCAGGGTTTTCATTCAAAACACTTCTATGCACATTCACTTACTCAATCCTCACTCCACTGGACAGAAGAGGGAATCAGGGTTAAGTGGCCTGCTTGTCTAAGACAAAACAATAAGTAATAGAGCCAAGTCTTGACCCCGAGCCTCATGACTCTAAAGCCAGTGCTTTTCCATCCTGTCCCCATTTTGTCACTCTTTGTGGGCATTTTCAGAGAGAAGACACTGTGAGTGTCCTCATCCAGGTCCCCCATCACACAGTCCAACACTGCCACATGCTCTCTGATGAACACACATTCTTATGCACACATGTCACACAAAGACAGGCTTCCTTTTTATACCTCAGCACCTCCCCCCAGCATGCCACATGTTCCTCAACAACAGGTGTGTGTGTGTGTGTGTGTGTGTGTGTGTGTGTGTGTGTGTATATATATATATATATATATATATATATATATATAGCATAAATAGGCTTGCATGGCTGTGTGACTACAACCATGTGTCTGTGAGCTCTTTCTGCATGGTTACATACACTGCAACAGTCATGACTTCTGGGTGCACAGACAAATGCCTCCACATGCATGGACATGGCAATTATATGTTCCAGACCCAACTGAACTACTTGTATGTATACACAATTCCTATGTAATCATTCTTTGCCATCTTTCACTCCTCTCACAGATGGACCTGCTTGTCCTCTGACATGATGATAAATACATCTCCCCCTTATCCATATCTTAGGTAGTGGAAGCACACACCTTCCCTTACATTCAAAACTTATACACTTATACATGCACATGCGCATACACACACACACACACACACACACACACACACACACTCTTCTTATGTATTCTGGTCCTATATGCTCAGATATAGATATCTTCCCTTGGGAACACATGAGCCCCCTCATTCCCATGGCACAGACATACATATTTAGATCTGCACATGTGTGCTCAATGACCATACTGGATACTCTGCATTGAACCCTGCAAGAAGCTTGCTGTTCCTAGGGAACTGCTTCTTAAACCTGGAGCCCCCTTATCCCAGGAGAAGGCCTCCAGCTCCCATTCCTACCTGAGAGCAGCAAGGAAACTCACAGAAAGCAGGAAAGAGCTGAGAGTCAGACCTGGTCTCAGGGGCTGTATATATGGGGCAGCAGGGTGCCCCCACCCCCACCTGCACCCAGTCCCTAGCCAGATTTAGAAAGGGCTGTTGTCACTAAAAGCATTTCCCCCGCCCTGCCCCCCCCCACTGCCCAAACAGTGCTCCCCCTCCCCCTCTAGCTAGGAAACAATTGGAAGTGGTCGTCATTGTTATGGCATGGAGCGTGCAGGGTCTGAGTTCCAGGGGGCGGGGTGGCTCAAAGTGCAGCAAAAATATCTCCCAGGGCAGACCTCACATTCCCCAGCTAGCTGGAGAGCAAATTGACCACGACCACCATGACCTCTGGCAGACAGGGTCCTGGCTGTCCTGTAGGGCACTCCTGGCCCCTTGCACTCTGAGCCTGGTACCCCCTATCCCCAGCACTGGCCTGGCCCCATTTTCACAGTGTCTTCCCTGCTCCCCTGCCCTGAGCCTGCATCCAACTGTGAGATGGGAAGAGGCTGAGTGTCAGCAGCATAAAGGGGTAGGGCAGAGCTGGGGGCATGACCCCAAGGTGGGAGCTGACCTGGGGCAACTGGAAGGAAGTTTCCTTGTTAGGTGGTAGGAACAATGGATGACCAGGAGCTTAGACATGGGGACTCTGGCTCAGGCAGTGATTTCTTTGGACCAGAAGTCAATGTGTTGAGGTCACTGAGCCTCAGAGCCAGACAATTCTTTAGTGATCCATCCAAGTTCTTCATTTATGGAGAGGGGAAGTGCCTTTTCTAAGGTCACACAACTAATGGGAACAGCAAAATTTCAAGGTGAGAAACCTTAAGAGATGGGGGACAGAGCTGGCCTAGAAAGGGGGGCTGGGATTCCTAGGAGGGAAGGACCCACTGTGTGTGTGAAGGCAGGACCCAGCAGCCTGATGGTTCCAGTTGGGAGCCTTTTCCTGACTCATTACTCATCTACCCTGCAGGAACTAGATGCCTTAGCCCAGGGGCTCACACACTTAGGGCTATAGATAATACAGCTGCTCAGAGTGAGGAGACCCCCAACCAATACTGCTGTTGCCTGACCCACTCAGCCTCTGCTGGAGTGACCTCTGACCAGACTTGGTTGTGATTAGTGTTCTGGCAAACCGGGAAAAGAACAGGACAGGAAAATCCTCCGGGCTCCTGCAGACCCAGAGCAGCCACAGGGGAGGAGAGAAAGGAGCTATGCTGGATGTCTGCAAGCCTCACTGCTCCGTGTCCAGGCAACCACTGCGTGGTTTGGTTTGAAATCCTCCCTTCTTCCCAAGCACAGCTCTTAGCGCATGCGGATTAATCCATCTGATTAGCTGTCAGCTTGGAGGAAAAAGGCAGGCCTGGGGGATGGGGTGCCCAGCAGGTACATTTTAAAGGTGGGATGGGCACAGGAGGAAAGGGGCAATCCAGGAGGGGGTCCCCATGGGGGCTGCTCTGTAACCAAGTCTGAGGGCATTGAGCAGATGGGTGTGTGTGTGGGGGGGGTGCAGGCAAGTGGGGGACAGACCACAGACTGCAGGGGCTGTGTCTGACGCAGCTGCAGCTCTGCAGTGCTGCAGAGGTTTAGAGTTGTAGAGTTGCTGAGGAGGCCCCAGTGGGCCTTTCTGCTAGCATGCCCTGTGGAACAGAATCTGGGGGTCCTGGCTTGGTCCTGCAGATGCTGAGGAGTCAGCCCCACTGGTAGGGACCTCAGGGATTCATGATGAAGGGCAAAAGCTCCTTTTCTACCCTTCCAGCTTTCTAAGCACAAAAGTGCCACCCCGTTCTGATTTCCCAGGGCTCAGGCACAGATACAAGCAATTGAGATTGCAACAAAGGATGCTTGGGACATGAGTGACCACTTTCAAGCCAGTGTCTCTGCCCTGAACCAGTCTCCTTGGCAATGCAGTTGGGAGGCCTTTTCTACACTTAGTCACCTCACTTTTTTTTTTCTTTCAGGTTTAGAGGGCTCTGGTCTATGGATGTTTCCATGTTACTATTCTCCACTCTCCAATGCAAAATAGAACTCATTTCCTTAACTCTGGTTTCTCTGTCTCATATGTTAGTTTGGAGCATCTGATGTCCTTAAGGACCCCCACTCAGTCCCTAGCTCCTCCAGCACCTGCCCTTGGCTCCATCATGATTGCTCTCCTTCTGCTTTGCTGCTGTCTAAAGACAGAACCGCTTAGCCCATTCCTTTATTATTTAACGAGTATTTATTGAGTATCTACTATGTGCTTGGTTTTCTTCTCGTCCATGAGAATATAATAGTAATCAAAAGAAAGATCCCTCCTCCAGGCAGCTGTATTCAACATTTAGAAGTAGAATCCAGACTCAAGCTTATCACCAGTGCCTTCGCGCGCACACACACACACATTCCTAGTGGGGGGAGTGAGGGCTGGGGCCCATGCTATGGGGTGGGTGGCAACTGTGCAACATGTACTACAGAGTGACAGCAGACAAGACAAAGGAGAACAGACCAAAATGCTATAAATAAAAAGGGGCTGAGGGAGAGCAGCCCAAGGTAGACCAAATAAGGCCTGAGTGGAAGGAAGGTGATCTGTCTCCCTGTTCTCCCCTCCCCCGGCATTGTGCCTGCTTTGTCTGGGCTCTGTCACCACCCTGATCAAGTGTCAGGCCGAAACAGGGGCCATTTGCTGTGAACATGCCTGCAGGAGTCCAAAGAAAAAGTTGCTAAAATTACTACCAGGAATTGCAGCGGGGGGTGGGGGGAGATATGGTAAACTAAAATAGACCTCAGCATGGAAAGAGGGAAATCAGAGGAGCCCCAAAACCCAAAGGGAAGGGAGAGTAGTGGGCAGGAAGAGGCAGGGGACCTGGTCCTGGAGGAGGAACGAGGCACCACTTGTTTTGCACATGGGAGAGGAGACCTGCCCGGGGGGTGAGGTGGGGTGGGGGTGAAGGGCCAGCTCTTCCATCTGCCTGTCCCTAGAATCCCTGACCTTGGGGGGACCCTATCCTGGCTCCACACGAGCCTGGGATTAGGGAGCGGAGCTTTGTGCCTGTCTCAGGTTTCCCTTTAGGGACAGCTGCTCCTTCTTGTCATTCTTTTGTCTTCCCGCTGCCTCCAACGTCTTTTGTACCTCTGAACCCCTGGCTCCCTGCTCCACAATCTCTGCTTTCTGATCGACAGTGGACAGCTGGAAAGACAGCCCAGTGTAGTTTGGGGTGTTTTTGGAAAGGTAGAGCTCTCCTTTGGGGAATGTTTGGAGGGACACAACTCACTGAAAAGAAGGCATCATGGAGAGCGACAGTCTGGATCCAGGGCTGGAGGCCTCAGGAGGCCTGTGAGGAGCAGCCTGGGGAACTTGGAGTGGGTCACAATATCCACCTTGAAACCCAACTCCTCTATTTTCTAGCTGTGTAGGCTAGGTTAGTCATGTGATCTCTCTGAGCCAGTTTATCATCAATAACATAAGTGTAGTCATATTTACTTGAATCGGTAAAGAGTCTAGAATACTCCAGACACACATAGTGGTTCCTCAAAGCAGGCAGTTCTTATCCTTAAGAATATAGAGCTGAGGAAACCAGTCTGTCGATGATAGGGCCCATTACCCTACTGTAAGTCCTTTGTTTTATATCTCCCTCAGCCCCACTAAGTCCTCTTGGATCAGGGGATCATATGGGCCAGGGTGGATCTGGTATCCTGCAGTACTGTGCTCTTATCTGCCCAGAGGGTGGCTGCCCATCATGCAAGGGGGCCAGGGTGCTGAGGCTGTTCTAGGCTCAGCCCAGGCTCACCTCCCAGCCCTGAGTCAAGAGAGGCACCACTGCCTGACTGCTGTTCATGGAGCTGCCCTGCTAAAAGGCCAGTGTGCATCCTGAGGCCCACCATTCCCTTTGGAATTCCAACCCATGTCTGTTTAGTTGCTTTCCATTGACCTGCCATGTTGCTCAGACCAGCAGAATGGACAATATCCCAGAAGCAATGAAGAATGACTACAGCTTTAGGCTGATAAATGGTGACATAGGCCAAGACACCAAATGAGAGCACAAGCCAAGCATCAGCAGGATGTGTCCTAGCCTGAATATCTAGGGGGCCCTGGGTGGAACTGCCTGGTGGGGCTGGGCTGGCTCCAGGGTATGGGAGTTGGGCTGTGGAAGAGAGGCAGACAAACCTAGAGTCCTCAGGAGACGGGCAGAGCCAGCCTTGGGTTGCCCAGGGGTCCTTTAGCAGTTTCAACCACCCCTGGGCAGTCAGACTAATCAAAGGATGCAGAGGTCTGGGAAGCCCCTAGAAGGAGAATAATTAGGGTACTGGGATATGAAATAATTGGGAAAACTGAAAAACAACACTCATTTGCTGGACACTGGTTGGGGACCCTCCACATGCCCTTGTTCCTCCACCTTAGAACTTCTACTTTGTTCACAAATATTTCTAGTTTAATGTCCTGTGGCTGTCAGGTTTGGCCAGCACAGGATATGGAGAACCATGGGATATACTGGGAGCGGAAGTTAATTTTTCAGTGAGAAGCCAAGAGACTGAGTAATCAGCAGCCCCCTCCCAAGGAAGAAGGGATTCTGTTCCTTATGTCATAGGCCCCTCTTTCTTAAGGGGCCTTCTGGGAACATAGCCTGTTTCCCATCCTCACCTCTACCCCAACCATAAGTGCAGGTGAGTGAGAATAAGCACACATCTGCACACACATGTGCGTATGTGCACCTTTCTGCACAAACACAGCTGGCAGATCTGAGCTACTTCCGCAGTTTTCAGATAGAACGCTGGTGTTTAGTGAATTTTCCTGGAAGACCTCCATTCCAGTCCCCAGTCAGTCCAGCCTGTCTCATTCTCTTTCTATCCACAGTTGGGCTCCAGTCAGTCAGCCAGGAAGATGCCTTACTGGCCCTGCTGTATGCCAGGCTCTTTGGTAGGAGGGCACAGGAGGATTGCATGACCTCTTCCTTACAAGCACTCCCACGGGCCAGGGAAGCCAATTGTACCATGCTGGAAACTGAGGGATCCAAAAGTATGGCCCAGATCTTGAACAACCCAAGGGCAGAGATGCTATTATCAGTGTGGACTAGAGCAGTTTAAGGTTTCCAGGTGGGGACATGGAACTGGAGCTTCAAGGGAGGAGAAATCTTGAGAAGTATTGGAAATTGGATTGTATTATAAATGGTGAGATCACAGGATAGCCAAAGGCATGGAGGGCAGATGATGTGATGCGTTAGAAAGGACCCCAGAGAGTGGGCTGACGATGTAGCTTAATGGTAGAGCCCTTGCCTAGCATGTGCCAGGCCCTGGGTTAAAGCCCCAGTACCCACACACACACAAAGGAAAGAGAGGACTGGGAGGACACATGCCTTATTAGACTATCCTATGAGGACATAAAATAGAAAGGGAGGGGGTAAGTTGGGGTCACATTGTGGAGGAGAGGAAGGGAAAGTATGAATCTTATTTGATCTAGGTACCATGCACAGTATTTATACACATTATCTCAATTAATAATCACAATTGCCTGTCATTTAAATTGCAGTCTGTGGGTGACAAATGAGGCTCATAGAAGCCAAAATGATTGCCCAAAAGCAGCAAATGTGCAAATGTGCCTTTGGAATTCAAACCCATGTCTGTTTAGTTCTAAATTGCTTTCCACTGATCTGCCATGTTTCTCAGACCAGCAGAATGGACAGTATCCCAGAAGCAATGAAGAATGACTACAGCTTTAGGTTGACATTATAATGTCCTGAAAGCAGAGTTTGAGGGCCCAGCAGGGTACTGTGGGGGTGCTTTGAGGGAGGAGAGGCAGGAGGTAGGGACTGTAAAGGAAGCCATAGAAACAATCAAGGTTGAGAGTAGGGTATGGTGGTACTTGCCAGTAATCCCAGAGACTTGGGAGGCTGAGGCAAAAGGTTGGCAAGTTCAAGGTCACCCTTAGTAATTTAGTGAGACTCTAGTAACTTTATAGGACCCTATCTCAAAAATAGAGTAAGAGCAAGGTTTTAACTCAGTGGTAGAGTGCTTGCCCAGCATGTATGAGATCCTAGGTTCAATCCCCAGTACCATAAAAAAAAAAAAAGAAGAATAAGAAGAATGTTGAGAGACGTGAAGAGGAAAGGACAAGGCTGGAAGGCCTTCCTAAAAAAGGAAGGACACAGTGTTTGGTTCGGGGGAGTTGGAGGTAATAATGGGGAAACCAGCAGAAGATGTTTTTCAGTCCTGTAAGAAGTCAGAATTATGGGACTGGCAGACAGGTCTGTGAAGGACGGTGGAAGAAGCCATGAGATGGGAGAAAAGAGGAAAAATCCAGGAGATGCCTTCAGTACAAAGATGGCAGAAGGAAGAGAAGACCAGAGAAGATGAAGAAGACCACTCGAGAGCCCAGGAGAATGAGGGAAGGAAGTTTCCTAGAAGCCACAAGAAGCATTTTAAGAGGAGCAGGTGGCCAGTAGTATCAGATTCCAAAGAAAGGCTAAGTGTCAGGAAGACAGAGAAGAGAACTTGGGTAATTTTGGATCAAGCAACTTCTATTGAGCTGCAGGGCAAGAGCCAGGCTGCAATGAGTTGAGGAAAGGACGAATGGACTGGAGGTGGAGGCAGTGGGTGTACACCTAGCATTTGAGGAGTTTGGCAGTGAAATGAACGAGATTAGGCAGCCACCAAAAGGCAAGTGGGCCAAATGGCATGGTTTACTTTGTTTTAAAGATAGGGCTGTCCTGAGTAGGTTAGGAAGTGGTGATAAAAGATGCCTTTGTTTTGTTCCCCATTCTCTTTTATACATTCTGGTTCTGTTTTTTTTTTTTTGTTGTTTTTTGTTTTTTTTTTTTAATGCCTGTCTTCCTGGAAATCTGGAAAATGGTTTGGGAATACCTGGAATTGGGGTTTCCATCACCTAAGGTGGACTTACAAATGTGAGGTTGTTGGCTCCCAGCTCAGCTCCAGATGTATACAGGGAGCTTGGAGCAGAGCTTGCTGCTTTCAACTCACCAACTGGCCTGAGAAGGGTTGTAGCCTCTTGAGGTCACAGAATAAGAACTAAAGGAGGGCTGGAGGGCAGGGAGCAGCCTTGGGAGCAATCTGGAACATAAACAATGACTGGTAACTCAGTGTCTTCTGCTTGCTTATGCCTCAGTATTTGCCTGGGATGATTTCCTTGTCTCTGGTGTTCCAAGAGGTTGGTAGAATGCTAACCCTTCTCTGATATTCCTATCTTCAAGGACATGTGACTTTCCTGCCACTGGTTGTGCAAGTCTTGGTCTATCTAGTGTAGGACTATAATTCCAGTTCTTTATTGTATGTGCCCAAAATCCCCACAAAATTAGAAATGGATTAAGTTGACAAATAGATACACACATTACGCAGATCCTTCTTGATGTGGGAGAGGGTGGTGAGCTGCCTCCTGGCCTGAGACTCCCAAAGTCAGATTGGAATGGAGGAGTCTTGGGGGGCTGGCTGCTGTTTTCCCTGCAGGGACCCTTTCAGGGGCAGCAGGTGATCTGAGGGACTGCATCTTGGGCTTGAGGACAGAGTAGCAACTGACAGCTAGCAATTTCAGGCTTCTTGAAGTCTGAAAGGACCAGTGCAGGTTTTCCCTATCTGCAGCAAGGAAGAAGAACCTTTATCAAAAGGCTTTGAATTTACTAGATTTAAAAAGCTGAAACATTTCAAGCAGGAACCATGGGAAAGGAGCAGAAGGGTGCAGTGGTTGGTTTGGTGTGGTGTGAGTGGGTAAAGGTCTAGAAGGTATCCCTGGGGAGCCTGGGAGAGGGATGAACAAGGGGGCCTGCAGATTAGCAAGGGTCCAGCTATGAGATCCAAGGCAGTCATGGAAATAAGTTAAGACTATAGAAAAAGTGACAGAGCTGCATGTCTGTGTATTATGGGGAGAGATGACCTTGCCCAAGGGCAAAGCTGGATGTGGGGAGGATGTCAGGACAGGGGGCATGTACAGATTCCAGCCTGGCCTCCCCGTGCTGGGCCCCTTGTCTCTGAGATTACATACAGTCTTGGCTTCCAGGAGCAGTTCCAAAGGGGTGGAGTAAAACAAAGCAAAGGCCCTTTTGTGGTGCTGAGTCCTAAGAATAGCTGTAGCTGAGCTCCAGGCGGTGTCTCCCACAGCCTGCGTCTCCCACAGCCTGCATGTCCTGGGACTTGTTCTTAGCAGTGTCCCTATGTTTGATGTCTGGGTGCTAATTGCTAGTTTTGGGGAAGTGGAGGCCATCAGCCTACCCTGTATCAGTTTCTATTACCCCTGCTTACCTGGCTCAGCCAGGGGAGAAGGCAGAGCCACAGGGACAGAGAAAGAGTGAACACAAAACTTGCCTAAATGGAGATGGGGTGGTAGCTCGGTGGTAGAGAGCTTGCCTCACACGTGTGAGGCACTGGGTTCAATCCTCAGCACCACATAAAAATAAATAAATAAGGGGCTGGGGATGTGGCTCAAGCAGTAGCGTACTCGCATGATATGTGCGTGGCCCGGGTTCGATCCTCAGCACCACATACAAAGAAAGATGTTATGTCCGCTGAAAACTAAAAAATAAATATTAAAAATTCTCTCTCTAAAAAATAAATAAATAAATAAAGGTATTGCATCCATCTATAACTAAAAATAAATAAATAGATAGATAGATAGATAATTAATTTTAAAAATCTGGCTGGGTGTGGTGGTGCATGTTTATAATCCCAGCAGCTCAGGAGGCTGAGGCAGGAGAATCATGAGTTCAAAGTCAGCCTCAGCAACTTTGTGAGGCCCTAAACAACTCAGTGAGACCCAGTCTCTAAATAAGATACAAAATAAGGCTGGGGATGAGGCTCAGTGGCCAAGTGCCTGAGTTCAATCCCCAGTACCCACCCCCCTACCCAACCCTACCCCCCCTCCCAAATCTGGCCTAAATGTTTTAGGGGAAGGAAGACAGAGGTAAAAGAAGACAAATCTGGATCCTACAGCAGAAGACAGCAAGACTCCTAGCAAGAGACGGGGTGGACAAAGGCACCAGGAAGGGCCGAAGGTGGACAAAGAAAACCCTTCATGGAAGGACATTGTAGGAAGTGGTGGGAAAAAGCAGATCAAGGCAGAGAGGTAGGGCGATGGGTGCAAGGGACCAGAACACAGAGAGAAAAGGATGAGGAATTGGGTGGGGGACAGAAAGAAGGTAAAGGAATGGATGAGGGTTGTCAGAAAAGCAGAGGAAGAAGGGAAGAGAGAGAAGGAGTGAAAGACAGGACTACTCTTGCAGCCACAGGGGCAGGGCGGTGGCACAGCTCTTGGAAAAGCTTGGGAGAAGTCTCTCCAGCAAGCGCCATTCCTGTGAGATAACAATGCAATTCAAATCCCTCCCTAATCTCCTCTCCTATTATTAGCCCTGCCTCCTCTCAGTGGAGAGGCCACAGGTGCCGGGCCCTGTCCTTTCCCCGATGCCCTTGGCTAGAATTAAACAGTCACAGTCGTGCCTGCATGGTCATCTGCTAAGCATGGTCCTTCTGGCTTCTGGGCAATGTCACTAGAGAAGGGTGTTGAGAGATGGCAGGAAGGGGATGGAAGGTCACTGGACACCCTCTGTGGATGAAGCAGTACCCAGATACCCCAGTGGGGTAAAGAGGCCTGGCACAGCCTGAGCTCAGAGTTTTCAGATCAATAAAATAGACACAAGACCAACACCATAACAAGGTCCAGGAACAGTTAACACTTGGAAAATAACTGAAAAAAATGAGCACATAGACATGAACACAGAAGCCCTGTTGCTAAAGGACAGAGCAGAGAAGGAGGGTTCCTAGGCAGGTAAGTTTGGCCATGGGTCTTGAAAAATTTGACCTTGAGGATTCATGTCCTCAGCTGCTAGCCAGTGCTGTGCACATTCTGGAGGGAATGAGGGAGACCCTGAGGTAGTGATTTCTGTGTCTACTTCTCTGGCCTAGCCTCTAGAAGACAAGGTTGCTGTAGCAGAAACAGGGTGGAGCGGAATCCTGGGATTTCTAAGGACTGGGACTTAACTGCCCTTTCCTGGAGACTGCTGTTTTTTTTTTCTTGCCCAATTTTTAATTTTTATGTTTTCCCTCTTGTCTTTAGTCTCCCCAAAATAATGTTCATTGTTTTTATTTATTTTTTATGTTGGTAGTGTTGGGGATTGAACCAAGGGTGCTCTACCATTGAGCAACATCCCAAGCCCTTTGTAGTTTTTATATTAAGACAGGGTCTTATTAAGTTGCCTAGGTTGACCTAGAATTTGAGATCCTCCTGCCTCAGCCTCCCGAGTAGCTGGGATTACAGGCATGTGCCACCATGCCTAGTGATTGCTTTGATTTTTCAAATGGCCAAAAGTTATTGTGTGTATTTTTATCTTGAGCTCTCTTGACTCTGACAAATCTCATAAAATAAATGGATGATGAATAATGCACCAAAGAGAGTGAACAGCTGCTGTTTCTATGAGGGCTCCAATTGCTCCTGCAGCACAGGACATAGATGAAATTCCCTGGGTCTTATTCAGGCAGAGGGTGGAGGAGGGTGGACACAGCCTTGCTTTCTTTCTCTCTCTCTCTCTCTCTCTTTCTCTCTCTCTCTCTCTCTCTCTCTCTCTCTCTCTCTCTCTCTCCATCTATATTTCCATCTCTCCTTCTCAAATCTCTTTCTCCCTCCTTCTCCATTCCTCCTTCTTTATCACAAATCATAAAAGTAATGCTCATTACCTTAAAAATTCAAGCGCATTTTGCCTTGTAGGAGGTAAAAGATACAAAGCCCTTCCCGCTATGCAATCTCATCCTAAAGATAACTATAGTTAATAGCTGAAGTGTATCCCTCTGGAGTCTTTTATGTGTGTGTATATATATATATATATATATATATATATATATATATATATACATGTTGTGAGAGTTTTTGTTTGTTTGTTTTGGACTGAGGTATTGGTATGTTGCCCAGGCTGGTCATGCACTCCTGGGCTCAAGTGATCCTCCTGCCTCAGCTTCCCAAGTGGCTTAGACTGCAGGCATGCACCACTGTGCCTGGTATGAAATTGAAAAACAACAACAACAAAAACAAAACAACAAAACTGGGATATATAAAAAATTAAATGTTTGTAGCCTTTGGAAGTTTCTCATGTCATAGATGATCCTAGCAGGGACTCTTCATTTGGACTTGCATTTGACAGTCACCAGCAGATAGAGGGGCTCAACAGTAATCAGGTCTCAAAAAGGAATCAAAATGAATTTTAAAATGAATCAAAGAGGCAAAGGAAGGATAAATAAATAAGAGGATGTCAACAGTTCCCTTTCTGCATCAGCTCTTTTTTTTGCCTCCAGACGTTCCTCCTCTTGATGGAGGAGGTCTCTTGGACAAAGAGACCCTGCTTGGGGCAGAAGTGACAGTAGGCATATGGTGGGGTCCTAGGTCATGGTAGAGAGGTTATTACCTATCTCTGCCTGTGAAAAAGACTTTTTTTTTCCACAATAGTAACTTGGATATAATTTCTTTTGTAATGTTACTTTGGAAATGTCATTTTTTTATGGTAAGAAATTTATTTGATCACTTTCTCTTTTGAACACTGTAACTTATGCCAACATTTGTACCTGTTCTTGATTATGGAAATACTGAAGTGGACTTTAGCCAAAAGTCAATCAAAAGTTCTGACCAAGAGCCTAATATAGTCACTGACTCTGAAGCAGCTCTTGAACTGATAGCTGGTGTAGCGAGGACAGCTGGACTCCTGATGTGAAAAAGCATGGGACAAGAACCATCAGAAACACTCAGCTCTCCATTCTCCTGCTCTGTGCTCCTCCTGGCTGCATACTCCATACAGAGCCAATAATAGCTCCTCTGCACCTTCCCAGAGACCCACCCTATGCCCTGGCCAATCAAAGGGAACAAGACAGACTGGGAAAAAAGATAGAAAAACATAAGGCAATTATTATGGATCCTGAGAGTGCTTAATCAACAGAATAAGGGTCTGAAACATAGACCCATCCTGTTCTGCAATGAGGGAGCATGCAAACAGAGGACTGAGGGTGGGAGGGAATCAAGAGAACAGAGGATGGGAAAGGGGAGTGCAGGAAGTGGGGTCTACAGCCCCAGAGGATACTACTGAGCCTTACAAAAGGCCTCACCTCTCTGGGCAGTGCCAAGGATCCCGGGGAGAAGAATATGAAGTAGTCGCACTCTCAGCCCCTGTGTCCTTTTCTCCCATGTTCATTGCAACTTTAGGGCTAGTCCTGCTCGGGTCACTGGCACCATTTCAGGATCTAGGAGGGATCCAACCAGCTCTGGCCCACACCTGGAAATTCAGCTTCGGTCTAGTTCCTAAGACTTGGGCCCCACCCTGTGCCACAGTCTGGTAACTGAGCCCTAGTCTTATTCCCTGTCAGAGGACCTGTCTTGATAACCCTTTTAGTATTTTTGCTTCATGTTTATTTCCCAGAGATTTGAATTTTCTTTTAAACCCCAGCCTGGAAGCTGGGGGTCCTGTTCCCTTCTAGGAGAAGGAGACAGCATATTTAATGCCTTAAGAGCACAGGTTTTGGAGTCAAACAGACATGGATTCAAGAATCCTGATTTTGGGCTGGGGATGTGGCTCAAGCGGTAGCGCGCTCGCCTGGCATGCGTGCGGCCCGGGTTCGATCCTCAGCACCACATACAAACAACAATGTTGTGTCCGACAATAACTAAAAAATAAATATTAAAAAAAAAAAAAAAAGAATCCTGATTTTACTATGGACCAGGTATGTGACATAGGAATACCACTTAAACTCAAACCACTTAAAAAAATGAAGTATCAGAGCTGGGGTTGTGGCTCAGTGGTAGAGCACTTGTCTCACATGTGTGAGGCACTGGGTTCAATTCTCAGCATCGTACATAAACAAATGAATAAAATAAAGGTCCATAAACAACTAAAAAATATTTTTAAAAAAATGAAGTATCATATATAGTCTCATGACTCAAAACACATTCCATGAACTGGCAGCATCAACATTAGCAGGAGTTTGTTAGAACTGTAGAACCTGTGGCTCCTGCCTAGGTCCATTGCAATATTAACATTTTAAAGAGACCTCCAGATGATTTCATGCACATTAAAGTTTGAGAAGCACTAATGTAGAGGGAAGAGCACAGCTTTTAATCATGAAGATCTTGCTTTATATCCCAGCTCTAAACCTCAGCCTTAACTGTAAAATGTGCATGATTATACCTACCTCATATACTTATCTTGAGAATCAGTAACTGATCTTGAAGTTACAGATACAACCCCTCAACAAAAAGTAAATGCTGAATAAGTGGTATTTATTATTATCTATTACTGCCACTTGCCTGCTAGGCCTTCCAAACTTATTCCAGGGCCCTCTTGTAGAACATCTTCCTATCTTCCTTTTTTTTTTTTTAATTTTTTTTGTATCAGGGATTGGACTCAGAGGCACTTAACCACTGAGCCACATCCCGAGCCCCTTTTTTTGTATCTGTTTAGAGACAGGGTCTCAGTAAGTTGCTTAGGCTGGCTTTGAACACATGATCCTCCTAACTCAGCCACCTGAGCTGTTGGGATTACAGGCCTGCACCACCACACCCATACATTTTCCCGATTCTGACTGCTTTAATAGACTAACTCTTTTTATCTGTCATCAGGTTGGTCTGGATGTCCTTCCAACCTCTGCACTGAGAATATTCTCTAGGAACTGCCCCATAGTAGTGGGAGAACCCACTACCTACCCCCTGTCTAGTTCTAGATCACTGCTCCACCCAGGCTGACTGTTCAGCTAGAGTTAATGGGCATAACAGTTAACAGGAACATCACCCACCACAGTCCAGGAATTCATTCCACCAATATTGATTGATCAAGCACCAAATTTGTGGCAGGCACAAATTCTGACTTTAGAAGCTCACAGCTTACTATTGTTAGAAAGGTAAATAGAAGCTCAATAAAATTTTAATGAGCTTATCTGAATAAACACTGATTCATGAATCAGGCAGCTCCAAACCAGAAATTATTTGGGAACTGCATAGCTGAGGGAGTAAAAGGGGAGGCTTTTATGGAATGAAGATGGAAGTAAAGCAAAAAAAATATTTGATTGGTTACAGGTATATAGTTGCCTTATTTGTTTTTTCCTACTGTCTCTAATGCAATAACTTGTTGGCTGCTTCTGATTGGTTGAGTTTATGTTCTGTTTTTCAAGGGATAGCTCATTTTAAGTTTTGCTTATGTTTTAAAATTGAGCAAGGTTAAGGTTACTTAATAGGCCTAACTAGCTTCATCTGCTCATGGATCCTTCAGGTTCGGTTTCCATTATAATTTCTGTTCCATTGTAGAGGAGCAGACAGGCAGAGAGGCAGTGGCAATGTAGTGCAACAGGTCCTATGAAGGCTGAAGTACCAGGTGCTATGACACGAGAAATCCTGCATGTCCTGGGAGCAGGATGCAAGGTCACTTTATCTGAAGTAGGGATAAAGGAAGTGTAGTCCCTGGAGGAGACTACACTTACCTGAAATCTTCTAGAGGGACAGGAGTTCATTAGGAAAAGGAGGAGGTAAATGGTGAGACCAGCATATCCAAAGGCCTGAGAGGAGCTGAAATTAATTCCCTGTGGCTAAAATGGGAGTAATCAAGGAAAATATGGTAAGAGAAGGGCCTAGAAGGCAGGAGGGGTCTGGTCATGAAGGACTTTGTGAAGCATGTAAGGGAGTCATGACTTGAACTTACAGTCACCAAGCAGAGGGATGTGTGTGTGTGTGTGTGTGTGTGTGTGTGTGCATGTATGTAGTTTTATTTTGGGGGGGGGTGTTGGGGGTGGAACTCAGGGCCTTTTGCATGCTAGGGAAGTGCTGTACTCTTGAGCTACATTTCCAGCTCTACTGTGTTTTAAGAGGGAAAAGTGACATTAACTGATTTTATAGGATATGTGCTAAAAACAATCATTTTTTGAAAAAATAGTATTTAGTTTTATAATACATTTGCATAAGGAATTCTAGATTTGTGGTCACAGGTAAATGAAGAAACCTACCTATTTAGAGAAATTGGGCATTAGAGAAGAGATGGGGAAAAGGCCCATGGAGAAAGGTACTTCTCATGGTTTCTACTATACTGTAGATCCACCTTTAAAATATTTTTGTGTTCCCTTCTTTTCCACTCCTAAAAACACTATGCAAGGTCCCCTTTAATGCTTGCATAATTACAATGGCAACTTAACTTAGTTCTTAACTTAGTCTTCCAGCTGCTCATTTTAGCAAATGGCCAGCAGACTTAATTTCTTTAAGTGCCTCTTCTTACATATGTCATTCATATGGCTCACTGGGCTCCCAGTTGTCTCCAAGACAAATCCTGGACTCCTATCTGGTGTTTAAAGCCACTTCATGACCTGGCTGATTGCCCCATCTTATTCTTTCACCATCTTCCTCCTCCAGATCTCATTGATCTACAACAGCACCTTCACCCCAGCTTGGGCTTTTCCATTCCCTGACTTTGGTGGAGCTTCTCCTGCCTGCCTTTCCAGGTACAACTCAGTGTCTCTTCCATGAAAGCTGATCTGATACAGAATAAAAACAGACAAAACTTTGTTGAAACTCTATAAGTGCAAAGATGACACCCAAGGCGAGTTCTCCTACACAATCTCTCACTATTCTCATTTCACCCATTCTTTCCAAGGTGTGTGTGAGTGTGTGTGGGGGGGAATCATATATCCTTCTTTTAATGGCTGATATTTTTAAATTTTTATGTACATAATCTTATATTTTATCAATCCAAATTCTATATTTTTAGAACTTCACAATTTTTATAACTTTAGATATTGCACTAATATATATAAAATGGGGGATAATAAGAAGGGGGTATTGTATGATTTTTGATCAGGATACAGAAAAAAAGCAGAGATTGGGAGACTCTAAACCCTGCTATATGTTATCTACAAGAAACCTATTTTAAATATAGAAAGACAGAGACACTAAAAGCAAAAAGATGCAGAAAGGTAAACCATGCTAATACTGATCAAAAGAAAGTTGCAACAACTACATTAATTTTAGACAAGACCTCAGAGAAGCAAAATTATTAGGGACGAAGAGGGGCACTGTGTAATGACAAAGGGGTCAATTCTCCAAGAAGATTTGACAATCCTTAGTGTATAGGCACCTAATAAGAGAGGTCAAAATACATAAGGCAAAGACTGAAAGGAGACGAGAAATAGATAAATGCACTATCATAGTTGAAGACTTCAACATGGCTCTATCAGTAAATGACAGATCTAGCAGGTAGAAAATCAGTGAAGACATAGTTGACCTGAACAGCCATCAATCAATTGGATCTAATGTATAAAATACTTCATCCAGTGACAGCAGAAGAAACATTTTACTCATGCTCACATGAAACATTACTCAAGAGAGTCCACATTCTGAGTCATAAACACACCTGAACAGGGCTGGAGTTGTGGCTCAGTGGTAGAGCACTCACCTGGTATGTGCGAGGCCCTGGGTTCGATCCTCAGCACCACATAAAAATAAATAAATAAAATAAAGATATTATGCCCAACTACAACTGAAAAAAATATTTAAAAAAACACACCTGAAAAAATTTAGAATATGTATCATAGAAAGTGTGATTTTGGATCACAGTGGAATTAAACTAGCAATCAATAGCAGAAAAGAGAATGTAAAATTTCAAAAATATTTGTAGATTAAACAACATACTTCTAAATAACATAGGTTAAAGAATAACTCTCAAAGACAAATTAAAAATTATTTTATAATAAATCAAAACAAAAATACAACTTATCAAAATTTGTGAATTCAGTGGAGATTCAGAAGTTAGTATCACTATAGAAATAGTAAAGAAAAAAATAGTAAAGAAAAAGTTTGTTGTTTCACTTTGAGTAACAATAGCCATTTGCTATTTGTTGTGTGACAAAATTTTAAGAAAGTAAAATGTCTTAGTAAGACATTTTTAATACATGGTGATCTTGATAACAAGTTTCAACTCAACAGTAAAAAAGAATTGATGGAATTAGTTTTGAAATAAAAATTAAATGTCCAAATTTATGGAAAAATATGTTTAAACAGAATCTGAGCTTGTAATTTTGTCCAGCGATAAAATGGCTTAGATTATTGAGCTGGGGATATAGGTCACTTAGCAAGCATGGGCCCTGGGGTCAATCCCCAGCACAGCAAAACAAAACAAAACAAAAATCCAAACAAA
Source organism: Urocitellus parryii (assembly GCF_045843805.1). Taxonomy (NCBI): domain Eukaryota; kingdom Metazoa; phylum Chordata; class Mammalia; order Rodentia; family Sciuridae; genus Urocitellus; species Urocitellus parryii. The sequence goes on from NC_135536.1 coordinate 36,547,822, forward strand.
TTCATTTTCTGGATGGTATAAGTAAAATAAACTATTATTTCAGATATGAGAGTTTTGTCAGAAAGTCATGAGGAAAATTCTAAAAAAGACATACTTTTAAGATGAAATGTTTTAAATTTGAGCTATTAAACTATTGCCCATAGAACTCAGGACATTTCTCACAATATAAAGTTCACTTGGTTGGAAATTTCAAAAATTACAAGTGCCCTTTCTTTCTTTTCTCTTTCTTTATCTTTTGATACTGGGGATTGAACCAAGGGGCTTGTATCCACTGAATCTCATCCCCAGTTCTTTTTAGTTTTTATTTTGAGACCCTGTTTTGCTAAATTGCTGAGGCTGGCCTGAAATTTGCCATCCTTCTGCCTCACCCTCCAGAGTCACTGGGATTACAGGCTAGCGTCACCACACCCAGCTCTTTCTTTTTTGGTATTGGGGACTGAACCCAGGGGAGCTTTACCATTAAGCTACATTCCCAGGCCTCTTTTGAATTTTTTTTTAATTTTGAAACAGAATCTTGCTAAATTGTTCAGGTTGGCCTTGAACTTTCAATCCTCCTGCCTCAGCCTCCTTAGACTTTAGCTTTAGATGAGTCCTGCAATTTAAGAGACACTGCCCAATTAATAGATTGCTGTTTCTTTTTTGTGTCAAAGGACTTCTAAATTTATAAAGAAATGCTGTCAGGATGTGAGGGTGAGCTGGCTGCAACATCTGTCATCCATTGATCATCAGGGTTGATTTGGCTGATCTGGCTGGCTAGGGGGGTGTCCCCTTCCTCCCTCACTGCTCCACGTGTGTCCCTCCTGAAGACCTGCACTGGGTTGAAGAGGAGGACCTTCCTGATCAAGGGTATAAAGTAGCTGCACTCCCCTGCTAGAACCTCCAAACAAGTTCTCAAGAAGTGCTCTCAGTTTGTGACTTCCTCCCACTAAAATAAAACTCATGGCATTAAAAAAAAATGTAACATATAAAAAAATTAGTTTCTGTTAAAATGGATGATGCTCTAGTCATATTGTAATGGAAAGCTTGATCCCTGTCCTTGAAGCCAATCCAATAATGAAGACAGGTCTTGATGTTGCTGAAAGCTTGGTCCTTGCTCCAGATGCCACTCCAATAACAAGGACATGATTTTGAGAAAAAGAAAAAAGAAAGTTTATTGCTTTGCTAGTAAAGGAGAAGCACAGGAGACTCCTGTCCCAAAGGCTGTGATTCTGTCCATCAGCAGGAATAGGAGGCTTTTATAGAGATGAGAGAAAATGAGATTAGGGAGGAGAGATCAGGAAGGAGAAGATTAGGGAAAAGATCCAGGAGGAGAAATTTAGGGAAAAGAAGATCAGGAAGAGTTTAGGGAGAAGATAAAGAAAAAACAAACAAACAGGGGGCTGGGATATAGCTCAGTTGGTAGAGTCTTGCCTTGCATACACAAGGCCCTGGGTTCAATCCCCAGCACCACCACTTAGGAAAAAAAAAAAAAAGATATATTAAAAAAGAAAAAGAAAAAAAGTGTAAATTTCAAAGCCATCAAGTGAAACCCTGTTACATTGAGAAAAAGGAGAGAGGTTTATTGCTTTGCTAGCAAAGGAGAACAGTGGGGGGACTCCTGTCCCAAAGACTGTGATTCTGACTATCAGCAGGAACAGAGTTATACAGATGAGTCAGAGAAAAAGAGGTTAGGGAGGGGGAGATAAGAAAGGAGAAGTTTTCCCTAAAAGAAGATTGGGAAAAAGAAAAAAAAAAAGTACCTTTCAAAGCTACAAGGGATATAGTCAAACATCAAGTGAACCCCTGTTACAATACTAGGTTAAAAGTATAAATTTACTGGAATTTTAAAACAAGAAACTGGCTGGGTCTGGTGGCACATGCCTGTAATTCCAGTAATCCCAGAGGCTGAGGCAGGAAAATTGCAAGTTCAAAGCCAGCCTCAGTAAGGTCCTGAGTAAGTAAATGAGAACCTGTCTCTAAATAAAAAAATTGAAAAAGGGCTGGGGATGTGGCTCAGTGGTTTAGTCCCTAATACCAAAAACAACAATAACAAAACAAAGGCAGAGCTGCATGTGATGATACATGCCCATATTCCCAGAAACTTGAGTGGCTGAGGCAGGAGGAGGATCACATGTTTAAGGCCAGCCTCAGGCAATTTAGAAAGACCTTCTCTCAAAATAAAAAAATAAAAAGGGCTGGGGGTATAGCTCAGTGGTATGTAATACCTCTGGATTCAATTCCCAGTAACACAGAAAAACAAAATAACAACAAAAAGCACCAGAGGCAGAGATTTGTCAACACAGAGGAGAAGGCAGTGTTGTTGCCAAAAGCTCTGCCCATGTTCCTGATGCCAATCCAATAACAAGGACACAGTTTGGAGAAAAAGGAAAAAGACAGTTTATGGCTTTGCAAAGGAGAAACACAGGGGACTCCTGTCCCAAAGGTTGTGATTCTGGCCATCCCCCAGGAACAGGGGGCTTAAAAATAATTAATTTGTTCTAAAACAGGGCTCTTTTAAAGAGGTGATTCAAAGGCTACATTCCCTGTGTTCTCTGTCTGAGTTGTAATTCACTTGCTAATTTGGGAGAGTCATTTCTGAGATCATCTGGTACCATCTCCAAAGTCTGGATTACTTTGACCCTATGGTGGATGTGTACTTAGGGACAGATAAATCTGCCTAGGATGGGGAAGAAAGGTAATCCTGTTTCCCCTGAGATTAGGGAGGGGGAGAGATTAAGGAGGAACAGGGAGAGAGGAAGAGAAAAAAAATGTCCATTTTAAAAATAAGTTGCAGGGCTGGGGATGTGGCTCAAGCGGTAGCACGCTCGCCTGGCATGCGTGCGGCCCGGGTTCGATCTTCAGCACCACATACAAACAAAGATGTTGTGTCCGCCAATAACTTAAAAATAAATAAATAAATATTTAAAAAATTCTCTCTCTCTCTCTCAAAAAAAAAAAATAAATAAATAAAGAGAGAGGAGAGAGAGAAAAAAATAAAAATAAGTTGCAGTGGCAGAACAGCAACTTACATTCAAAGCATAAAGTGGACCACTGTTAAACTATTTATTTATTTACATATTGGTTGATCTATTTATTTATTTTTGTGGTACTGGGACTTGAACCCAGGGATGCTCTACTGCTGAACTACATCCACAGCCCTTTTACCTGATTTTTTTCGTTTATGATTGTCTTTGTTTGTTTTTCATACTAAGGATTGAACCCAGATGTGATTTGCCACTGAGCTCCACCCCCATTCCTTTTTATTTTAATTTTTTATTTTGAGACAGAGTTTTGCTGAGTTGCTCAGGGCCTTGCTAAATTGCTGAGGCTGGCCTTGAACTTGTGATCCTCCTTCCTCAGTCTCCTGAGTCACTGGCATTACTGGTGTGCACCACTATGCCCAGCTAGTTACAAAGGTACAGAAACTAAGATAGTGTGCTATAGGTATGAGGAAAGAAATATAGATCAATGAAATAGAATATAGAATCCAGATATAAATTTGTACATATACGATCACTTGAGTTTGCGGAGAGGTGCCAAGACAATTTCAACAGGGAAAGAATAGTCTGTTCAACAACGGGGACAACTGGATATTAACATGCAAAGGAGTGAGGGTGAACTTCTACATCACACGGTGCATAAAATTTATCTCAAAATGAATCAAATACTAAGTGTAAAACCTCAATTTTTAGAAGAAAACATAAGCACAAATTTTCATGAACTTGTAGTAGGTAACATTCTCTTAGATGTGACATTAAAGCACAAGCAACTAAAAAAAAATAATTTTCACCAATATGAAAAATGAAAAACTTTTCTGTTTCAAATAACACCATTAAGTACAACGACAACCCACAAGAAAAATATTTGCAGATCATTTGTTTATGAAGAGATTTGCATCCAAAACATATAAAAACAATGATAAAATAATAAAATTATAAATAACTCAATTAAAAATGGGAAAATGACCTGACTATACATTTTTTTTTTTTGTAAAGAGAGAGTGAGAGAGGAGAGAGAGAGAGAGAGAGAATTTTTTTTTTAATATTTATTTTTTAGTTCTCGGCGGACACAACATCTTTGTTGGTATGTGGTGCTGAGGATCGAACCCGGGCCGCACGCATGCCAGGCGAGCGCGCTACCGCTTGAGCCACATCCCCAAACCGACTATACATTTTTTTCAAAGACATGCAAGAGGCCCATCAACACATGAAAATATGTTCAGCATTGTTTACCACTGGAGAAATACAAACCAAATCCACAGACTACTTCATACTCACCATGGTAGCTATGATTTAGAAGGCAGATTATTATGGGCTGGGGATGTGGCTCAAGCGGTAGCGCGCTCGCCTGGCATGTGTGCGGCCCAGGTTCGATCCTCAGCACCACATACCAACAAAGATGTTGTGTCCGACGAGAACTAAAAAATAAATATTAAAAATTCTCTCTCTTTCTCTCCTCTCTCACTCTCTCTTTATTAAAAAAAAAAAAAAAGAAGGCAGATTATAACAAGTGTTGGCAAGGGCTGGGGACAGAGCTCAGTTGATAGAGTGCTTGCCTCACATGCACAATGCCTTGGGTTCAATCCCCAGGACCACACAACAAAAACAAGTGTTGGCAAGGAAAATTGGAGTCCCTTTATTGCTGGTGAAAGTGTAAAATGGTGCAGTTCTGTTTTAGTCTGTCAGTTCTAAAATGGCTATAGAGTTACCATATGATTTAGCAACTCCACCCCTATTATTTATTTAGAATTTTTAATTTTTTAAAAAAACTTTGTTTTTTTTTTAGTTATATATGACATTAGAATGTATTTTGACATATCATACATACTCTGAGTAAGTATAACTTCCCATTTTTATGGTTAGTACATGATGTGGAATTTCACAGGTTGTGTATTCATATAAGAACATAGAAAACTTAGTCCAATTCATCTACTCTTTCCTATTCCCATCCTCCCTCCCTTCCCTTCATTTCCCTTTGTCTAATCCAGTGAATTTCTATTTTTTTCCTCTCACTCCACTCCTGTCTGCTTATTGTGATTCAGCATCAGCACATCAGAGAGACTATTTAGCCTTTGTTTTTTGGGGGGATTTGCTTATTTCACTTAGTATGATAGTCTCCAGTTCCATCCATTTACCAGAAAAAGCCATAATTTCATTCTTCTTTATGGCTAAGTCATATTCCATTGTGTATATGTAACACATTTTTCTTTAACCATTCATCTGTTGAAGGTTGCCTAGGTTGGTTCATAGTTTAGCTATTGTGAATTAAGCTGCTATAAACACTGATATGGCTGTGTCACTGTAGTATGTTGATTTTAAGTCCTTTGAGTATATGCTGAGGTCTACTCCTATTTATATACTCAAAATATACTCAAAAGAAACATGTCCCTACAAAAACTTATATACAATTGCCATAGCAGAACTAGTCATGATAGTGAAAATATTCATATTCTTCTCTCCAGTACCATCTTGGAAGCAACCAAAATGTCCATCAAATGATGAAAGGATAATCAAATGTGGTATATCCATACAATGAAAAATTATTCATTAATAAAAAAGGGATAACATTCTGATATGTGCTTCAATATGAGTGAACCTTGAAAATATGCTAAGTGAAAGTAGCCAGTCACAAAGACTTTATATTGCTCAATTTCATGTTAAAGAAATGTCCAGAAAAGGTAAGTCTATAGGAAAACCAAGTAGATTAGTGGTTGTTCAGAGCTGGCGTGAGAAGGGGTGGGGGAAAAAGGAGGGGTGACTACTAGTGGGTACTGGTTTCTTCTGGAGTGGTAAAATACTCTATAATTGATTATGGTAATATCTGCACAACTCTGTGAATATAGGAAAAACCTCTTAACTGTATCCTGTAAATGGTAAATTTTGTGATGTGTGTATTAAATCTCAAAAAAGCTATTAAACTTGCTCAGGCTTGGATGTGCCTATAGTCCTAGCAGTGGGAAAGTTGAGAGGAGGCTCACTTGAGCCTAAGAGTTTGAGGCCAGTCTGGGTAGTAGTGAGAACCCCATTTTAAAAAAAAAGTGTCTTTTTTTTTTTTTTGTCCAGGATATTGATATATGTACTTGTAAATATTATGAATGATGGTCACTTTATGGAACTTTTGAAAGAAATCGAAGACAAATAAAATGATCTCGCATGCATTGCTTGTTGGTTTAATCTGCAGGAGCTTTGCTGAGATTTAGTTTATTCTTAACTCCAAGATTTTCTTATAACATTAGGTATGGTTGATAAGCATTTCATAATAGAAAAACAAGGCAGTAGCTGGTGCGGTGGGGCATGCCTGTGCCTGTAATCCCAGCGGCTCAGGAGGCTGAGGCAGGAGGATCTGGAGTTCAAAGCCAGCCTCAGCACAAAGCAAGGCGCGGGCTGGGGATGTACCTCAGTTGGTAGGTAGAGTGCTTGCCTCACATGCACAAGGCCCTGGGTTCAATCCCCAGCACCCACACACAAAAGCGGGGTGCTAAGCAACTCAGTGAGACCTTGCCTCTAAATAAAATACTAAATGGGGCTGAGAATGTGGCTCTGGGGTGGACTGCCTGGAGTTCAATCCTCCGTATGCCCCCACCCCAAACAAACAAGAAAACAAGGCAGTGAAATTCGTATTTCTCACTAATACTCATAATGCATATAAACAAAATTTCAAGTTCTAAGGAGAGGAAAAGCTTATTTTTCATTTTGCTAGATGGGATTGAGGAATTGTGGAAATAGAAACTGTTCATAATACAAAAGCTGACTATAATACAAAATACTGACTATGCTGTTAGGGCACCCCAAGCTTCTGAGCTGGAGACACAGAGACTATTAACCCCACCATGGCCTTCCGGAGCACAGCAAGCTCAGAAAACAGAACTTCCCCCACCGGGTTGCCTAGATAGGAGGCTTGTCCTTCCTCAATTCCAGAAGACAGCTCCAAGTCAGATCTGATTCTATTGCTAGGTCGGCTACACTGTCGCTATGGGAAAAAACTCAGGGCCATCATCTGCTCTTTTAATGCTTTATTTCCCAATGCAGATGATGGGACTTCACGATCCCGCCAGAAACGAGTGAGCTGGGAAATACTGAGAAAAGATGAGGGGCATAGGAAATATGCACAACCTAGGTTTGCAGTGAGTTCTGCGGCGTACCAGTAGGACAGGGGGAAATTACGTAGATATGAACTGTTTCCTTGTTTGTGGAACGTATTCCTCCTCCTGTGGGCCCTGGCATCTTCCCTCTGCGCTCTCGGGCCCCCACGAGGGGAGCAGGCAAGTGTCCTTGCAGTCGGCCTCTCTGGTCCAACTCTCCTATTTATACATGAAAAAGACTCTTAGAGACCGAGTAACCTTTCCATTATCACACAAGGACTGTCTCTAGGGAATGCAGCAGGCAATGGCGGCTCCGCAACGTGAATTCCTCAGAGCAAAGCCGTGTCCCGCCACCTAGCAGCCAGTCCTGGCACTACAAGAAAAATGCCATGAAAAAGACTGGTACTGCGGCAGCGGCGAGCCAATACACTCTCAGTTCGCTCACTTGACTCCTTTATCCTATTGGGAGCTTTAAACTTTCAATCAATCACTAAGGCGGTCTTTATTGGTTTGGTTTCAATCATTCGCCACAATTTACCAATCACATTCTTCTTCCCAAGACCATCTTTACGTCGGTAGATTACCTCCCGAGTCTGACGAATTTAGTCAGTTCCTTTATTCCATTGGCTAGATCAGGCCCTGCCTCTCTCCCATCCTGTTCAGGACGGAAGTGAGAGAACGCCTATTCCTATTGGCTGCGGTTGTCCATCGGGTCTAGGAAGCCGATGTTAGCGCTCAGGAAGTACGACGCCGGAAGGGGTGGGATCTCAAAGATGGCGGCGCCGGTGAGTGTGGTGTGTTCTTTTACTCGAGCGGCTATTGCGGACTTCTCCTTTCTTTTCAATGGCTCAAAACAAACTGTTGGCACCAGGAAAGGGTGGTGATGAAAGTTGCTTCAGGGAAATGGCCTCTCTGGAGCAGCTAAGCAATAGTTGGGAGATTTAGGGCCGGAGTTACTGCTCCTTTCCAGCAACATGAAGGATTTGCTTTCAGGCAAGGCTGCCGGTGCACCGGGTGAAAAGGCCCAAAGTGTAAGGTGTTCGAAGGAGAGGGGAAGTTTCTTACCCCAGATGTTTGTTAGTTTTTTTTTTTTTTTTTTGTACCGGGGATTGAACTCAGGGGCACACGCTACTGAACCCCATCCCTAGCCCTATTTTGTATTTTATTTAGAGACAGGGTCTCACTGAGTTGCTTAGCGCCTCGCCTTTGCTGAGGCTGGCTTTGAACTCGCGGTCCCCCTGTCTCAGCCTCCCAAGCCGCTGGGATTATAGGCATGCGCCGGCGCCCTGCTTCCTTCCTCTTAAACAAATATGATTTTTTACTCTCTCCTCTAGGAGGTGCTGGAGTCAGACGTGCCAAGTGCCGTGACACTCCTGAAAAATCTCCAGGAACAGGTGAGCAGGTGTTGTCCCTTTGGAATAGATTAGTCACGAATTGGCTTTGGCTTTGTGTGCCTCACCTCCAAACTTTGGTGTTTTGGAAGCAGATATTTGGATGCTCCCAAATACCCTAAAGGTAAAATAATTTAACAAAACCCTTTTCAGTCAAAGTAATCGATTTCTGCACCCAAAGAAAGAATGAAATTTCAAAAAGAAGCCATCACAGTTCCTTTTACTATTAAAGCTAAGAAAACTAGAATGTGACACGATTTGCACATTGGGTGCCCACCTAACATTCATTTGTATAGTTCAGTGCTTTATAAGTTCAGTCAGGACATGTAAAGTCATACTCCCTCCATTACCACTGTTCCAGTTCTCATCCCCTCCAGCATTGTTTGATAAGGTTGCTCCCCCACCCCCCAATTTTAAGAAATGTCTACCTGTTTTTTTTTAATTTTTAGTTGTAGATGGACACAGTACCTTTATTTTATTTATTTATTTTTATGTGGTGGTGAGTATTGAACCCAGTGCGTTGTGTACTAGTTAGGCAAGCACCCATCCACTGAGCCACAACCCTAGCCCTGTTTCTACTTTTGAAGAACTATCAGAACCATCTTTCCTGTTCTTTCCCAGAACTAGGGGAGAAGATAGTACTGTCGTTTAAACAGTGTTTCAGATAATTTTTAGGTGGTTGTTTAGACATGACTTGATGTAGCCTAGTCATCTGTTTTAATGGTCTAATTTCAGGTAGTGGCTGTAACTGCACAAGTGCAAGCACTGACCAAAAAAGTTCGAGCTGGAGCTTATCCTACAGAGAAGGTAAGATGTGTTTAAAGAGTAAACATCCCCTGACTTGATGTTCTCAATCATTCGTTCATCATACATTTATTGTTTGTTTTATATCCTGAGTGCTAGAGCTTCAAATATGGGTAAAATCCAATTTCTGTGCTGGAATCTCATGGGGAAGATGAATTAAAGCAATAGATGTGAGAAGTAGCATTTATATTGCAATGTTATGAGAAGTGAGATGCCAGCCAAGGAGAGAGAACTTCCAGAAGAGCAGAGGGAGTCAATCAAGGAAGGCTTCTCAGAGGAGGTATCAGACTTTTGAGAAGTAAATAGGAGTCAGAGAAAACATATACAAAGGCACAGAGGTCTGAAAGCATGGTGATGTTCTGGGGGAGGAGGTAAGTAATTTTTGTGGATGAACATACATTTCATGTGTTGTATGTGTGATGGGGATAAGAAGTAAGCCTGGAAAAGTGGTCATTCTGAAGACCCTTATAGGCTAGTGAAGGGGTTACTGTTTGTTTCATCTGATCAAAGATGCTATTAATTAGGGTCAACTACTTAATTTTATATATGGTAGTCCCCTTGTCTGAATTTCACTCTGCAATTTTAGTTACCTAAGGTCAGTTGTGGTCTGAAAATATTAAATGAAAAATTTCTGACATGGGGCTAGGGTTGTGACTCAGTGGTAGAGTGCTCACTTAGTGTGGGTAAGGCATTGGGTTTGATCCTCAGCACCACATAAAAATAAATAAAAATAAAGGCATTGTACCCATCTGCAACTAAAAAAATATTTTAAAAAATTTCTGACATAACTTAAACCTTTTAAGTAACTTTTATTATAGTGTGGTTATAATTGTTCCATCTTATTAATTGTTGTTAATTTCTGATCGTGCCAAAGTTATAAATTAAAATTTTTCATTGGTGTGTGTGCATAGGATGAAACCATATATATAGGATTTAGTATTATCCTCCTCATTGGAGACATCCACTGGGGATTTTGGAATATATCACCTGTGGATAAGGGGAGATTATCTTCTTAAGAAAGAATATTAATCTATAACAATGCTAAGATACTATTGACTGAAAGATGCATCCAAATTTTAGAGATGTTAAAATATGAAAATGGCGCATCTAAAAATTCAAGTATAATAGTTTTCAAATTAGAGTCTGGTAGAACCTATTTAGATTCTGGTATTAGGTCAGTGTGGGAGGACAACTCTGGAATTCTTGTTTTACATATTGAGCTTTTGACCTAAAATTATATTTAAGCAAAATATTTCATAGATAACTAAAAACATAAAAGTCATTGTAGTAAGTCAGTAAGAATCATTGAAAATATTTTGAGCATGAGAGTTACAGCAGACTTGTATTTTTAGGAAGATAAAGACTAAAAACAATTTTTTATTGCATATCTTTATTTTCTCTGTTGTGCTCATAACCCCAGTTTGAACTTGACAGTGCCAATGCCCAAGCATTGTCAAAAGAGCCTGTTTCTCAAATTTTACCCATTTATGTCCTGGGTACCTTGTTTTGATAATTTTAGTGCTGGGCTGTCAGCATACCTCTTAGATTACTCAATATTTGTTTATTCATTGAACAAATATTTATTTTCTTTTATGAGCAAAGAGTTTTACAAGGATCAAAGGTGCTTAATAGGGTTCAAATTGCTTTTCTGCTATTTGTGTCTTGTTATGATTATTTGGGCAGGAAATTAGATGAGAAGTCCGAGGTCACCAGGTTAAGTGACTTACCCAATATTTAATTACCAAATGCCTGATTCAGAATTTAAACTCAACTTGTCTTTAAATCCTTTACTCATGTTCCAGTACCATGTTGGGGCTAATAACAAGAATTAGTTGTGTTAATTTAAAGATACCCAAGGCCCAGGTAAGTCAAACTGAGTTTGAATTTCACCTGTGACCCTATTTAAATATTTAAGCTGTCTAAAACAGGCTTGCTTTTTTAAAAAAAATATACATATTTTTAGTTGTTGATAGACCTTTATTATTTATTTATTTATTTATTTGTGATACTGAGAATCAAACCCCATGCCTCACATATGCCAGGCAAGTGTGCTACCGCTGAGCCCCAGCCCTAAAACAGGCTTTCTTAAGGCTGTGGACTTTGTCAATTTTCATTTTATGCAGTCACAAGACTCATTTGTCTTATTTAATAACCATAACTTAAGTCATACTCACATATATTGCATTATTTTGTTTAAAGAATAAACATAGCATCTTCTGCCTATATACACTTTATTTATTGTTGGTGGTATGGATCTAACCCTCATGTGTGCTGGCAAGCACTCTACCACTGAACTACACCTCAACCCTATAATACAATTTTAATTTTGGATAGTTTGGGAGATACATAAAACCATAAAGAAGAAAATGAAAAGTTAGTTTAATCATACTTTGAGATAACATTCTTTTGAGATTTTTTTGTTTGTTTTAATTTTATTGTAAGGGTGATGTATGTACTGGGCGTGGTTGTGTGCACCTGTAATCCCAGTGGCTTGGGAGGCTGAGGCAGTGTAATAATGAGTTCAAAGCCAGCCTCAGCTGGGCTGGGGTTGTGGCTTAGTGGTAGAGCACTCGCCTAGCATGACACTGGGTTGTAGCCTCAGCACCACATAAAAATAAATAAAGGTATTGTATCCACCTACAACTAAAATATATAAATGTGTGTGTGTGTGTGTGTGTGTGTGTGTGTGTGTGAAAAAAAAAGCCAGCCTCAGCAGTTTAGTGCAGCCCTAAGCAACTTAGTGAGACTCTGTCTCAAAAATAAAGAATGAAAACAGGCTGAGGATGTGGCTCAGTGATTGAACATCCCTGGATTTAATACTGGCATGGAAAAAAAAATCAGGACTTATTTTAATTAAGAATAAGTTAATTTAAAAATTGGCAACACATTTGATTTTACAGTTGGCAACATTTTTGATTGTTACAACTTTGGGAAAGGGCATCAATTAGTTGAGGCCAAGGACAGTTTCTGGAAACCTGCAATAACAGCACAGCCTCCATAACAAAGAATTAACGGACTCCAAATATCAATAGCTCTGAGATGAGAAACTTTGTTACAGCCTTTTTAGAGGGATACTGTATTGATTTTCCTGCTTTTGTTCTAGTAGTTCTCTGAGCTTTGCTTCTCTTGTGTTAGCATAATTTTCTCTGTTGGCAATTTTAGGTATAGCTCCTTCTTCAACTATGGTAATCCCTCCATATCCTTCAGGATATGTTTTGAGAACTCCTGGCAGATACTCTAAACTTTGGATAGTACCAAGTCCTGTGTATACTTTGCTTTCCCCTATAGGCCTCACAGTGTTGCCACATAGTTACAGAGTTAATCTGTCCTTCCACATTTTGTGCCTGATGCCCCCTTTTCATCATTATTCTTGCATGTGGAGGTTGTAAGAAGGGTTACTTGAACAAAAGCTCTGTGATGTTATGGCAGCTGATCTGATAACTGAGGTCACTACCAAGTGACTAATAGGCAAGTAGCACAGACATTGTAAATACACTAGACCAAGGAATAACTCAACATCCCAGGTAGGAGGGAGTAAGATGGCACAAGATTTCAGTATACTACACACAATAGTGGACTATTTAAGACATAAATTTTAAAACATGAATTCTACCTTTATGGAATTTCCACTTAATGCTTTTGGACTGTGATTGGTTGTGAGTAACTGAAACTGTAAAAAGCAAGACCACAGTTAAGGAGGGATTACTGTACTCCAGATACTTTATATGAACTGATGGAGGAAAAACTTGAACTTGGAAATCATTATCTTGCTTGCCCTAAGTGCTCCTCCTGATTCTCTTACTGTTTTGTTCAACTCAGGGTCTCAGCTTCTTGGAAGTGAAAGATCAGCTGCTGCTCATGTACCTTATGGATTTGAGCCACCTCATCCTGGACAAAGCCTCAGGAGGATCTCTTCAGGGACATGCTGCAGTTTTGAGACTAGTAGAAATTCGCACGGTATGAGGCCTTTGCTTCTTGGAAATGTAGGTTTCTAAATCCTAAATTCTAAAGTTTAACATAGTATCTCTCATTTAAGTGGATGATGTTCTCTCTTTAAGTAAGGAAACCACATTTTTTAAAATGTGGTTTAAACCACATTTTTTAAAATGAGCCGTAGAGAGCTCACCTAGCACATGCGAGGTTCAATCCTCAGCTCCACATAAAAATAAATAAATAAAATAAAGATATTATGTCCAACTACAACTAAAACAAAAATATTTTAAAAAATAAATAAATAAAAGTATTTTTCTCCCAACACAGGGGACTCTGGTATGTGCTTGATTTGGGGAAAAGAATGTAATCCTTTTTAACTATTGCATTATAGGTATTGGAAAAGCTCCGTCCTTTGGACCAAAAACTGAAGTATCAAATTGACAAACTGGTTAAGACTGCAGTGACAGGCAGCCTCAGTAAGTGAGAGGACCAGCATAACATCGTGGGGATCATCATAAAATTCCAAATCTTTTAAATCTCTGGGGTTTTGTATTTCAGGTGAAAATGACCCACTTCGTTTTAAGCCTCATCCTAGCAATATGATAAGCAAGGTAAAGGGTTGCATTATCCTCCTAATTTTTCTGAAGGAGCTATATATACATGAACCTTGTGGTGATCACCTGTGACTTGATTTTCTGGTGTTTACCTTAGAATGTTTCAGTATGAGGTTCCTTTTCCCCCTTGTGTTTGTTGTCATCTCCTAAGGGTACTACTACAGCTTTAGGGGGGAGTGTTTCTTCTCACTTGTCTATGAATTCTTCCTAAATTAACAGACATTGTTTCTTCTGTAGTTGAGCTCTGAAGATGAAGAGGAAGATGAAACAGAGGATGGCCAGTCTGAGGCTTCAGGAAAGAAATCTACAAAAGGAGTATCCAAGAAATATGTACCACCGCGCTTGGTTCCAGTTCATTATGGTATGAATTGTGACTGCTGCCTTCTTGGAATGAGTTGTGTTTCTCTTCTCCCTTTCTCTGTTCTGGGATAACACCTGTGGATTTTTATCAAATAGACGAAACAGAAGCTGAGCGGGAGAAAAAGCGTCTGGAACGAGCCAAGAGACGGGCATTGAGCAGTTCTGTCATTCGTGAACTTAAGGAGCAGTACTCAGATGCTCCAGAGGAAATCCGAGATGCTCGCCATCCTCATGTCACTCGCCAGAGTCAAGAGGACCAACATAGGTCTGAGCTCTTTAAATTAGAAGTTATTTCCACTTTAGAGACCTGTTCTCAAACTTAGGGTAAATTGTGGTTAATTCTGGTACAAAGACAACCAACATCCTATAGAAAGTGGAGTGGAAAGTTTGGAATGATAGAAGTTTGAAGTATGGGATAAGAAGTAGGAAATAATTTTTCTTTTCTCCTCAATTCTGTTTAGGCTCAAGCAAATGCTATATGGAGAGGAATAAATGTAGTTCCATGTATTTCACTGTCAAAATTCTTACTTTTTCGATGAAGACAGTAAAAGCAGGTTTTTATAGTGGCATTAAGAATGCTATATAAATTCAGGGAAGAAAAGTAGAAAAGCAATTGTAACTTTAATACAGGCTCATCAACTTTGCTCTTGTAAGACTCTACATTGAAAGATGTGCATGAAAGGGCCCATTCATGCAATGAATCCTACTTACAGAGCTAAAATAAAGGAATTTTCTTGATTCAGGAGGCTGAGGCAGGATTGCAAGTTTGAATCCAGCCTCAGCAATTTAGTGAAGGCCTCACCAACTTAATGAGACCCCCTTCTCAAAATTAATATTAAAAAAGGGCTGAGAGCTGGGGATTTGGCTCAGCGGTAGTACACTTGCCTGGCATGTGTGAAGCACTGGGTTCAGTTCTTAGCACTGCAAAAAAAAAAAAAAAGGTCTGTCAACAACTAAAAATAAAGGGGGTGGGGGTTGAGGATGTAGCTCAGTGGTAAAGGGCCCTTAGGTTCAATCCCCAGTACCAAAATTTTATCAGACAACATTTCATTTGTAATGAACATTCTGTATGACTTTAGTAAATACTGTGTTGATCTGCTATGAAATTTCCTCACTACTCTTAAGCTAGGATTGTTAAATGCTCAGGCCCAGGGTTTTGGTGTGTTTTGTTTGTTTGTTTGTTTTGTTTTTTTTGTTTTGTTTTAATATTTTTTATTGTAGTTGACACAATACCTTTATTTTTATGTGGTGCATGTGCTAGGCGAGTGCTCATACTGCTAAACCACAACCCAGCCACTAGGCTCATAGAGCTTTCCACTACCATGGTTTGAGTCTGTAGGGATCAGTGTCTGATTTTCTGTGACAGGATTAACTATGAAGAAAGCATGATGGTGCGTTTAAGTGTCAGTAAGCGCGAGAGAGGACGGCGAAAACGAGCAAATGTCATGAGCTCCCAGCTTCATTCCCTCACGCACTTCAGTGACATCAGTGCATTGACAGGAGGAACTGCTCATCTTGATGAGGTGAGGTTGAGGTACAGTTGTAGGAGGCTGCTGTCATTCTTTCAGCCAATTATATTTGGAAATTATTACCATGAGGAACTTGGGGAGGGATTCTGGCACTTGGAAATACACTGACTTTCCTTTGCTTCTCTGTCTCCAGGATCAGAATCCTGTTAAGAAGCGAAAGAAGATACCCAAGAAAGGTCGGAAGAAAAAAGGTCAGTGTAGTACTAGTACTAACGTGATCAAGTACAAGGTAGGGAATGGAAATTGGGGTGCCACCCCTCAGGATTTGACATCCTGATCTCACCAACCCCCATAATGTCCCTTCCATAATCTCTTAGTGAGGCTTTTCTTTTCTTCTTTCCCAAGCTGGAACTCCACATCATTCCAAAAGGGATCTCTAGATTCCATCTCTAAGGTCCCATAGTCCTATTCGATTTCCATACTATAGGGTCACTTGAGGGAACTGTTATTGCATTTTAGTTTCATTCTTCTAGTCTTTCTGGTCTTTGTCCTGGGAAGAAGATACAGAATACTAACCTAAGAAAACCCCCCCCCTTTAAAATATTTATTTTTTAGTTGTAGTTGGACACAATACCTTTATTTATTTTTATGTGGTGCTGAGGATCGAACCAGGGCCTCGCACATGTAGGCAAGTGTTCTACCTCTGAGCCACAACCCCAGCCCCAAGAACCCACCCCTTTTGAACCCCCTCTAAATGTTCTTTTGTTCCTGTCCTTCAGCTTTTCCAACTGTCCTGTGCCTCATTCTTGGTTTCCCTTCCTTTTAGGTTTTCGGAGGCGGCGGTGATTATGGGTGTACATGTTTTATGTATTTTTTGTCATCCTGGGATACTTCTGTTTTCACTGTATGTAGGTCTTTTCCTTGGAATTCATTGTTTGCTTTGGACATGTGGAAAGATCTTTAATAAAATTGATTTTACACCGGAATTAAAGCCCCTTTTGCACATGTATTGAGTGATGGAATTGTTGGGTATGTGGGGTATTTGTGTTGAATGGGTGGTGGAAAGGGAAAGATGAAATTTTTCTTGGAATTTCAAGAAATTTGACTTTATTAATTTTCTTTGATCGGCATTTTCCCCAGAAACTGGAAATTGTCTACTTTTTTAAAAAATTGACAGTATAGAGTAGAATATCAACTGTTTCCAGTCCATGTATGACTTGTACCGTGGGTACAATATCTGAAATATGTGGATCTTATATTTCTTTTATGTATCTAGCCTGGCCACCAGGTGGCATTAATAGTTCAGAAAACCATTGGTGCTTGACTATAATTGAAAACAAGATAGAACATTTCCACATCAGCAAGGTTATTTTTGTTTCTGCTGCTCTGTTTCTGAAATAACATGAACATAGAGCTGATTTTTGATCATTTACTGATAGTTCCTAGAGAATAGTGGAGTGAATGAGTTGACTAGAGCAAAGAGTTATGTAATCTTGTTTTTCAGTCTCCTTAACCCACCCTCATTCAAGGCCTCAGTTACCAGAATCAGTAAAGACCAGCTGTTTTACAGAGAACTGCCAAAGGGTACCAGAAAGCTGGCAGACAGAAAATTCTTAGCTTGACAGAGCAAAGAATGTAAGTTCCACAGAAATATTAGCCAAGCTCTAGTCAGGAGACCAGTGGGTTACATATCTGAGATGTTCTATTCTATTTGGAGAATACCTCTGTTTGTGAGAGAAAGTGAAAGAAGGGCAAAAAAGAGGAGTTGAGTCTACAGAATTAATTCATTCGATTTATTTTTTAAAGGATTTATGTCTCATGAATATCCGGTTTTAGTGTCTGTTTCCCTGTGCAGTATTATGGACAGGAATATAGTTTGGGGTCATTATATCACTAAAATTTTTGTTTTATTCTAAATTCTGTGAATTTGGGTCATATATACTGGTTTGGCTGATTGAAGCAAGAGTTTGTTTTCAGTCAGACATGGCCTGCTAGAAATCAGAAAATGAATTTGCAGTCATCTTCTGCTGTTTCTATGATCTTGGACAAATCACTTAACATCTCTGGCCTTTAATTTTCCTCAACTGAGAATGAATATATTTGAATTTCTGGGATTCCTTCCAAATCAAGGAGCCTAGAGCATATATGGATGATGGCAAGATGAGCCTGCTTCTGTGAACTCTTAGTCTGGTAGATCTGAGGGAATCTGACATGTCCCAGGCTCATACTTCTGTTTCTTCAAGTGAATTGAAACAAAGAGCCCGAGAATAGATTTAGAGATTCTTTTCCTTTCTGAATGAACTAATTGGACAAGTGGCTCAGCTAAAAAATGCTTTGATTAGAATCACCACATTCATTTCTTAGGACTACTGTTGTTTCTAATTTATTAAGATTTTTTTAATTTTAAATATTTTTTTAGATGTTGATGAATCTTCATTTATTTATATTTATTTATATGAGAATCAAGCCCAGATTGATTCTGGGCTTGCTTGGCAAGTGTTCCACCACTGAACCACACTCCAGCCCTTATTGAGATTTTTTGATTAGGGAATTTCTTTTTCTTTTTCTGAAAAGATTTTAAGTTTTGTTACCTACTTACCTAAGTGCTTTACACTTAATCTTTACAACATGTATGACATCTCCATTTTGCTGTTGTGGAAACTGAGACCCTTAGGTTGAACAGTCTGTTGAAGATCTCTTGACTAGTAAATTGGAGAACCTGTTTCAGAGAAACATGGGAAATGGAGAACTTCAAGTGCCCTGCAGTTCTTGAAAGTCTTCAGTGTTTGTGTAGGCAATTTATAATCTCCAACTCCTCCCCATCCCTATTTCTCCATCTCTGTTAGAGGACTGGCCTTCAAATAAACCACAAGCTCCAGACACTATACTGGCCTCTTGGTGGCATAGCAGGGAACAAAACAGATAAAATCCCTGCCTCTGTGAAGAACCTTATGTTAATTTAATTGAGTTTTTAATTCTAAGATATCTTGCTTGCCCTGACCTTTCAACAGGATTCACAATTATAACAGGATTAACAATTATTATAGTAATGGTTATAATTATTATTTCTGGGGAATATTGGCACCCAAATCATCAAACAATATTTAGAGTATATTGTTTGATACAATTTTATGTAGTTTCTTGGTATGTGAAACAGGAATGACTGAGGTTAACTTTGGTTGAAATAGGAATGAAAAGTCTTGGATCTCCAAGGAACCTTTAGAATTCTATAGAACACAGTTTGAGAACTACTGTTAGTATAGTAAAGCAAGAAAACTAAGAATTTTAGGGTTTATGGCTCTTCTGTTGTTTACTCTTCTTTCTCTTACTTGGATTCTGTTCTCTGATACTTCAGAACACATGAATATAAAAAAATAACAGATTATTTCCAGTGTTCACTGTAATGTCATTAGTGCACATGAGCACCTGTTCATTGTTACCACATGATGGTGAGAGAGTCATGGCTTTATTCTAAGCAAGTAATTTAGCATCTCTGTCTTGGTTTTTCATCTTAGGCAGTGGGTAAAGAAGATTGACAAAGGCCTGTTTTTGCCTCAAAAACTTTCTTTTGTAGGATGTTATGAGGGCTAGGGAAATGTCTGTCAGAAGTTCACAAGAATCTTCATGAATACCTTGATGACCTGATTGCAGTTAATCAGTTTTTCAGCACCACGGAGAGTTCATGCTCACATCTCATTTCTTATCTTGGGTTGGTGGAAGACACATACTAAACATCCCAATAGAACTCCGTGGTATAAATCTGTCCTTGGAGCCTAGTTTCTTTCTCAGTCCTGATTGGTACAGATTGAGAATTGGCACAGTCTTCAGTGTCCCTCATCTTCCCTGCTATCAGCTAGCTCTGTAAATACCAGTGCAACCCAGGTATTTGGCCAACTTTTTGAAGGCATATTAATGAAATCTGCCTTCTACTGTTTTGGAAATGCTTCACTCACTGTGATGCACAAGATTTTTAACAGTGCTTGGGAAAAATTTTTATCCCCTTTTCTCTTTGCTTGCAGACCCTAGAGGAGGCATAAATTTCCTTTTTCATTGCTTGGGCCTCTTTTTCTGCCTTTGCAAAGAGAAAGGCATCATTGCTTTGGCTCTCTGCCCAGTCTTGCTTTTGTATTTCTTTGATCTCATTGTTCAGAGGGTCTCAGAGAAGCCCCAAGAGCCATGCCTTTGCATGTTTAAGCTATTGATGCTTTTGAAATAACAGAGCGTCACTGTGTAAGAAGTGTATTAAAGGTCTATCTTGAACAAATTTGGGTCAATAGGTGGCAGTAGTCACTGAGTCCTGAGGTCCTGACACCCCCTAAACACAAGCACATTTGATGGCCGTTATATTTAAGGGTGTGAGAGAAGAGGTCACATTGAGATAAAAATGGGAAAGGGGGTCACTTTTGGTGGAATCCAGGAAATGCTGAGATGTGCTGGACTTCTGTGGAGGGTTTTATGTGGGGAGGTTACCATTCAGCTAGTGAAGGTCACTGATGGGAAAGTGAGGTCTTAGGAGTGGGGGTCAGACCTAATAAAGGGCTTCTTCGAGCTAGGGTAAGGCTGTGTTAAGTGTGGACTAGTGCTGATACAGATAGGGTTGGGGGAGTAGAGAGAGAGAAGTAGGGGCGGGAGGGGCAGAGCTGTGTGAAGGGACCATAGAAAGGGTGGGCTATGAAGGGGAGGACTGCGGTTAGAGGGGGAGGGGAGGCTGCTGTGATATTGAGCCTATCTAATGGGGGATGGGAGGGGGAGATATTAGTCTGCACTGCAGCTGCATTGGCTCCCCTCCCCCACCCTTCCCAAGGAGCCTGAGCAGTGCTAGCAAATCTGTCTTCATGTATTTATTATTATTAAAAATGTGACGGATTCTTCCTCCCTGGAAGCACAACAAATACTACTGATCACATTTCCCTCTCCCCTCCCTCTGCAGAGCTTTTGCATTCTCTCTTTCATTTTCACTACCCTGTCCTCCCCCTTGGGCTGTTTGACTGGTGGGGGGGACCCTTTCCTTCCTTTATTTCTCAAGCTTGTTGGCTCCCTGGGGCTTTCTAATGGTGGTTGGGAGTTTCAAGGCTATGCTGGGAGGAAGCAGCTGACTGAGGGGCATCCATTGCCCCAGGGAGGGAGCTATACTCTCCAACAGGAAAATCACTTGGAAATCAAGACAAAATCCTTTCTCCAGCAAATGAAAGAAGAAGCAGACACTTACATTCTTTTCAGTCCCTGGCATTCCTCCCTTTTCATGCCCTTCTCTTTTCTACTCCTGAATTCTGAGGGGGAAACCCCCTTAGAATGGAAAAAGCCAGGAGTCCTCTCTCCTCCCTCCCTTACCTTGTTAAGTCCCTCTCTTCCCAGGAGAGCCATATACAATTTATTCTAGCCTGCATGTTGTATTATTGAGAGGTTTGAAGGGCAGAAGCCATGGCTTCTCCTTCCTTACCTGCGTCCCAGACTCCCATGCCCAACCAGGGGCCTCTTTGTTGCTGTCTGTAACCCTTCACCATACCCATAGGTGGTGCTGATGTTGCTCTGCAGGCTAGGCCCTCCTCCCCAACATCATTCCTTCCCACCCTGTTGCCCTCCCCCTTTCTCCTGCCTGATTGTTATTCCACCAACGTCTCCTCTACTGTTCCCTTCTTCAAATTAATTTTGTGGTGTCCCCCCCCCTTGCAATGCCATCTTCTTCCCCTCCCCCTGCTCCCACTCTTGCTTTCTCTATTTCTCTTTCTGCATGATCTCTATCCCACTCCCCTACCTAGAATTTATACTGTACCTTAGTACCCACCCCTCCCCCCACTTTTTTTTTTTTTTAATCTTTTCCACCCTTGGCATTTTCCAGATGGCTCTCCTACTATAAGAGGGCTGTAGGTGAAAGTGGTTTAGAAGAGAATGGGGTGAGGAAAACTGAAGAGGCCAGTATTGAAGACTGGTTGGGAGAATAACGAGACTGTACAGAAAATGGGTGGAAATGTGAGAGGATAGGTATTCTTTGCTAACCATTACCTATTCAGTTCTTGGATTTGGATAGTGAGAGTCTAGCTGGCAGGGATTCTGTGTTATGTGAGTCTATACAATTTGGTTCCACATACTGGGCAAATGAGAAGAGCAATAATTCAGATATTAAGGGCATTATCGCAACTTTTGATTTAGATTGCTAAGGATAGCTGTACTTATGTTATCCTGTAATTTGAAGACTGGAGGAACACTATGCAATTAAAACCTGTTGGTCCTTTAGGAGATGTCCTATTATTGATCTTTTGAGTCCTCAAAAGGTCCTTGCTGGAGCAACTGTGACACCTGCATGGGCACCCTGGCTGATTGGTCATTGCTGAGAATGATTCTGTCTTTAAGACCTTGGCTCACTCTTATAGTCTGCTTTCTCTTTTCTCTTTTTATATCTCTCCTTTATCTCAGCTGAATTTACATGGTTTTCCCACTCAGCCTATAGTCTCCTTATTATTTGGCCTTTCCAGAATATAGCCCAAACTCATCAGATAATTACCTCAATTCTTACTTTACTGTACCTCATAACTTTATCTGGAGACTTCTCATTGTATGACCATTACCCTAGACTCCTCAGCTAATTCAGCAATGTTGATTGTAAAGCTATCCAGTTTCTAAGATGGCTTATTCTCTTATCAAATTATTCTTTATAATTAATAGATCCCAGTAACTCCCTGAATAGTAGTGCTGAGTCTTTTCTTTGTGTATGTCCTGGGAATTGTCTACAATGTGGACAGTGTGGCTTCTTGTCTGCTGGTGGGAGGAGATTTTCCTTAACTTTAGTGGCAGTCCCAGAATTCGTGATTTACATTGTTCTAGCATGTGTGAGACAAAGCTGACTCTCAGACTAAGGAGAGAGTTAAGAGTTTGCCAGAACCCTGGAAAGAGCCAGAGTGAAGAGTATGCTTGAGCACCATGTGCTTTGCTTTACAAGCTGAGACTTGAAGGTGCCAGTGGAAATCTATCTCCTGTCTGCCTGCCTTTCTTGCATTCATAAGGAGTGTACTTTGGTGGAGTCAGGTGGGCCAGTGGCCTCTTCGTTTCCTCAGCTGATTTTCTTGCTGCCCTTCTTACTCATCTCTCATGTCCTATATAGGGGACTCTAGTGAGGGTCTTGTTTCTTGTGTAATATAGATCTCTGTTCTCTGTTAAGAACCCTCTCTTAAAGGCTAGGCTCAGTAAATATTTGTTGTAATGAATGGTAGAGACGTTTTAGTTTTAGAATCCTTTGGAATAGTAATAAACTATTCTCTAGGTGCTGAATGCATTATAGCTAAAATGGGAAGATTTTTGTTTTCTTCTACTCACAGGTGCTATAGGGAGAAATGGTTTGTCTTAAGACCATACAAATAATTGTTATTGGAGTTGGCATTAGAATCTATGCCCTCTGACATCTATGTCTGACTTTTTCTTTATTACCTCTTGGAAACCAATGTTCCCATTTCATTCCTAGGGTCACAGACAGTCTTAAAGTCAGAAGCATGGTCAGGTTGATGATAGTGTGCAGGCCTGGCAGGCAAGAGGCCTGTCTCACCAGGAAGGGGCCAGAATTTCCTGGGCCTTCTACAACCCAGCCTATCAGAGGGACTTTGAGAGTGCTAAGGCAGGGGATGAATTCCCTTTTCAGATTGAATTTGACCTTCCAGCTGACTGATATGCCCCTTCTTTTAAGCCTTCTTCCCTAAATGCCTAAGAACCAGGTGGAACTTGTTGTGGATACTAGAACTCTGGAAACTCCATTTTCTTTTGTTGTTCATTCAGCAAATTCTTCAGTACCAGGACCACTTAAATAATGTAAGATTATCTGAACCACCTCCTCCTTCCCATGAGCTAGCCTTAACTCTTGTAGAATTTCTCTCGTGTCAAACCATCATTGTGATTATATTAGCAAATGTTATCATTTTTTATTGTTAATTAAAACCTAGACTAGAAAACAGGCTTAGGAAGCATTTGTATTTTATACATTGAACCTATGGCAACTTACACTGAGAACTGCTTTGTTTCATCTACCAGTCTTGGGTTTAGCCCAACGGGTGGGCTCTGGAGAATATAGAGTCCTTGAGTTTCTACTTCCTCTCTCCCAATTTTGATGTACTTACTGCTGGCTCTTACAGGAAGCCCTAGGTGGTAAAGAGATCAAATCAGAATTCCTAGCCCAGAAAACCCTGTCTCTTAGCTACAGTGACCCTCCTCTGTCACTGCATTCAGCTCTATGGCAGTTAACACCAGAAAACCTTCATCTGGCTTTACACCCTCCTCAATTTCTTTCAATCAAATCTTAAGTAATCTGTCTCTGATGGCAGGCCTTCTTGCCCTCTTTAGTTAGCCCCTCCCAAGGCTTTAAGCCCCAAAGCTTCCTAGATCTAGCCTCCCACTAGAGGGATGCTTTCTGAAATAAAGCCTTTTTACTCTTTCTTACTCCTTAAATCCTCAAATCAGTCCCTTAAAGGATGTATTTCCCCTCAGAGCATCAGATGACACTCTTTAAAGAGCCAGCTGGGTGCTGCTAAAAAATCCCATTCCTCACCCATCTCCCTGCTGGAGCTCCTGGAATCCGATTCTGCAGCCTCCTGTCATTCTAGCCTCCTTTTGTGTTCATTTGGAAGCTTTTCTCCATTGCCTTTGATAAATTCCTGGTTTGGCAGAAATATCCAGTATTTAGGTAGGTCCTGCAGGATGAGTTCCCTGTCTCCCGTAGCTTGGTTGATCCACAGAAGGATCTGTTCCTGCCCTCTCTCTGTAGTTCTGCCCTTCCCACTATCTGGCCTTGACTGGGCGGGATCAATAGATGCAAGTCCTCTGCATGAACATCCCATCCTTCTTTATCCATCTTGGCAAACAAAAAAAGCATGCCTCTATCCCTGACTTTCTCTTCCTTCTCCATTACTTATTTCTTCTTTGCCTTCCCTCACTTCTCCCTTCTCATATGTACCCTTCATTCTTCTTCCTTTATATCTCCCTCTTGTCCATTTGCTCAGCATTGCCCATCTGTGCCCACTCCCTCTTCCTGACCTGTCTTTCATTCTCAATAACTATCTTCCTTCTCGCCTGCTCATGCTGAGGAGACAGCTTGGTATGGGGAGAATGGCAGCAGAGGAACTCCCTGGTTGCCAGAGTGAGCTATCCCTTTTTCTCTAGAGGTTCAGTGGCTATGTTTTTCCATCTTGTCCTCAGTGGTCCTTGGGAGCCAGAGAACCCCATGCTGTCTCTTGGGATGAACAAGCTCTGTTCTTGGCTTCTTCCAGAGTGAAGAAGGGAGGAATTACTGGGTTTGTCAGTTCGATGCCCTCTTCTTCAGCTCTTCCTGGGTGTGGGTCTGTCCGAGTCTGTCTCTCTCATTCTCTTGTTTTCTTCTTCTCTGTCTCTCCCAACACAAAGCAGCGGCAGGACTGAAGGAGCCTGTCTAGAGACTCTGCCAGCCTATGCCCCTCACTTTTGCCCCTCCCCTCACTGTGCGTGCAGGGGGAGTTGGGGGCGGTGGCATGGTGCCAGCCAACCCAGAACCATCTGCGATGCCTTCTGCACTGAAGCAGTCTCTGTGTCTCCCGCCCTCCTCCTCTCCCACTCTTTCTCTCCCATTTTTAATTAGCTGCTGAATTAATTAAATCCTACATGCTAATTAACGTTCCTACAGGGAAGAATGCCAGGTCAGAAAAACGGGGGTACTTAAAGCAAGGCTCTGTCCATTCAGGCAAGGAGATTTTAGGAATGGGAAGATAGGGGAAGGGAAATAAGGGGCAGATGAGGAAAGAACAGTCAAAGAGTAGAAAGAAACCTGAGAGAAGAGACATGAAGAAGGGAAATTATGGAACCTATTTGAAAGGAAAATAATTAGAATTATTAACACTGGAGAAATGAATGTCTCTTGAAGCCTCGAAAGGGTAGGAGGTAGAGCTGTGAATCTCAAACATTATCATGCATGAGTAACCTGAGAATTAATGATACAGAGAATGCTAATTTGCTACTTTCACTGTCTTCTAAAGAAATAAATTTTAATTTTAATAGGAGTGCTTTAGGTTAGAAATGAAGGAGAACTTCCTCCTTGCAAGGCAGTGGATGCTTTACTGAAAGAATTCTTTAGGGGATAGATTCTTTTTTTTTTTTTTTTTAAAGGATTTTTTTTTTTTTAAAGGGAGAGTGAGAGAGGAGAGAGAGAGAGAGAGAGAGAGAGAGAATTTTTAATATTTATTTTTTTTTAGTTCTCGTCGGACACAACATCTTTGTTGGTATGTGGTGCTAAGGATCGAACCCGGGCTGCACGCATGCCAGGCGAGCACGCTACCGCTTGAGCCACATCCCCAGCCCCTAGGGGATAGATTCTTATCTGTTAGAATTGGTTCAAGTTTGCCCAAAACCAGGGGAGGTGATGAATTTTGAAGGTTTTGTTCCCCTAGATAGAAAAAAATATTAATCCTGTAGTGTGTACTGTGTCCTAGAGAAAAAAAAAATTCAGGGTAGGAAATTCAGGATCTGGATTTGATTCAGTTCTTTCTCTTCATTCTATCCAGGGTGAACTTAGAGTTTGCTCTCTAATTAAATTTTGAGGGATGAACCTTTTCTTCAAATCAGATTATTGCTTCCCTAGTAGGTTTAGAGTACTGGTTCCTAGCATAGAATTCAGAAAGATAACTTTTATGACTAGCATGGCTTCTGTCCTTGACTGAAGGATGGGGAGAAAGGAGAATGGCTGGAGTCCACATGGGGCAGGGAAGGGAAGAGGGGATATGGACTGACAGGGCTGTGGCAGGCACAGAGGACTCCACTATGGTCACTATTGTTGTTCAACCTGAAAAAAGTAGGTACAGCTTACTTGTCCTTGCTTTTCTCCTCTGAGAAGCAAAGAAAACTATATTCAGTACAGAGTTAAGTTTCTCCTCTGCCTGGCCAACCCTCCACCAAGAACTGAAATCTGGACCCAAGGCAGTGATGCTCACCTGTAATCCCAGCAGCTAGGGAGGGTGAGGCAGGAGGATCGAAAGTTCAAAGTCAGCCTCAGCAATTTAGCCAAATCTGTCTCAAGAAATAAAAAGGGCTGCGGATGTGGCTCAATGGTTAAGTGCCCCTGGTACCAAAAACTAAAATAACTCCCCTCCCCTGAAATCTGGGAGGCCTCTAGCAGGTTAGCAGAGCCTCCCAATGGCTGCCACTCCAAACTGTTTCAGCCCAAAGAACACCAGGGGCAAACTACCTTAACTAATTCTCTAACCACCATTCACTTATACCCCCCCTCCCATTATCCCTGCTATCATAATTTACTCAAATATTTGCATATTCACTACAGAGCCTAGAGTGTCTTGATTTATTAAGCACCTACTATCTATCATTAGGCATTAGGGTTAAATATAAAAACAAGGAATAAGAGAACTACATCTAATGGGTTTATATTCTAGTTCAAGCGGGGACAATGAAGTACTGAAGCAGGAGTTCACTCTGTATGTTACACATGCATGTGAACTTCCATAGCATTGGTTGCCTATATTTCTTTTGTGTCATCTTATGTTGTTATTTATTCTTTCTCATATTCATAAAGTAGGGTGGCTCCTTGAGATCAGAAACCCAGGACTGGGCTTGCTTGGCATGTGTGAGGCAGTGGGTT
This sequence comes from Urocitellus parryii, assembly GCF_045843805.1. Taxonomy (NCBI): domain Eukaryota; kingdom Metazoa; phylum Chordata; class Mammalia; order Rodentia; family Sciuridae; genus Urocitellus; species Urocitellus parryii. Next base: position 36,575,052 of record NC_135536.1, read on the forward strand.
TGATTTCAGCACACATAAAATAAGTAAATTAATTAGTAGATAGATAGATAAAATAAAGGTATGGTGTCCATCTACAACTAAAAAATATACTAAGAAAAAAGAAGAAACCTGGGACTTTATTTTTTTTTTTTTTATTTTTTTGAGAGAGAGAGGTTTTTTTTTTTTTTAATGTTTATTTTAGTTCTCGGCAGACACAACATCTTTGTATGTGGTGCTGAGGATCGAACCCAGGCCTCACGCATGCCAGGCGAGCATGCTACCGCTTGAGCCACATCCCCAGCCTGAAACCTGGGACTTTAGAATGAGGTCCAGGTAGCACTAACTAAAAATCATATGTACATTAGTAGCCATTCAGTAAATGTGTTGATTAATATACAATCATGTATCAAGATGGAATCTTTGCTTTCAGGTCTATGGTATACCTACTTGTGGCAATTATTTGTCCTCTGAAGGGAGCTTTTCTCCCCCCACTCTCTAACCCAGGACCTTGTGCATGCGAAGCTGGCTCTCTGCCTCTGAGTTTTATTCTCCCCTAAACCTACCAGTTTTTTTGTGGTGCTCTTACTTTTTACAAATTGGCAAAACGGCATGCCTGAGGAGCAGCCATGTGAGAGGGTAGATAAAAGGGTAGAAGTGCAGCATTTCCTTTTTTTTTGAGATGGGGTCTTACAGTGTTGGCCAGGCTGGTCTACTGGATTTGCTTCAGCCTTCTAAGTAGCTGAGTCTACAAGTATTCCACACCTTGACCACCTTTCCTTTTCCCTTTTTTTTTTTTTTTTTTTTTTTGGTGAGTGAGTGTGTGTGTGTGTGTGTGTGTGTGTTACTGGGAATTGAACCCAGGGGTACTCTACCACTGAGCTACACTTCAATCCCTTTTTATTTTTTTATTTTGAGACAGGGCCTTGCTTGTGATCCTCCTGCCTTAGCCTCCTGAGTCACTGAGATTGTAGGCATGTGCCACCACACCAAGTGTTAGGTGAACTTTTGAGAATCATTTTCCAGTGCTAAAATTTAATGATCAAAACTCACAGAATTGGTAATTTAAAAAAGAGAAATGACTAATATAAAGACTAAATTAAAAAAAGACTAAATCATAATCCATTATATTGATGATTCTCTTTGAAATGATCTTAGGGATTTAATTTTAACACTGAAATTATTATTTTAACACAAATAGCAGCTATCATTTTTTGAATGCTTATCAATGGTGGGCTTTGCGGAAAGTACTTTGTATATTCTCACTTAAACCTCACAGTACCCCGTGAACCAGGTAGAAAGTTCTTAAATTAGGGTTTTGGAGAGATTAAATAGCGTGCGTGTTCACTGGACCTGTGAGTGGCAGGTCGATATCTGAAGTCATGTCTCTTACTCCAAGCTGATGCTTATCCATCCATTTCTCCTGCTTCCAACCATGAGATTGATTATACTATGCCTGGTACTGGTAATGTCTTGAACATCTTTCATTTCATATAGAAAGGTGGCCCTTATATTTTAGTTCATTTTAAACTTTGTGATTATTCACTGTACGTGAATACATTTTCTAAATGAATTTCAGATAATATAGGTAAGAGAAGACCCCCCCCAACCTCACCCTTTGATCTTTATTTCCCTCATTTTTTTAAAACCATTGTTCTCTGATTAGAATATGTCATGTCTAGACTGTTCAGTGAATTTATGTGTGTAAAGGAAAATATGGTTTTGTAAGGTGTTTGGTATTTGTTTTAGTTTTACATAAATGGGAGCACCCTATAAATAGAGTTCTATAACTTGCTTTTTAAGAATAATATACATTGAAAATCTTTCTATTTCACTACCTAAAGTTCTTACTTTGTTTTTTAACTGGTATAAAATGTCTATAGTTCATGTTTCTATTCCCTAGTGATGGGAATTATAAACATGTTATTATAATGAATGTTGAGCTGGGCACAGTGGTGCCATACCTGTAATCCCTGCTAGCTGGGAGCTCAGTGGTAGACCACCCCTGGGTTCAATCCCCAGTACTACAATGAATAAATAAATACATTTAAAAAAATGTTTTTAAAGAAGGCCTGAGGATAAAGCACCCTTCGGTTCAATCCCCAGTACCAAAATAAATAAATAAACAAGCAAATTAATTTTGTTTTTTCAAAATGAAATTTTTAAAAGTGCTGGGGATGTATGTAGTTTAATGTTCGAGTATTTGCCTAGCATATGTGAGTACTTAAAAAAAAGAGAATATTGAAGTATTTCTCTATACAATGCCTAGAAATAGAGTTGCTAGATAGAAATTTTAAATGTTAATAGAGATGGAAGTTGTTCTCCAAAAAGTCTAAACCAGTTTATATTTCTACTCGCATTGTATGAGAGTACTATTTCCCTTGCCAGCATGGGACAAACTGCAGCTCTTATCTGAATTTGCTTTATGTTAATTGCTTCTACTGGATGTCTCTTACAGAAAAAGCCAAATATTGACAGATCTCCTTTGATTAAACTCTAGGGTAACTTTCCCCTATTATTTCTAACCTCTACCAGGGCTGTTCTCTGAGTTACATAGTCTTTTTTTTTTTTTTTTTTTTGAGTCTAAGTGTCCAAATCTGTGCTTTTTCTGGAACATCTTCATGCCTATCTGCATCTCCCTTTGGATAACCTAGAATGGTTTAGACGTAGCTCTATAGAGTCAGAGCAACTTCTCTCAATAATCTATTTGGTATGGAGAAAGGCAAGTTGAAAAATTATAAAATGCTTTAACAATTTGCTTATTTTCTGTTTTAATACTTTGTTTGCTAACTATTATTTTGCCCCTTTAGAATGTTGAATCACGCTACCTTGGAGATGAAGCCATTAAGGGTAGAATCAGAGTACATTGTGTGCTCATCAGTTTGGCAAAAAGCCTCTTGATTATAGGGCAGCACTGGCTAGTGCACAGTGAAAATGGGCCTGCTCTAGTGATGAGGGGCACAGATAACTTCAATCCCTGCTGACTTTTGGATTACACATATATGAATAAATAAATAATACTAAAAAGGCTTATATATGAGTTTGAGAAGCCTTCTATTCCCTAAAGTTGTCCTTGATTTATCTCCTGTGAGTAATGACAAGAGTAAATATGAGGAGTTAGAAGCCTCTTCTAGCCCCAGGCATCTAATGGACCCTTGAATGATTTTAAGTGCTTACTTCAGTGACCTAAAAAAGTGTAAGTTGAGCCTGACACTGTGGCACATGCCTGTAATCCCAGCTACTTGGGAAGATGGGGACTAAGAGGCCTGCTTTGGCAAGTTAATGAGAACTTGTCTCAAAAATAAAAAGGATTGGGGGTATAGGTCAGTGGTAGAGTGCCCCGGGTTCAATCCCCAGTACTGGGGAAAAAAAAAAAGTACAATTTAGGCAATTGTGCTTCTAGATCTTGATGATGCTGTAAACAGATCAATGGAGAAAAACTGAAGTTGAGGGATCATTGAAGAAATTCCAGAGTATTCTATCTGAAAGAGAGTTTCTATTTATTTATTTTTTTTTTTGTGGGGAGGGGAGGGAGCTACTTGGGATTTCACCCAGTGAAACTCTACTACTGAGCTACATTTTAGCCCTGTTTATTGTCCATGGTTTTTTTGTTTTTTTTGGTGCTGGGGATTGAACCCAGGGCCTTATACCTGTGAGGCAAGCACTCTACCAACTGAGCTATATCCCCAGCCCCTTTATCTATTTTGAGACAGGAACTTACTAAATTACTGAGGCTTACCTTGAACTCAGAATCCTCCTGCCTTATCCTCCAGTGTTGCTGGGATTATATTCATGCACTGCCCCACTTTTAAAGGGAGTTTGGAGGTCATTTACAATGGCATATGGCTTTAATGGGTTTGGGATCTAAAAAAAAAAAAAAGAAAAAAGACCTTGAAAGTCAGCTACTTAGTAGCTATACAGCTTTTGGCAAGCCATTTGTCATCTCTGAACCTTAGTTTCTTCATTTGCAAAATGAAGGTAGTAACTACTTCATTTGGCTAGGCTTGGTGGCACATACTTATAATTCCAACTACTCCGGAGGCTGAGGCAGGAAAATCACAAATTCTAGACCAGCCTTAGCAATATGATGAGCCTCTGTCTCAAAACAAAAAATGTTGGGGTGTAGACAGGGTTGGGATGTAGCTCAATGACTCAGCGGTAGCACTTATCTAGCATGTGTTAGTCGCCCTGGCTTCAGTCCCCAATACCATTAAAACAAAACAACCAAGGGCTGGGGATGTGGCTCAAGCGGTAGTGCGCTCGCCTGGCATGCGTGCGGCCCAGGTTCGATCCTCAGTACTACATACAAACAAAGATGTTATGTCCGCCGAAAAACTAAAAAATAAATATTAAAATTCTCTCTCTATAAAAAAAAAACAACCAACCAAAAAGACTTCATAGGATTTTTATGAGTAATAGAAATAAATGTAAAAAGCTTTAAAGTATTTCTCAAAGTGCCTGGCATATGGAATACAGTGTGTGTGGTTATCATTACATTTGGGTGGGGAAACTAGCTTGAGGAAATGAAGTGGCCAGCCTGAGAGCACAGAGCTTTATGAGTAGCTAAGCCAGGCCTAGGATCTATATTTCTTTTAGTCTAATTTCCTTTCTGCTACCCCACGAGGCAGTCTCTCTTTTTTTTTTTCCCACTCATTTTTTATTTAAAAGGAAAAAAATTAAAAACATGCACACAGCACCACTACCCCTCCCACCCATACCCACCTTGTCTTTCTTTGTGTATAGGTAAATAATTGGGGCAGGAACCCTTCAAAGGATAGAAGAAAGTATTCCTAGGGAAGACTTGGCTGACCAACTTATCAAAATCTGTTGTCAAGCTGACAGTAAACCAGAGATCCTGGATCCAACTCTGGCTATAAGCAGTGAAATCCCTCATCTGCTCCCCCTTATTTCTTACTGTCCGTACAGATTCTGGTTGGCTAAGACTTTCAAATGGATAAGGCTGATTTGTATCAGTATCCTATTGACTTCTTCTTTTTTTTTTTTGTAGTTGTAGATGGACAGTTGTAGTTGTATTTTATTTGTTTCATTTTTGTGTGGTGCTAAGGATCGAACCTAGTGCCTCACACATGCTAGGCAAGTGCTCTGCCATTGAGCTACAGCATCAGCCCTTCCTATTGACTTCTAACAGGAGCTGCTGAGCAAGAATATAGCAGGTTGACTTTGGGTTTTTTTTTTTTCCCTGTAATCTGGAGGGAAGAAGGAAGAATAAAATAAACTGGAAGGTCCAAGACTGAGCGTCTTACCTCAGTAAAAAAATGCAAGTGCATCTGGGATCCTTGGCTCCCTTATTGATGAATTCTGTGCACAATTTGTTCTGGATGGATTAAGTTGTCAACACTTAACCATTCTCCTTTCAGAGTCAACTTCAGGGACTGTCAGTCCTGTGCTAACCAGCATGGCTGCCAGATTCCTGTTCACTGTGGCACCTGGTGCATTGGACTTTTACCTCCCTTTCTTGATCATATTTTATCTTTCCCACTCCCATTCCCAAAGGGCTTTTTTTTTTGTTTGTTTTGTTCAGAGATGGTGAATAAATGACATCAGCTAATCATTGCTAATGAGTTTGATTGCTTATGGTATCCTTCCCAGGTGATTTAATGCCTTAACCTAGGTAAGAGGAGCACATCTGTCCGCAGAAGTCCCTAAGGGAACGACTAGGCATGGTAATTTGTATAGCATGGTGTCTGCAACAGGTAGCATTTGCCAGGCATGCATTTTCTGAGAATACTTTTTGTATTAGGTACTATGCTAGTTGCTGGGATAAGACATGGACCCCCCTCACAAAGGAATTACAATTTGGAAGGGAATTGGGTGTGTTTAAATAGTTATTATGATATAGGTTGTCCTGGGGTGGCCCATTTGTGGAAGATAATATGTAATATCAACTGAACAGATTTGTTAGACATGTCAGATTTGAGGGTTTCAGTCCAGGCCTAGTGGTAGTGTTGGTGATCCTGATGGTAGGGGCATACTTTAGCTGTCTGTGGACTCTTGGTACAGTGGTGGAGGAAGAACTCTTGAGGGGAGTTTATTGGAGCAGAAGCCTGCATAGCATTATTCAATTGCACCTGAGAGTAAGGATACACTTCACATGCTTTTATCTAGTCTGATATGCTAAATCAGCAGGAACCCTGCTGGGGAATAATAAAACCTAAGTTCAAGTCCCAGTTCTCTTACCTAGAATTGTACTAGTTAATAACTTTATTGAGTATCTCCCATGTGCAAGAGGGGTATGAGAATCAAACAGAACTCCTTTTCTGACCTCAAGAACCCATGGTCAAAGTCCAGGATAAAGTTTATGGGGGTTAAAAAGGATAAAAGATAAGCAATTTAGTAATTATTAGTAGAAAAACAGTGGCAGGAATTGAGACACCTATAATTATGTCTGTGTACCCCCCCCCACCCCAGTAAGTACTTTATAGCTCCTTGCTTAGAGCTAGGTACTTAACAAAATCCTTGATAATATTTGTTGATTGACTAAGATTTGTCCCTGAGAGATAAGCCATTCTGAGGGCCTTGGTGAAATGATGTTGTATCATTAATGAGATAAAACTCCCTCAGCTCTTTTTTTTTTAATATTTATTTTTTAGTTGTAGTTGGACACAATACCTTTATTTATTTATTTTTATGTGGTGCTGAGGATCAAACCCAGGGCCTCATACATGTTGGGCGAGCGCACTACCACTGAGCCACAACCCCAGCCCCTCCCTCAGCTTTTATGTATAGTGTGTTAAAATTCTTGGAAGGAAATATTGAACTAAATGTGGAAATGCCATCATTAGTTTGGCCTATGCCAATGGGAAACCCATGTCCTGTTGTAAGATGTGAGCTGCTTAAGGATTTAGTGCAGGCCACATAATGTAAAGTGCCCCAGATAGTGAATCAGAAGACCTAGGTTTCCTCCTACTTCTGCTGCTTATTGACAGCGTTAAATATTGGGGAGTCATTCTGTCTTACATTCTTGACTATGCGTGAATCATTCATCCTTCATTGATGTGCGGAAGAGGAAATTTTCAAGCACAGCTTAAAATCTAATGTACTCTCATCTAAACATGCCTTCCTCAAAGGCATTTGTTCCCCTGTCTTTGGGTAGGATCTAAAGTATCTCTACTTCATAGGTAAAGTAACTGAGGCTTACAAAGGCTAAAATGACTCAGACTATGTTTTGAGTTGAATTTGCCTTTATGTCAAGAAAGATCTTTACTTAGTGTTATCTTCTCTATGACCAATCAATCTATTTTAAAATGTCCCTTGACCCTCCCTATATATATATGCCCCTACTCCCTTCCCTGCTTTATTTTTCTCTACAGCATTATATCTAACCTACTGCATTTACTTATCTACTGAACACTGCCTTATGGTACATTTTCAGCTGGCAAGTGAGCTTTGGATATTATATGTCTTGTGCATTGTTTTCTGGGAGAGAAGGAATTCTGCCAAGTTAAAAAATCTTGGAAGGCAACTCAGCTGGCTTTAGCTTCTAGGTCAAGGATAAAGCCAGTAGTAACTAATGTTTGGAGAAGAGATCTGGGAAAAAGGATCTTGGATTTCTATGTTGTGATGCTTGGTTACTGGTTCCATCATGTTGGGGGAGGTTAATAGGGTTCTGAGGATTCATATTCCCTACAGTGAATCCTCTACAGATTGGTCCAGTTACTAATAAGGCCATTGTATTAAAAATTGAGGTTTATGCAAAATATGGTGATTAATGAAAGAGGGGTTATTTACATATAAAAGGGATTTGTGACATGTATGTGCTGTAAATGACAAAACCCTGCACTAAGATTTTTCAGCTTTGTGTTCCAATCTTGGTTGGTTTTGTAGCTGATTTTCTATGTGATTGTTGATAAGGCACTTAACTTCTCTGAAGCTGGATTTCCTCCATTTCTCTCTGGTTGTAATAATCACATGAGATCATTGGCTTAAAAAGAATGAACATATGTTAGCATTTATTGGGTGACTCCTGAGTGCCAAACATAATAGAAGATATTTTCATCAGCAAAATTAGCTCAGTTAGTCTTCACTTGGACTTTTTTCTTCTTCTTCTTCTTTAAGGTGCCTGGGATCTAACCCAGGGCCTTGTGGGCAAGCCCCCTACTGTTTCGACTCATGACTAAACCGGTCAGGGCCACTCCAAGTGAATTTTGGTTGACCAAAGAAGACACAGACACAGAAAGTACCTTTTTGGGTTCAGTGATTGCTCCTCAGCCACAGCTCCCACAAGGGGGGGCAAGGCAGATAAGAAAGAGAAAGAACATGCTTCAAACCCGGGTTTTATTGGGGAGAAGCCATTCAAATGAGGCAGGTGTAGAGTTACAACAAACAAGTGGGTGTCCAATCCCATCAGCTCCTGGAACTGTACCTTTTTATCTGAGTGGAAGTAAAGTCCAAATTATATTACAGGGTGCAATATCTGTTCAGTACCTCTTTACTCAGGACTTAAAGGTGTGTATGTAGCTCCTGTCCAGAGTGGCTCCTGATACTCTACCACTGAGCTATACCCTCAGTCCCACTTGGATCATTTTGCAACTCCCTTACAGATGTGGGAACTGAAGTTTAAGGGATTTGTTTTCAGAAAGTGAATAATTTTTTCAGCGTTTTGGGTTTGTTGCATGAACTCCTTCCTCAGTTGTGGGTCAGAAGACATTGCTCTAGTTGTCCTCTTGTGGTGTATTTGTGTGTGTGTGTTTGGCGGAAGTATTATGACATACACACTCTGTTTATCTTTGTATTTCTCTGTTCCTTCTTAGACTCTTTTGCTCAACTACCTTCTCTGTTCCTGGGTGATGTCATTCAAACCATAGTTTTAACAATATCAAGTTCTAATAATTTGTAAGTCTGTCATCACCCCAGAATTCTTCCTCAAGCTTCTAACTCCTATATTTACCTGCTTGACAGGTACTTTAAGTATAACTTAAAGTTAACACTTTAACTTAACATTTCTAAAGCCAACTTCATCATTTTCCTGTTAAATTGGCTTTTAGTCACTTTCCCAGTAGGTGGATTTCATTATCTTTCTAATCCCCTGAGCATTTCTCTGGATTTTTTTTTTTAATTTTTTTTATTTAGAGACAGGGTCTCACTGAGTTGCTTAGGGCCTTGCCATTGCTGAAGCTGGCTTTGAACTCATATCTCAGCCTCCTGAGCTGCTAGATTTTTTTTTCTACTTATCCCTATATACTATCAGTTAAGGAAGGCTGATAATACTTCATATTATCTATTACCATTGTTTTTGTTTACTTCAGAACTTCAGCTAGCTACAACCTCCTCTTATTTCTGCCTCTGATTTTGTTCCTATTCAAATCTTTTCTTCAAGTATCCACCAAAGTCATCTGTCTGCATAAATCTTACAGTACCGGGCTGGAGATGTGGCTCAAGCGGTAGCGTGCCCGCCTGGCATGCGTGCGGCCTGGGTTCGATCCTCAGCACCACATACAAATAAAGATGTTATGTGCGCCAAAAACTAAAAAAAAAAATAAATATAAATAAATAAATAAATAAATCTTACAGTACCATTACCCTCTTGCTCAAAATCTTTCACTTGCTGTCAGTAGCCTCTGAGTAACATTTAAGTATCTTAATGTGGCCTATGCATAAGGCCCATTCTGACTTGTCTTATATACCTTTGCCTTGGATTTCCTACTGCATAGCAATGTCTGTTTCTAGTTCCTTGTGCTCACCATTACTCTTGCAGACCTAGCACAATCACTGGGATCAAGGTACTCATTAGTTGTATGTTGAATGAGAATGAAATGTACAAATGTGAGACTCACTGGATTACAAGTATTCCAGGTTCAGAGCTTTAAGCATAGGCTCTTAAGAGTACCACCTTACCTAGACAGCTTAATATTTCCCTGAGGGGGGGATGTGAACCCTAGTGGCTTTATCTATAAAGATCATTTTTGCTCTTGATTTGACAGTCTGGGACTCAAGTCTCAGCACTGTCCTGGAATTAGGAAGACTTAGAGCTAGTCTTGGATCTGTTACTTGGAGCAACTAAGATCCTATCTCTAGACTCAGAATCAGTTAAGTTTGAATGTACTTGAAATAGTGGGCTTGAGCTCAAGTAGCCTGCTTAGAATCCCAGCAGTTTTTCTCACTAGTGAACTTCTTGCCTCAATTTTTCCATTTTTCAAGTGGGTGTAATAATAGCTCCTGTTTCACAGAGCTGTGAAATTAGATGGTTTAATGTAGCACATGATATAAAGGAAATGCTGTGATAAAGTTGCTCGTTCCTGTGATTGTTATCATTGAAGGAAATAAAGCTGGTTTTTGGAGACTTCCAGGTGACAGACCGTTAGGAGCTTAAAGTAGTAGCATGAAAGAGAACCCAGGACTCCTTTTCAATCTCTAGCCCTGGGGTCTAATCTTGCTGTTTTACATCTGAGTGATTTAATCCCTGTCTGTGGAATGTGCAGGAATAATGCTTGCCTCTAATAAATTCCTGAAGAATGGAGGAGCTAAAGAGGATAGAATTAAGGAAAGACCTGACAAGGTGTTTCCATCCCTGTCTGCATCCTCCTTCTAGATGCTTTCCCCTCTAGGTTCCCAGAGCGCTCATGCTGTACCTTGGACCCTAGGACAGCCATGATTACCCTCTTGCCTCTGGCTTGTTTTCATCCTCTTAAGCCTCTTAGAGAATCCAGGAGCCTCTGTTACTGTCTGATTGGTGCTCATTGTATAACCCTTTGAGGACATCTGCTTCCTGAAAAGGAACAGTTGCTTTAAAGAATAGTGCCCTCTGGGCTGGGGATGTGGCTCAAACGGTAGCGGGCTCGCCTGGCATGCGTGCGGCCTGGGTTCAATCCTCAGCACCACATACAAAAACAAAGATGTTGTGTCCGCTGAAAACTAAAAATAAATAAATAAATATTAAAAAATTCTCTCTCTCTCTAAAAAAAAAAAAAAAAAGAATAGTGCCCTTATTGTTGAGAATGTTGGGTCCTTTTCAGTTTGGTCCATTACAGCCTAATTGGGCAAGAGTCACTGTTGTGCCTGATACGTGGAGGTACTCCAGCAGAGCACAGACCCAGGCCACTCCCCTGATTTATGCTGGATTTTTTCATATTAAATGGACAGAAGGAGCTAACTCCCATCGACCCAGACATGCTCATTTTATCTGCTTACTTTCCAAGATGATATATTTAGACTTAGTACCTAACTGCTGAAAGAAGGCTGTGAAAAATATTTTATAGTATAGAGTTAAGATTCTTTAGCAACACATCCTCGATTGGCCTTGATTGGCATTTTTTTTTTTTAATTTTTTTTGTAGTTGTAGATGGAGAGAATGCCTTTATTTATTTTTATGTGGTGCTAAGGATCAAACCCAGTGCCTCACACATGCCAGGCAAGCGCTCTGCCACTGAGCTACAGACTCAGCCCGATTGGCGTATTCTTGAGGCTGTGATGGAGACAGAAGTGGCTATGGGGTATTCACCAGCCATCTTGCCAGAAGATGACACTTCACTTTGTGCCCCCACGCCCAAATGGTAAAATTAATCAGATGGGTCTGACCAAAGCATGTACACATGAACATGCTTTGTTCATTTAGTGAATACAGAGTACCTCCTCTGTATCAGGCACTGTGTTAGTGTTGGGATACATTATTGAACAAAACAAAGATCCTTGCCCTTGTGAAGCTATATAAACAATAAACACAATAAGTAAATCATATAGTATTTTAGAAGGTGATAAATAAATGCAATGTGAAAAAGCAAGAGTAGCTGGGGGTGGTGGAGCACGCCTGTAATCCCAGCGGCTTAGGAGGCTGAGGCAGCCAGCTTCAGCAATGGCAAGGCGCTAAGCAACTCAGTAAGACCCTGTCTCTAAATAAAATACAAAATAGGGCTGGGGATGTGGCTAAGTAGTTGAGTGCCCCTGAGTTCAATCCCTAGTACCCTCCCTCCCCCAAAAAAGCAAGAGTAGAGTAGGATAAAAGATATAGGTAGAGGGCAAATTGTAGTATTAAATGGTGTGGTCAGGATAGGCTTCACTAAACAAAGAGCAGAGCAGGTAGCAGCTTTGCAGTTACCTGGGGCGTTGTACTCTGAGTTCCAAAATAGCTAGTGCAAAAGCCCAAAGGTAAGGAGCACACCTGGGTCAAAGATCAAATTTGGCTAGTTCATCTGGGGAGACTAGAAATGGTGGGCCCTGAGTCCTTTTTACTTGTCTGCATAGCTTCCCCTCTCCCCTCAGGGCCATCACTAACCAGTCTTTCCCCTTATTTGCTGCTAATGGCAGGAAGCTTAGAGAGTGGCTGTCAGGGAAAGTGATGATTCCAGAAGACAATATACAGTTTATCAATATTGAATTTTGTAGCTTGCCTCTGCCACCAGTGTTGTAGGGAGCTGGCCAGGCTTGCAATGTTATTTGATAATACAGTAATTATTATTTATATCGCAGCTCTATAGTGCCTCTACTACTGATAATGGCTCAGTGCCTAGGTGTTAGAGAGAGGAAACAGGCTCTAGAAGAGAAAGTGAACCATGTTGAAATGCATGACTCTGGCAAGTTAGATTTTGGTCTCTCTCTCTCACTGAAAGAGGACAGTTTAGCAAAGATGCCAATCAAGAATAAAAGTAGCTCTGAAATGCTTTCTTTAAAAATATCTTGGTTTTGTCTCTTGCTATTTCTGGTTGGGAAATTGACTCTTCTTTGTCCCCTTTATCCTGTGGTCCTTCAGCTAAACAGTGATTAGCATATGGACAGTGGGTCACACTCTGAAGTTTGTCTGTCAGTCCAGTGCCAAGGGGAAAGAGGGAAGGAGGGGAGGAGACAGTGTCAGTGGTAAATTCATAGACTTTTAGAGCTTGAAGGGACCTCATCACCTGGAAATGTGATGAAGATTTCTGGCAAATCAAATTGATTTAAAAGCTATTCTCTCTTTAAAATGGTGTGGTGATCCAGGTACTATGGGATAAACCTGTAATCCCAGCAACTTGGGAGACTGTGGCCTCAAGTTTGAGGCCAGCCTGGGCAACTTAGGTAGACCCTGTTTCATAATAAAAAAGGAAAAGGGCTGGGGATGTAGCTTAGTGATAAAATGCCCCTGGGTTCAATACCCAGTACCAAAATGATGATGATGATGATGATGAAGAAGAAGAAGAAGAATACCCAGTACCAAAATAATGATGATGATGATGATATAGTCTGATGTATGTGATGATATCTTATGAAGAGATATATTCCCACTTGTTAAAGAATGTATGAAATAGAGCAGGCTCATACCATAGGATCCAAAAAGAAAAAGCAATTGGTTGTGGGAGTAGCGCCTTGTGTTTGCTAGCTTTTTTAAAAATTTTATTATGAGACAGGGTCTCACTAAGTTGCTAAGTCTTGAACTTGCTGCCTTTCTGCCCCATCCTCCTTAGTAACTTGGATTACAGGTACATGCAACCACACCCAGTGCAAAAATAATTTAATAATGTTCTGCAGCCTTTACAATGAGCCCAGTCTGTACCTATCACAAGTTTTCTCCAGCTCCACAAAGTGCCATGCAAGAAAAAATGGGCAGACATTGTGGCAAGAAGGAAGGGTGATGTTCAAAAGTTCAGCAAGGCCGACTGGGGGTGTGTGGGGGGGTCTCCTCATCCTAGTGAGTCAAGTGTCCCTGTGGGTTTAGGACAACCTATCTTCTTGAGGATTCTGAAGAAGTTAAATGACCTCAAGGACCCCAGATGCCAAAGTAAGAATAAAAAAGGGGAAAATTGGGGCTGGGGATGTGGCTCAAGTGGTAGCATGCTCGCCTGGCATGCGTGGGTTTAATCCTCAGCACCACATAAAAATAAAATAAAGATGTTGTGTCCACCGAAAACTAAAAAATAAATATTAAAAAATTCTCTGGGGGCTGGGGATGTGGCTCAAGCGGTAGCGCGCTCGCCTGGCATGCGTGCGGCCCGGGTTCGATCCTCAGCACCACATACCAACAAAGATGTTGTGTCCGCCGAGAACTAAAAAATAAATATTAAAAATTCTCTCTCTCTCTCTCTCCTCTCTCACTCTCTCTTTAAAAAAAAAAAAATTCTCTGTCTCTCTCTCTTAAAAAAACAAAGAAAGAAAGAAAAGGGGAAAATTGCTAGAAATATAGCAAATGTCCCAGGAGACATTTGGAGTTTCCAGACCAGAGTAGTATTTAGGTTGTGATGGAAGTAGAAGCTTTGGGTTGATGTCAGTGGTATATAATTGGGGGAATCCTAGAAGAGAGGACAGAGATGGCTTAGAACTGAAGTTCTGACTTGAGGCTATCAAGAACACTTGGGACAATTTTGTACAACATAGATTTCTAGGCTTCTGCCCTCACATTCCCCCGTCTCACAGGGATACAGAATAGTCTAGGGGCAGGTAGATGCTTCAGGGTTCCAAAGGCGGGGGGTGAAGGTAAAGGGCAGGGGTGAAAAAAGACCAGGCCCAAGCCTCAGTAAATGAAAGAGTGGGGCTGGGGTTGTAACTCAGTGGTAGAGTGCTTCCCTAGCACATGTGAGGCACTGGGTTCAATCCGCAGCACCACATAAAAAACAAATATATCAAATAAAGGTATTGTGTCCATCTACAACTAAAAAAATATATATTTAAAAAAATAATAAAAGGAAAGGGGGTTTCTTTGTGAGATTTTTTAAGAACTATATACAACTGATAAATCCCATGCTGGCCTGTTTTTTTTTTTTTTTTTTCCCCAATAAGAAATGGGGAAACAGTGCTAGGCTAGAGGTCAAGAGATCTTGCTCTTAATGTCAGTGCTGTTATTCAGTGGCTTTATGACCTTGGACAAATCACTTTACCTTTCTGAATCTCAGTTGCTTCTACTTTAACACTAAGAAGTTAGAATTGATTGCTAAGGTCTTTTTCCAGCTCTGAAAATATGGGTCTGAGATTCAAAAGAGTGATTGGATTAATCCACCATGAGCTGTTTTGATACCTTCCTGCATTACATTTAGAAGACAGCCTTTCTACTGGCCTTTTATTTAGGGCTAATTCATTTCCAGCTTCCAGGTCAGCACCTCCCCTGCTTACTTGAGTGTGTTTTCCCTAGAGCAGAATACTTCCTCTGTGGGAGTAGAATTAAAAATTAAGGGCTGGTGTGCATTTCAGTGGTAGAGCACTTATCTCTTATGCATTAGGCCCTGCGTTCAATCTCTAGAATGGGGTGGGGGAATTCAATTAAAAAGTAGGGGTCCCATGACCAGATGATCTTGGGAATCAGTGGGTTAAATGCTGTCAAGTTTCTTTTTTTTTTTTTTCCTTTTGTACAGACTTCTCAGAGCCTCTAACAGGGTGCAATGGTGAATCCCCTAGGGGAATATACAGTATTTCCCAAACAAAAAAAAAAAAAATTTTTTTTTTTCTTTTTTGGTTCTGGAGATCAAACTTGGCCTCACACTTGCACAGCAAGTATTTTCCACTGAGTTATATCCCAGACTCTCAAACTAATTTGATTGGGGGTCTGGACCTTTGCTTTTTTTGAGCATCTCATCAGATTAGTGCTTCATAGAGCAGCCCTAGAAAGAAGTTTCATTGTCTTTCTCTTTCTCTCTCCTTTTTTTTTTTTTTTCAGTGTGGGGATTGAACCCAGGTCCTCACAAATGCTATGCAAACACTCTACCACTGAACTACATCCCCAGTCCTCTTTCTTTCTTTAAAAATAACAACTCAAGGGGCTGGAGATGTGGCTCAAGTGGTAGCGCGCTCGCCTGGCATGCGTGTGGCCCGGGTTCGATCCTCAGCACCACATACAACAAAGATGTTATGTCTGCCGAAAACTAAAAAAAAAAAAAAAATTCAAAAAAACCCCACAACAACTCAAAGTCAGATGGCCTTTTATTTGTTTTTTTTCCAAAATTCTTTTTTGATGTATTTGGCACTGGGGATTGAACCCGACAGCATTTCATCACAGCCTCAGCACTTTTTAAACTTTTTTGTTTTAAGACAGACTCTCACTAAGTTGCCCAGGCTGGCCTCCAACTTGCTATCTTCCTGCCACAGCCTCCCAAGTTGCTGTGTTCATTGTGCCTGGCTCTTTTCCCCAAATTCTTGACCTTCCAGATGGGTAGGGGTGACCACTTTTCCCCAAAGACAGGCCGTGTTTTGTCAGTCTTCCCAAGGCATCCTTGCAGAGAATCCTAGCCATTCTCTGCTAATTGCTGGGGAATTCCCATTGAATTGATACCCTTGACAGGTAGAAAAGAGCAAGTAAATGGGCCCATTTGAGCCCAGAATCTTCTCTTGGTGCCCAGAATCTTCTCTTGGTGACATGGACTGGGGGTCAGTATTAACAGATATTATCTGTTGTCTCTCTGGTTTGTGTTGGTTTTCTGTAAAGTGAAAGAAAAGCTGTCATCAGAGTCTCTCAGAGCTGGGCTAGGCTGGGACAAAGGTAAGCTTGCAGACAAGGAGTTGGTTGTGTCTTATTTGGATGAGAAAGGCTGGATTGTATTTGGACCTCAAGGCAGTTTTTACACCCCATTTTCCATGTCCAGTCTCCTCTACCCCATGCGCTGGCCTGTCCATTGCCACTCTGCCTTCTTTCTCTTTTATCCCTCTTTTGGGTTCCTTCTATCTCCCTGTGTTCTCTCCTTCCTTCTTCCCTCCCTCCCAATCTCCACTTATCTTCTCATCCCCTCTGCCCCCCAGCCTGGCAGCCTGCCCTGTAGGAATGTTAATTAGCATTCACAATTTAATTAATTCAGTAGCTAATTAATGATTAGGGTCTGGGGTGGGGAGCTGGGGTACAGGGGGGTTGGGGGTTGAAGGTGGCAAGGAGAAATAGCAGAGGCTGCAGAAGGCATTGCAGATGGCTGTGCACTGGCTGGCACGGTGCCCACCGCCATGGATGCAAACACACTCGCATACATACACACGTACACACACAGAGACACACAAAAACCGGAAAGGGTGATCGAGGAATAAAATCAAAAGCATGAAGAGAAGGGCACAGGGGCCCTGGGAACTGGGGCTGTGGGACTGGGGGTGGGGAAGGCTCTAGATCTATTTGAATCTGCTCCGGAAGTAGAAGAGCAGAGGAAAAAAAGAACCACAGGCGCAGAGAAAAGAGAGCTCTCCCGGTACCCCACCCTACCCCCACCCCATCCCAGCCACCCCTCCTCCCTGGCATGGGATTCATGGGCACCAGCTGAGGACAGGGTCCCCTCCTTCTGCCTGTCATAAATACTGGCACCGAACACCCAGACTCCAAAAGACAGGACATTCCAAAGAAAATAGTTTTTAAGTTGTTTTTTAAAAAATATATATGTATACTCCCTCTCTCTCTCTCTCTCTTACACACACACACACACACGTATATTTTAAAATTGCACCCATTTTGGTGTGAGGGCGAAGGCGAGTGAAAGAAGGTGACCGAGCCAGGAGGAGAGCACAGATGGCTTGGTGGTGGTTTGGTATGGTGAGTTGTGGGGAGGAAAAGAGGGGGGTCTGCAGAGGTTGGGGGTGGATGGAATGAGGACCCTGTTTTCTTCTTTTCGTTTTGCTGTGGATGAAGGAGAGAGAGAGAAAGAGAGAAAGGGGGTGGGGAGAGAAGCGAGACAGATGGCAGAGTGGAGAGGCGGCAGCCAGTGCCGGCACTGCCCAGCCTGGGCGGACCCAGCCTCCCCCACCCCCCTGACTGCCAGCTCTCCAAATGCCACCCTTCCCCCATCCTCCCCTCTCCCCATCCCCCCAGCTTGGCACTGATCTCAGGGAGGGAGAGGGAGGGAGGCTGGGCAAAGAGCATCTGTTCCCTCCATTCTCCCAGCTCCATCGGCTGCCAACCTAGGGCCATCGTCTGCCTCCATCACCCCTCCGCCCGCCCGCCTACCCACCCAATCCCAAACGGGTGCTGGATCAGGTGCCGAATCCGGCTGCCTCCTCGGGTACCAGTCACTGTGCATTGCTGTGTGTCTGCCACCGCTGCCTGGCACTCATGGGGCCGTGTGTGTATGTGTGTGTGTGTGCGCGCGCATGTACATGTACTCATAAGTGTGTACTGTATGTGAGCTTCCTGGGCATGGGTGGGGGTGGCATTGCGGTTGCCAATCTAGTGTCCAACCAGAAGGACAGAGGGTTGGAGTAGAAGAAGGTGGGGAAGGGTGTAGGGCCTGGGAGGGGAGAAGAGGGTGCATGAGTTGTTTCATGCTGTCTGCTTACGGGCATTGGCACTGCAGCTGCCACCCTAGTGCCCACAGAGATGGGAGGAGGCGGATGGAGGGGGACAGCGGCAGGAGTCCCCGTGCTCTGAGAGGAAGGCGCGGCACACAGGAGCTATTGGCTTCACATCTGTCAGGCCGGTGCCCAGTGCTGGGGCAATAGGGAATGGGGGACCCAGAAGGCAGGGAGGAGGAATGGGAATGTGTTGCTGATGTTGCTGTCCTTCTAGACACTCAGCTCTGAAAAATGGGTGGACTCTGAAGTGGTTGGTTATCTTCCAGCCTGGGGAAGTGAAGTGGTGGACAGAGTAGACAGGGAAGTGCCATGAATGTGTTCAAGAGCCATGGAGAAGGGTTTGTGCCACCACTACGCAGGGAGAACAACTTTGGGATGGCAATATAACCTCTGGTCAGAGCAACCTAAGGGACTGGGGCATGAGATGGGGCAATGGGGATACTGGCACTGTCTATGGAGCCTGGCACAGGCTCTGACATTGTGTGCTACAGGGGAGGGTGATAGTCCGCCTGCCAATCTGGTTTAGAGGGTTGTGCCAGGTGTGAGAAGGAAGGAGGTAGATGTGGAGGACTTTATTTGGGAAAACAGACTTTTTTTCTGCCAGGAACTCCTTCTATTCCCTCTTAGGCATAGGGAGTGGAACTACAGATGGAGAGCAGTGTGAGACACAAAGGAGGAAGCGCGCCATTCCTAAAACCCTAAGGAAGATGGGTGAAGAGAGGCTGGCAGTTCTGCCTGGCCTCCAGCCAGTTCCCGCTGAAGATGGTCATATCCTCTATCCTGGTCTGTATGTGTCACCATTGCAGACGTAGGAGGGGAGGGAAGGACTTGATTGCTGAGGCGAGCTCTGGGATGGGAAGGGCACGTTTCTGCAGATCCCATTTTGACTCTCCACTCTAACAAGTGAGGTGTCTCATTTTTCTCTTTGGTGTTTTTCTTTTCTCCCCCTCCCTTTGCCTCAGCCCTCTTTCATCTTTCCATCACCACCTGGGTCCTACTGCTTGGCATCCAACCAACTAGATGTCGCCACGCTTGGCAGTGCTGTATTGGCATGTGTACAGTGTCTCAGATCCTGGCACTGCGGCAAACCCAAAGCCGCCAAATGTGCTCACGACGCCACTTGGCGGCAGTGAGAGAGAGAGAGGGGGCCATGCACAATGGAGTGCCAGGCATTGGGTGGAGCTCTGTGCTGGGAAGTTGCACAAGAGGATGCCCTTAACAACTTGGCTGAGCCAGCACTTCCTAGACAACTCCAACTCTGCTGTCTCCCAACTGGACACTCACCTAGCTCCTGCCCTCACTGCTCTCAAGAAAAGGATTTAGATGGTACTATACTCTGTTTGAATGGCTATGCAAAGTGAAACTAGAGCACAGAGGAGCAAGGATGCCAGGCCAGTGAACTTTCTGGGCAGCAAGGACAGAAAAAAATCCTAGGAGAGTGAAAAGAGAGCCTGGAGAAAAGCATGCCAGCTATATTGTCACCAAGATGGTACCAGAAGAGATTGGAAGGATGAAATGCGACTCAGTGTAGAACACTTGCCCAGCGTGCATGAGACCGTCCCTGGGTTTGATCTCCAATACCACAAAAAAAAAAAAAAAAGAAAGAAAGAAAGAAAGAAAATAAATACTCTTCAGGAAAGATTGGAGAGGACAAAGTAGGTAGGCCTTGCTGCTGTTGGGTAGTGGAGTGGGTTGCACCAATGTGTTGCCTAGTGCCGTATGATCAGTTGAGCTGTAGTTGAACCAAACCAGTTCTTTTTCCTTGGTTAAAATGTTCATATTTAAACTGGGTGTCGTGGCATATGCCTATAATCCTGGTGACTGGGGGGAGGGGTGGGCAAGGTAGGAGGATTGCAAGGTTGAAGCTAGCCTCAGCAAGTTCGCAGGCCCTGTACATCTTAGCAAGACCCTGTCTGGGGATGGAGCTGATTGGTTAAGCACCTCGGAGTTCAATCCCCAGGAGCCTGCCCCACAAAAAAGTTCATATTCAATAACTCTCCTAGAAAGATGGAGAGGTTCTTTAGACTTAGAGAGGAAGGCAGGTGTTAGGAAAACAAAGCCACTTGGGACTTGTTCTTCCAGAAGCATTGCAAGATTTTGTATTTAGGAATTTCTCAAAGGTACCCCAAATGGAATTGGATAAATTTCGTATCTTTGAAATGTACTCCTGAAAATCAACAATGAACCCTGGTAGAGGGTAAAGCCCCTGGAGAAGAACACCTAGCATCTCTGGTAACACATACCAGCCCCTACAAACCTTAATCTTAAGCCACCCTCTATAAGAATATCCAGTAGAAATGGCTTTCTTTGCTTCTTGGGTAGCTGGAGGTCGGCTATAGGTCAGTGACTTGGAAGATGTGATAGAAAATTTGCTTCTGGGTGACTTCAAGGAGGAGGGTGGGTGGCTCTGGGAGATAAGATTGCCCAGAGGGAAATATAGTCATCTGTTACCCATGCATGCAGGCCTGGGCTGCTCAGGGCACGGGAGTTCTGATTTCAGCACCTCCAGAAGTGGATGAAAGCTTCATAAGAAGCAAGGTGATTTCCACAGAAGAGCAGAAAACAGGAGGCACTCAGCAAGGGGTGAGTGGACAATGTTTCTATCTTCTCCCCTGTTCAAGTGCAGTTATCATAAATAGAAAATACTATCAAACTTCTAGTCTATTGGAGGGTAAGAGGATGGGTGGGGGTTGATGTCAGGGTAATTAAGAAGACAGGTCTGAGGTAGGGGAAAAAAGGAGGGGGTGTATCTCAGTGATAGAGTACTTGCCTAGCATGTGTGAGGTCATGGGTTTCATCCTTAGCACAGGGTGCTGCTAGCCCCCTGTGTGGGAGATTCTGGTGTAGTAGGACTGGTGCTAGGTGCTAGGCACTGGGGCAACAGATATATATTGAGCTGGACTCTAGTCCAGAGAACATAGATCACTTCAGCAGGAGTTTCTGGTTCAATCACCTAAGGTGTGGTCCAGGAATGTGCATTTTAAACACACACTCAGGTGATGATGATATAGATGGATGAACTTTGAAAAACACTGTATTAAGAGATGGCAGTCACTTTATAGGACAGTTGATCTAGTCTGGGTTCCCTTGCCTTTGTGTTTCTCTTCTTCCTCAGCCATATTTGTGTCTTTACGCTGTCATGGTCCATATATATATACACATATATGTGTTGTAGGATGTATGAATGTATGTTTTGGGGAGGGCAGTAGGTAGAAAAGGAGGGATTGTGAAGTTTAATCAGGGACATAACTTATTCAAACTTATTCATTGGCGTTAGTATAGCAGAAGAATCCCTTTGAAAACACTTTCAAATTCACTCTTCTCTTTACCCCCAGATGCTGATTGACTGGCTCCCCAGGTGTTTCTGAAATCTTATCACTGAGAACCACTAGTTTAAGAGCATTGCCACAAGATAGTTCATAGTTCAGTGAGATTTGTATGTGATTTGTATGGTATAGGTCCTATTCCCACATCTGGATCCTGGTTAGTAAAGTAGGATAGGCAGAGTACAGGGCCAAGCCTACTGCAAACACCTTTCAAATTGCAGATGCTCTTGCTGCTTGAGCATTTGGTGGAGATACCCAGACGTGAGCATAATCTGGGCATTCTTAAGTCCAATTGAGAAGACATGGTAATATGGGAGAGGGGAGGATTGTAGATGTGGAACAATGCTGAGCCCCTGCTAATTATTCATTTGAGAATTTTAGTCATTGTTTAGTCATTGTATAAGAATGTAATATAGCTGGGTCAGCCTGTGTTGCCTTTCCCCCTTTCCTTGGATAGGTTCAGTTTCTTTCTGGTTCACCTATAAACACTCATCCTACTTCCACTAGCTTCTAGTCAGGAATTTCTCTGTGGCTGGGGTACTGCAAGAAACACCAGGCTCAAACTGCAAATAGGGAATGACATTTATTCCATGTCTGTGCTTTGTATGGAAGGCTGGCTGGGTCCTCTATGTCAGGGAGAGTCACTGGGTGGTCATGCAATTGAGTCATCTAGTTTTTTTGCCCGGTGTTACATTCTTTCTGTAGTTTCCCAGGCAGGGCTTTTCCTCAGTGCTACTTCCTATCTTTCCTCAAACTTTATAGGCTGTGATCTAGGTCTTTTACAAATGTTCTCTCTTGAATTTTATTTTGTCTGATCTTTTCATGTTATATTCAAACTGTAATCCTGTGGACCTGGTGCTGGGTCTTCTGTTTTTCTTGTAGCAAGCACTTCTTATTGGAACATTTCTTCCTAATTCAGTCCTCTAGACATGACACCCACATGCTTATAAATTTCTGACTAATTTTTGAGAGAAATACCTCCCTATTATGGGGCTTTTTCAGTTTTCCCTCTTTCAGGATGATATAAGTGTTTTCCCAAAACCTTCTTCCTACCTATAATCCCAGTGACTTGAAAGGCTAAGGCAGGATCACAAGTTGGAGGCTAGTTTGGGCAATTTAGTGAGACCTTGTCTCAAAATAAAGAATAAAAAGGTACCAGGGGTTTAGCAGAATGGTAGAGTGTCCCTGGCTTCAATCTCCAATACCACAAAACAAAAATAAAAACCCCAAAAGTTTACTTTTTTTTTTTTTTTTTCTGGTACCAGGGATTGAATTACTCAGGGGCAGTCAACCACTGAGCTATATCCCCAGCCCTTTTTTGTATTTTACTTACAGACATGGTCTCACTGAGTTGCTTAGCGCCTCACTGTTGCTCACAATCTTCCTGCCTCAACTTCCTGAGCTGCTGGTATTACAGGTTGTGAGACACCGCACCTGGCTTAAAGTTTACTCTTGATTTTTCCCTTAGCTCTCCCTTCTCTAGATTTCAGTTATTTAAGGTCCTTTCCCATGGGTTAAAGTTCAACATTTGGTCTCTCTTCTTGCTAATGGTTACATTTTCCTCTTTCTGTTCATAAGGTTTCCCTACCTACTTTTGTGTGAGGAAAATTAGCATATATTGAAGAGTGTACACTTACAGGAGTGTGGTTATGATCTGGAGGCATGTTCCTTGTGCCTATGCATATTCCCAGGGTACGATCTTTCTTGCATTCGTGTGTATCCCAATAGATATCTTGGCTGGGGTTTGCTTCTCCTTTGGAGGCTGGACTTTCTTGTTTTAGCAGTACCATTTTATATATAGAGAGATCTCTGTTTCAGGTGTGTGAATATCTTGTGTGCATGTGTGTAGTACTGGGGATTGAACCCAGTAGTGTTCTGCCTCTAAGCTACATCCCCAGCCTTTTTTTTAAAATTTTACTTTGAAACAGGGTTTCACTAAGTTGCCATGTTGGCCTCAAACTTGTGATCTCCTGCCTCCATAGTAGCTGGAACTAGAGGCATGTATCATCATGCCTGGCTCAGATGTGGAACTGTATAGGGATGAATGATTGGATGAGTGAACATCTTAAAATAGATGAGGGTGGTGGAGATTTGGGGAATCAATGATCTATTCTATATACCTTGAAAGTGGATAAGGAATAAATAGAAGGGGGGTGTTATTACTCCAGGAAAAATTGGCTTTCTTGGTTTGTATATATGCTTCTGTAAGTACACTCCAGGGCTGGGGGTGGGTGGGTAAGAACAGTTTTCTTTTTGCAGTCCTGTTGTAGACACTGCCCCATTTGGCCACTAGTGCTTCATATGTTTTTTTATATTCTTTCAGAAAACTTTGATTTTTGTTCCTAGTTGACAAGTGGGCACCTTAAGCCATCTTCATAGAGATTCTGGTTTAGAGCAAGGACAGCCAAGATCATTTATAGGTCCTTTCACCTCCTGCCTCCTAGTAATGATCCTGGTAGTAAGAAAAGACCTGAATTTGGGTACTTCCTTAGGACCTGTGTATGTTAGAAACTCCAAGCTGTGGAAGACCAGTCTTGATCCATCCATTCAGGCTTAACTTTATGGATTGCTGGGGTGATGCTATAGAATAGATGTTGCTGTGTCAGATGTTTTGAGTTTGTCACTCCACAGGATCCTGGTGACTTAATGGTCACCTCTAGTATTCTGCGTAGGACTTGGCCTTCTGTCTACCAGAATGGCCACCATTAATTTCTCTCTGGAGCAGAAGGGCTTCTGCTAAGAATATCAGGTCTGAGACAGGGGCTGGGGAGGAATGCTTCCAGCCACTGGAAATGTCAAATATGTACCCTCAAGAAGCATGTTGATTGATGTGTCAGTAGAGTTAGCCAGACTATTTTGCCCCATAAATTCCAGGGTTCCAGGTAAGTACAGCTGCTCAGTCAGTTTCTGTTATCACTGTGAAGGACCTGAATGTCTCCCAGCCTGGGGTTGGTTGGGTTTCAGGGGTGTTTGGTGTTGGAGGGCAAGAAGGGAAATTTATGGCTACATCAAGTCTTAGTGAAAGCATTCATAGTTCAAACTAAAGCCAACCTTTCCCAGCTGTAGGTCCCTAAAATGCATGACACCATACCTTGAATTCCATGTCAGGTATTTGCTAAGGTTTTCTTTTAAAATGTTTCATTTTCTCATTTTTTTGGTCATTGTTTTCAGATTTTATATACAAGTCACATTCCCAGAAAGCACAGAGTGAAAAAGCTTCTTTTCTCATACACATGCTGCTAAGAAAATAGTTTTATACACAGAATTTCAACAGGAGAAAAAGAAAGGGAGAGAGGAGTGTGAGAGGGATGTTGAAAAGAAGGAAAGGAAGGGTTGAAGCAAGCGCTAGACTTCAGTGGGTTAGTTGTTCTTCCCTTCTAGTGCCTACATTTATGACTGACATTTTTGGTATCATCTGAATAACTAGTTCAGCCAATTGTAGCTTACCTATAATTGGCTGAAGTTGGAGTTCTGAATTTTAAAACTGAATGGGACAAGATGTGAAATTCACAGAATACATGGGGACTAAGGACTAAGCTGGATTTTCTCTTCCTCACTCCCCTCCCATGTTTTCTGCACTGCTACTACTACTGCTTCAGTATAAACATGTTCAGAGAGCACAGTGTTTGAGAGACTGAAAAACTAAGTCCCAGAACTGGCTGACTTGTGAATATTAAATGGATAATGGTGGTGGAAGCAGTGTGAGGGAAGAGATCTTGGGGATAAGGGAGCAGGAGACATATCTGGAGGACATGGGAAATTTTGCAGGCTTTTCTTGCTAAAACAAAACATTTCATTTTCTACCCTGCGCCACTTTAGCTGGGTTTGGGGGTTGTCAGAATTACCCCCTGGTGGTTACAGAGTAAATGAGGTTGGGGTGAGGAAGCTTCTCCTAGGTCATTACTCTTCTGTTGTTTCTCCTGGTGATAGTATCCATCAACTAACATCAGCTCTAGATCTTGAGATCTAGATCACAGATCTTGATTTCTTTGGAATTGTCTCCAGCAGCTGCTGCTTAATGGAGGAGGTGTGCCCTTCTAGGTCAGATGGAGCAGGAGCAAGGGCAGAGGACAAAGGGGAGGAAGGAACATGGGGAACAAAGAACCATGCAGAGGCAAAGGAGGTTCAAGAAATGTCTAAAAATGTGATGGCACCACAAAAGGAAGGAAACTATGTTTATGGAAAAAAGGAAATGAGAGGAAATGGAGGTAAGTGAAAGGGATTCATACCTCGATTTCAGAAACCAAACTGCCCCATCTACCCCTATTTTCCTGGGACTGCCAGGATAACTTCTGGCAATATTGACTTTCTGACAGCTAAAAATGAGGATATTACCCGTGATAAATACTCAGTTCAGGACACAGGGACATGTCTCCTCAGGGTCCAGGCCCTTTCCCTGTTACCAGACCTCCCTCTGCACCTGGGCACTCACTGTAAGGGGAAGGCTGCACTGCTTCCAGTCCTGTGAGGATTGCCAGCCCCCAGAAAGGAATTAAAGCCATCTGGTCTTCCAGAGATGAGGTGGTCTAAAGAAACCCTTATGGGGGAGGGGGACACAAACAGGAAAAAAAACACTTGTTTGATGGGAGAGTTTTCTTTTTTTTTTTTTTTCTCTGTATTTTCCAAGTTTGTTTTTCTTTAGTTCATTCCACTGGTCTCTCCATCTCTCTTTTGTGCGCAGGTGCACGCACTCTCGCTCTCGTTTTTTGGTTGTGTGTGTTTCAGTTTTTAAAAGAACTTTGGATTTGCCGTTGGTGGGCAGCGCCGGTCCCTGGAGGCTGGACCACCCCATGGCAGGGCTAGGACAAGGGGCAGGTCCACGGCTGCTGAGAGGATCTCTGTGTTTAAAGCCTTTGAGAATAAGTTACTGCAGTTCCCAGGGTGTGGGGTGGGGGTTGGCAGAGGGGTTCCTGTCGGCGGCTTCCCCTAGAGTCCAGGCCGCAGTAGACCCCATCAGGTGAGGAGAGGGTTTTGAGGGATGGGTTTGGGGAGAGTGAACTGGAAGCACTTCTCCCCCTGCCAACCTCCAGTTTGGTTTAGAGTTTTGTGGGCTCCCTGCCCATCCCAGGCTCCAACTTTGGGAGCCAATTGGGTTTTTGGAAAGAGTTTGAGAACGGTATGTCGCTCTAGACAAGGAGGGTAGGAAGAAGGGGGAGTGGCAGTTTATTTTCCATCCCCCTTCTTTGTCTTGGGTTTTCTTTTTCCTTCTTTCTTCTTTTTCGTCTTTTTTTTTTTTTCCTTTTTTGGTGTTTTCTCAGTTAGTGGAATATTATGGGATAGTGTGTGTTTATAGAAGTGGGAGGGGGGCTGGGAATTCATTGGGGAAATGGAAGGTGGAACCAAGAGAAGGTTTATGTATGATACACAGACAGGTATGAATAATCAAGATGCCAAGGGGTATGTGTGTGTCTGTCTATGAAAACATATGGGCAAGGGCTACATCTGCCAGGAGCTGAGGAAGAGGATCAAAGTGTGTCTGTGGGTGAGGGAGGAGGCAGGACTCTGCTGGAGGTGGGGTGTGTGAAGCCCACTGAGGGTGGGAATTGAAAGATCCCCATGAGGTGGGCAGAGCCAAAGGTTGGGGTGAGGGATTTGAGTTCCCACCAAACACCCCTTGTGGTAGAAGAGGGAGACCTCTCCCCATCTTGGTTAATCTGTTTATAAAGCTAGAAGTGTAGAGGTAGTAGTAGTTTTTGGGTTGGAGTCCGTGTGAGGTAATCTTGCTTCCTCTTTGGCAAAAGCCACAGCAGCTGGAGCAGCAGTGGCGGCGTTGGTGACTGTGATGGGTGGGCCCCCTGGGGGTGGGGCCGCCTTGCGCCTGTGGGCCGAGGAGCGCAGGTGGGAGGCCAGGGCTTCACGCCCACTCAG
Organism: Urocitellus parryii; assembly: GCF_045843805.1. Taxonomy (NCBI): domain Eukaryota; kingdom Metazoa; phylum Chordata; class Mammalia; order Rodentia; family Sciuridae; genus Urocitellus; species Urocitellus parryii. The sequence continues at coordinate 36,602,393 of NC_135536.1, forward strand.
CAGCACCTCACACGCCAGGCAGTGGTAGGTGCAGATGGGCACTCGCAGTGGGGGGGGCATGGGACCCCCAGAACCCCGTCCAAAGAAGCAGAAGGATCTCTGGTGGGCAGTAGCTGGGGCCTCCCCTTCAAATGCCATCTTGCATTGGCGGCACAGGTAGCGATGAGTCACATCCACAGTGGAGATGCCAGTACTGCCTGTCAGCAGCTCATCAGCCTCCCCAGCTTCCCCCTCCCCAGGAGCAGGCAATTCAGGAGGCTTTGGAGGTGCTGTGGCTGTGGGCTCAGGGGGCTGGGGTGGTGGCTGGAGGAGGGCATTGGGGAGCAGCCCAATGAGGGTCTGAGGTATCACAGGGTTCATGGGAAATAGCCCCTTCTTCATGCCATAGAGCTGTTGAAAGTAGGCCCCCTGTAACTGGGGGCCAAAGACAGCTGGCGGTGATGTCCCTGCTGTGGGGGGTAATGGGAAGGGCAGGAATTGGCCCCCCAACAGGGCTGGGACAGTGGCCTTCAATGCTTTGAGGTTCTTGAGGGCATCAGTGGAGGGGTTGGTAGGGGCCACAACTGGCTTTCGCTCACCAGAGACCTTGTCCCCGGAGGGCTCGGTAAGTGGGCCCGGGACAGAGTCCGTGGTGCTTGCTGTCGAGGTGTCAGTTTGGTCGGGCACAGATCTCTGAGGTAAGGGGCGTCCGGGGCCAGCAGTCTGGACCACTGTGGTAGCAGGCAGGACTGAAGTGGCAAGGCCAAGGAGGCCTGAGGAGGCTGCAGGGCCTAGGAAGATGAAAAGAGGGACGAAGGGTTCATCACCTCTGCCCCCATTGACCTCTCTTCTCTCAACCATGTCCTTCTATACTCACATTCCCACCACCCAGCTTCCCGCCCCCCTTCCCTCCTTTCTCCTAATAGCTGGAAGCAAAGGAGGACCATAGGGAAAGACTGGACCTGGGAAAAGTAAAAAAGGCAATGAAGGGCATGGCATTAAAGGGAGATGTTCTCAGAAGTCCAACTCCTCCCAGCCTTCCCACTCACCTGAGCTGAAAGGAGCTAAGCTGTTGAGTGGTGGCTGGGCCAGAGCTGGGCTGGACAAGAGCACTGGGGCCAGGCGAGGCAGGGCTGGGGCAGCTCCAATGGGCACTGAAGCAGGTGTGGTGACAGGTGGGGCCTTGGGAGTTGGGGGGACCTCAGGTGCTGGGGCCAAGTCGTAGCACTTGCTTTCATTCTTCAGCTGGGCTCGGACTGCCTCTTTAAGTTTGGCCAGGTGCTGGCGGGAAAAAAGATGGCCTCGGCAGGAAACATAGAAATCATACTTCACATCACAGTAAGGGCAGTCGGTGCGCTGGGCTGCCAAGGGGCCCTCGTTGTTGCCCCCACTACTTCCCACAACCACCCCCTGCAATTTGGCCTTCTTTTCCTTGGCTCGAGCATTCTGGAACCAGACCTGAATGACTCTCTTGGGCAGCCCAATCTCTTCCCCTAGCACCTCACACTCCTGCATGGTTGGGGTGCGGTAGGCTTCATAGCAAGCTTTCATGATCTTCAGCTGCAGGCTGCTCATCTGGGTCCTGTAGCGCCGCTGCCCCATTCCATCTGGAATCCCACTCCCACCTCCCAGCCCCCCACTGGTCCCTCCACTGGGGGACTCTGGTTCAGCTAGGCTGGAAGCAGATGAATCACTTAGGTCTCCTGCAGATGGACTGCAAGCCTCACTTTCTGGAGAAGCTTTAGATGGTTCCTCTGGTATCTCATCTTCACTTGGTGGAGCGGGTAGTGGGAGAGGTAACGGTGGTTCTGTTGATGTGATGGCCTCTTTCCCAGGTGGCAGGAAAGGCAGAGGTCCTGCAGTAGGGGTGACTGTAGGATAGGGAAAAGCAGGTGCTTCCCTCTTTGAGGCTTCTCTCCCAGTCCCATCATCCATCTTGCCCAATAGGAGGTTAAATTTGGGGAAAGGTGCAGGGGTGGGTGTGACAGTGGGTTTGACTGCTGGACTAGGCACCCCTCCAGGAGTGCTTCGAAACTGGCCTTTCCTCTCCCGGGCCCTGGTATTCTGGAACCAGACCTGTACCACTCTCTTTTTGAGCCCCACCTCTTCAGAGATGCAGTCAAGCATCTTGCGTGTTGGATTGGAGTCCTGCATGTACCACCGATACAGGATCTCCAGCTGCTCAGGCAGGATGGTAGTACGCAGGCGCTTGTCCCTGGGGGGCTCACCCTCCCCTCCACCCCCTACTTCACTGCCTGTGGGGGATAGGCTGCCCTCTTCATGCTTCCGTTTGAGGGGTGGGCCTGGCACTGGTGGGGTCCCTGCCACCAGAGGGTTTCGCTCCCCAAACACTAGCAAGGGTAGATCTAAGAGCTGAGGGGGAGCACTGGGTTGCACAGATGGCAGGATATGTAGTCGGCGGTGACTTGTCAGGAGGTCCTGGCTGGGGAAAGTGATGCCACATTGGTCACAGCTGTGAGCTGGGGAAGGTGAGGGAGGAGCTTTCCCTTCTGGCTCTTTGCCTCCTGGCTTTGTTGCCTCTGCCTGGCTCAGCTCCTCCATTTCTGGAGGTTCCGGTGATGGACCCACAGGCCCTGCTGGGGGCTCCAGACTCTGTTCCTCTTCTACTTCTTCCTCTTCTAACTCTTCCTCCTCTTCCACTCTCTCTGCCTCTTCTTCCTCCTCTTCAGGGGTCTGGTCGTCATAGCATTTCTTGAGGTGCCGCACCAACTCAAAAACACAGGAAAAAGTGGTGTGGCAGCGCCTGCAGCCAGAAGCTCCCCCTGTGCCTCCTCCCGTGGGCACAGGCCCACCCTCGCAGGCATTTTTTCGTGCTTTTTGACGGGCATTCTGGAACCACACTACCACCACACGGCTAGCTAGACCCAAGAGACTTGCGAGCCGCTCCACCTCTCCGTCCTTGGGGTAGGCACTGGTCTCAAAGAAAGACTGCAGGGCCTGGGTCTGGAACTCCGTGAACTTGGTTCTGGAAAAGCGGCGGCCTGGAGGAACTAGGGGAGGAAGATTCCCTCTGGAGCTTTCTTCCTCCTCTAGGGGCCAGCGTCCTCCTGGCCGGCTTCGTTCTTCAGGAGCACGGGACCCTCCTGCTTCAGGCTCTGGGACCAGGAAAGGTGGGCCCAGTTGGGGAGCAGGTGGCTCTAGAGACCCATCAGGAGGCTTGGGAGGCTCCACAGGGGGTGGGTAAAGGCTATCATAGCTCTTTCGAAACTGAGCTGCATACCGGCTCAGAGCCTCAAAAGGCAGAAAGCGGCGATGGACATGCTCCTCATGTGTCTTGAGGATGAGCATATTGGAGAAGAGCTTTCCACAAGCTCCACAGGCCAGCTTGTCTCCACCCGCTAGGGCCTCTGGGGGAGGAGGCGTTGGGGGAGGGGGCACAGCCTGCTTTCCTTCATTGTACTGAATCACCAGCTCAAAGCCAAAGTTTTCTAGAAGGGCTTTGGCCGCAGTACGGGCAGCCTCATTGGGTGATGGGTGGGGTGGTGAGGAGGGCCCTGCCTCACTCCCCTCCTCTGCCAGGGGGGGCCGCTCCCATTCCTGCTCAGCTAGCTCAGCCTTGGGGGGTGGGGGTGGGGGAGGTGGAGTGGTAGCTGGCAGGGAAAGCATAGGTGCAGGCCCAGCCAGTGCCAGCTTGGGCCCCACCTTGAGGTCGTGGAGGTAGAAGGGCAGGAGCAGCTGCTGCTGTTGGAGTTTAAGCAGTGATTCGGGCACTAGAGGGAAGTGGGGTAGGACTGGTGGAGTGAAGAGAGGGGCTGGAAATCGGTGCAGGTCCAAGGGAGGGGGAGGTGGGGTTAGGAAGGGCAGTCCAGATATGAAACCACTGGGGTCAGGCCCCTTCTTTTCAGTGCCCACCTCCCCCTCTGTCTCTCCTTCCTTGGGCTCTTCTTGACTACGCTCTGGCCCCTCAGTCTTGGCATCAGTCTTGGCCCCCCGTGAGCGAGTCTGATGCAGAACTGATCGCATGTGGATCTCCAGGGTGGAGCTCTGGTTGTAGGAAACTCGGCAGACTGTGCATTTAAAGGGCTTGTCTGTGGTGGCAGCAGTGGTGGGTGGGGCACCAGCTTCTCCCCGACTAGGGCCAGAGGGGTCAATGGCCGCCTTCTTCATCTTATGAAGATGGGAGACAGAATTATAGTGAACCAAGAGGATATTCTTCTGGGTAAAGGACTCTTTACACACAGTACACTTATAGGGCCGGGCAGGATCAAGAAACTTGTCAAGGGCAAAGTTGGTGGTCTTCCGATAGGTCAGAGGGTGGCGAGAGTCAGCTGGGGCTAGCTCTGCAGAGCGGGGCTCCCCCACAGTCCCCTCTTCCTCCTCAGCCATTGTGGATGGAGGAGCCACTTCTTCAGCTTGGGTATCAGGCCGAAGGACAGGAGATGGGGCTGAAGAAGAGGGATGATCAGGGCTTCCCGAGGGCTTGTCTGGGACCTCAACCTGGGTCTGGGGAGGCTCAGGAAGAGGATCTGGGCTGGCTTCTGGGGTCAAGTTAGGGCCTTCTACAAGAAAGAAAACAGGATATGGTGAAAAAAGGCTACTTTGGTCATCCCTCCATCCCACCTCCCAGATCCAGGGTGACAGACCTGGCCTCAGTCATCTAGGACCTTCCTGGTGCATGAAGACCAGGTCCCCTTTCCTGTCAATTGGAGATGTCCTGCTGTCCCCTTCCTTACCTGCTGCCTGATCTCTGCTGGGTGTGGGCTCTAGTCCAGGGGTGGGGGGTGCTGGGTCGTCCTCCAGAGGGCTTAGTATGGGCCCAGGCAGCACTTTGGTCATAAAGGTCATCTCTACAGTTGTGGCCTACAATGTGAGAAATCTGAGTAGCTTCATCACCATAACCTACCACCCCTATACTACTCCAGAACCCTCTACACTGTATCTATACCTGAACTGTGCCAAGCTCTTTCCCCAGAGATCCAACCTCATCTCTGGATAAAATGTCCACCTAATTGCTGCCTTTTCCACAGATGAGGATGTAGACTCCTGCCTCTCTTCTCTGGTTATCTCCTTCCCCAGGCTGAAAATCATCTTTTCTTGAAGCCACTTGGCCCTTGCAAGTCAGTGCCTGCTGTCACATAACTGTTCTCGGGACTTAATGGAAGTGAGGGAAAAGCTGTTTTCTCATGCAGAAGCAGAGGCAACTAGATAAGCTCAATGCTGAGCATCCCCCAACTCCAGAATCCCACTTAAAACCTATGAAATGCTACTTTCTTCAATACCAACACATAGGCTTGCCTGAATACGCCTGCCTCTTCCTCTCCTCCTGAACAGCCCTGATAGGCTCTACTACACCACCTTCACCCAGCCCATCCATACTCACCACAAGAAGCAGCTTTTCCACACACTCAGGCACCACATTATGAAGGTGGCTGAGGTGGAAGTGCAAGGCAGGCCGGCCTACCAGCTGCTCCTGGCACAGTGGGCACCTGTATTTAGGCTGCACTGCATGCTGAGAGAGAGTATGAGCCTTGACCTGGTCAGACTCTGGGCTCAGGAAGCTGCAGTATGGACAGCAGTATACCTGGAGAGCACAGATGGGCAGAAGAGGAGGTGTCAGGCAAGGGGGAATTCACCAATGACACAGTGCTTCAGGTTTTTCAATGTAGCATTGCCCCCAACTCCTTATGTAGCCGGGTAGGAAGGCATAGCAGCCACCCAGCCTCTGCTGAAAGTCCTGAAAGCTGTCTCCTCCCTTGTCTCCCTGGGCCTAACCAAGGCTCCTATCTTGCCTTCCTTTTTTCTCTGGCCCTTTCCCATCCCACCATTCTGGCTTCTATCATTATTTTAATTTTTTTTTTTTTTTAATTTGTGTGTTTGTGTCTTTCCCTTACTCTGAAGCCCTATTACAATTCTCCAGCTTATAGATAGCCCTGTACCTGCCTCTACCTTTTCTTTCACACATCCATCTTGTTTCTTCTTTGTGAGATGCCTCCATTTCTTCTGGGTATTTTCAGGACCCAGGGGTCCCTTGTTCCTTCCTGCTTTGCCTCTCCATATTCCCTGACTTTCTCCTGTAGAGGGGCCCTACCTGTCTGCTAGGAAGCAGCTTTCTCCCTCTTGCTCAGCAAGCCACCCACACAGGTACCTTTCTTAAGATAAACAAACACCACAGCTCCCCTAGTGGCCAAGGAAAATTCTGGCCTGGCCTTGTCAGCACAGTCTCACTCCACACCTCAGAGGGTGGAGCCCTGAGAGGCTGATGTCGCCTGACTGCCTGAACATCCTGCATTTTGCATGCCACCTCAGATCAGGCTTGTCTCTGGCTCACTTACTTTCCTGTCATCTGTCATTGGTCTAGGCCTGCGTGTCAGGAAGGGGTGGTTACAAAGGAAGGGGATCCATGTGCTCATCTAAGTGCACCTGCTAGGTCTGCAAGTGGGAACAGGAGTTGGGAAGAGGCAGAGCTGAGGACCCAGGCATCTGCATGTTTCCCTCCAATTTGGAAATGGCAGGGTGCAGGTTGGCTTCCTGAGACCAGAGGCTGGGAATCCCCTTAGAATCAACATTTACAGGCCAAGAGCTCAACTACTCCTGGGTCTTGCCTAAGTCCAAATCCTGGGAATTTATAGGTCTGTGGGACTTGCTATGAGGGTGAATCACTTGGCTGGTGCCTGTACCATCAAGGGAGTGCCAGGACAGTTCTGTCTGGGCTCAGGGATTCTTTTCTATGCAGCATGAATATCGATGTCTAGTTCCTTCTGCAGCAGGTCTTTTATTTTTGCCTCTCTCTTCCATCTACTTTCAATTTTTTCTACCCTCAATTTCGTTCCTCTCTTCACTTTTCCCTCAAATTCCTGTTGTCCCTTCCTATCATCTCCTACCCTGTTTCATCCCTTGGGACCAGCTCTGCCTGGCATGTGCTGAACATATGAATTTCTGGCTGGAATTTCTCACATGTTGTATTCTGAATGAAATTAGTGATAAGCATGATAAAAGCCTTTAGAATATGAGCAGATCTCAGTAAAGTTAGACCGCCCCCCCTCCACTTGTCCTAGTTACCCCAGTTCTGACCGTGGTCTGGTTGGCACTGTCTCTGGAAGGCCCAGTCCTATTCTCTGCCTCTTCAGAAGCTGAAGATGAAAAGAAAAGAGATTAAGCCCTTCCTCTTCCTTTCACAGATCCCCCCAGCCCTTAAGATGATTTATAGCAAAGAGCTTTCAGGATAGGGGGTGGACTCTAGAGAAAGGGAGAAAGGGCAAGAGTAGCCAGTAGCCAGGTGAGGCCTTCTGGGAGCAATTCCAGGTTAGCACAATGGTTAGGTTTGTGTCTTCAGAAAGGGTGGAAGCACCTACACTTCTATGGCTCAGTCTCCCTTCCCTCTGATGAGCACTTTCTTTGATCAGTTTTGCTCCTTAATGCAGGAGACCTTGCTGGATGCTTGAATTTCTATAAGGTCCCATGAGCATCTCAGGATGTATGAGGATGGGGAAAGGGAAGGAAAGTGGATCAGAGGAGTAACTCACCCAACTGCTCTGTCTTGTTCTGGGCATCTTTCTCAGGAGTGGGTGGCTCAGCTAAGGAGGTGACAGGAGCCTTCCCTGTGTAAGACAGGGAGAGTCAGCTTAAAGAAGTGAAGCATCAGGGAAGGGAGGGCAGAGGAAGCAGGATAAGCAGCCACTCAAGGAAGAAGAAAAGGATGATGAATCTACCAAAAAGAAACACTCATACAGAGGGTCAAGGGAAAAATTACAGAGTCAGAACTAGTAGAGCCTAAGAAATCATCTTGTGTGAGTCCAGCCCACTGTGCTTTTTTAGAAACAAGCCCAACAGTAGGCAACAGAAACTGGACTGAACTTGGCTCCACACCTTGACTGACCCTGGAAGCAGGGAGCCCCAAGACTGTAATGGGAGGGGAACTCAAAAAAGAAGCTGAGGTTGAATGGCAGCAGCGGCTATGGTGAGCTGGAGGCCGCAGGTCTAGCTGGGAGAGGAGATTACCACTCAAGTTTAAGAATTGACAGATGTGTAGGAATTTATTTTCGGTGGCAGCCTAATTAAAGTGTTAAAAGTTCCTTAACTCCATTCAGTCCTGCGCCAGGATCGTTAGCTATTGATCTGGGCCCCTCCAGCACTTAACTCCAGCCAGCATATTGGCAATTCAATTAGCACCAGTCAATGCTGCCTGTTCCTGGTTCCTTCTGCCCGTGCCCTCACCCTCGCCCACCACTGGCCTCTCCAAATCCCAGAAACGCATGCCCACCTCTGACAGCTCCTCCAGGCTCGTCTCCTGTACCCTCTGGATCAATGGCACCTGGCTGGTTGTTACCAGCCTCTGCTGGTACCACCTCAGCTGCCTAAGGGGGACTCTAAGCCCAGCCTTAGAGCTGAAGACTTCCTAGGAAACAGGAAGAGTCTAGGAAGCTTGTCAGGACCTCTTCCCATCCCTGCTGCCTTTGAACCATGCCTACAGCTCCCATCTCTTTCCAAATCTTGGCCCAGCACAAGTCAGGTTCTATCCTTTTCTTTTTTCTATCTTTTGTTTCCCTCTTGACCAGCTCCAGCCTGCTGCCTCTTATACTCAGTGGTGCTAGGATACTAGTCACTGCTCAGAATCACGGGGTGATTCCTCCTCACCTCCCTTTCTATTCTTTTCTCTACCCAGCAAAGTCCCTGTCCTTCTCTGCTCTCCTGCAACAGCCTGTCGTTCCTTCTCATTGCTGGGCAGCCCCATGTTCCTGAAGCCCACATCACCTATTTTCATCCTCTCACAGCTCCTTTCTACTTCTACTGGTGGCCCACAGACCCATTATGTGTCTGTCAGGTCCCTATACCCTGATGCCCTCCAGTCCCCACTTTCTCACCAGGAGTTTGGAGTGGCCCATGGCTGAAGCTCAGGATGCTTTGAAGACCTGAGAGTCCTTCCTCTGCTGTCGGGCCATTCTGTAGCAGCTGTAGACGCCTCTGGGCCTGGGCATCACGGTGGGCAGGGGCACGCAGGTGTTGCAGCACAGCCAAGCGGGAGGGTGTCTCCCAGGCACAGAGCAGGCAGCGGTAAAGCCCTGGCTCTGTGCCCACCTCTGCTCCCTCCATTTCCAGCAGAAACTAGAAACATGGGAAGATGCTGGCATAGGCCCAGAAGGGACACCTCCAGACCTCAGGGGACTTGTTTGCCTCCCCTAATGGAGCCTGACTAGCAGGACCTCCCCACCCCATTCAACCTTCCATCCTCTGGGCCCTTTTTCCTTTTTATGGCCACCTGAATACTACTGTTTTTTTCTCCAAATTTCTTTCTCTTCCTCCTACCAATCTTGGACTCCTTCCTAGTATGTGAATGGAAACTTATTCCATCCTCTTGAATTTCTGGTGATGTGAAGGACTGAGCTAACATGGATCCCTCCCTCCAGGCCCAGATATCAGAAGAGCTGAATAAAGTCTATTTCACTTCATCATGATCTACTACTCTGGTGTCTTTCTTCAGGTCTGCCCAAACGGTTTATAACTCTGGTGTATACTTCTTCATTTCTGTCACCCTGAGTTTTTCCATCACTTCCCTACTCTGCAACTCTCCCCTCCACCCCCACCCTTTTTCCCTTATCTTTCCTGCCTCCTCCTGCCCCAGCCTCACCTTATAGATCTGGCTGTTCTCTTCATGGGCTGACCCCCGGGCATGCAGCTGCATCTTCTCCTTGCTGTTGGACTCAAAGTCACAGATGTTGCAGCGCAAGTGCAGTGGGGAGACAGACCCATAAGGGGTCCCATCCCCCAGGGGGACTGGGGAAGGGGTGCCCATGGCCCCACCCCCCTCCCGAAGGTGGGCTGCCAGCTGGTACTTCTGAGCATGTTTGTCAGTCTTGAGGTGGAGCTGGAAGTTGGCCTTGAGCTGGGTGCCATAGCAGCAGAGCTTGCAGCGGTGGGTGTCACCTGCCACCTCCTTCCATTCAGCTTCTGGGAGGCTCCGGCCTACACTGCAGTGGTAGAGCAGCAGCTCCAGGCTGTCTGTGCTAAAGGCCTGGCACACTAGGCAGCGGAACACCTTTGGGGACGGGCTATCATCTGGAGGTGGTGAGGTGGGTAGGCCGTCTGACGAGGAGCCCAGGAGCTGACTTGGAGGCAGATGGGTCTCTGGGGAAAGGTTGCCAGGGGCTAGAAGACAGAGATAAGATTAGTGCCCAAGGAAGAGATGGTGCAGGTTCAGTTTGCTAGGCAGGGAGGCCAATTAATGAGTAGGAGAGTGCTCAGAGGGAGTTGTGGTTACCTAAGTGGGGAGCTGGCAGAGAATAATTTGGCTTGGGTAGCGGAGAATAGTAGAGTTCAGGGAGCTTACCAGGTGTTGGAAACTTGCGGGCAGGTGCTCCAAGGTGGTGGAAACCATTGAGAAGTAGCTGGGCTTCCAAGGGCTTGTCTGGCCTCAGCCCAGGGCCAGGCATGGAAGTCTGAGGCTGCCCTAGGACCTGGGGCCCAAAGTACTGGAAGAGTTCAGGGGGGTTGTTGGGGGCAGCTCCTGGTGGGGGAGGAGGCCCTGGCCCTACCAGCCCAGGTGGCAGGCCCAGCGGCAGTCCCTGGTGCAGCATTAATACATTCTGCATGTGCTTCTCAGAGGTCATATGGATGCGTAGGTTGCGGGAGATGTTTGTCTCATAGCTGCACACCTTGCACTGCCAGGATGATTTGGTCTTGGGCTCTTTGTCACCCGTGGAGGGTGGGAGTGATGCCTCTGGGGGACTTCCCTGTCCTCCCGGCCCTGCCTGGAAGCCCTGCAGGTTGGCAAGGTGCTTGTCAGACTGCATGTGGATGCTGAGGTTGCCTTTGGTGGTGGTAGAGTAGTTGCAGACATCACAGCGATAGGGCTTATAGCCGCAGTTGTAGCTCTCTCCACGAGCAAGGCGGGGGTGGGCTCCCCCGGCGCTGCAATAGCTACAGTGACTGTTGCTCTCAGGGTGCTTTTCCCTCATGTGCACATCCAGAGTCTGCTGGTACTTGTAGTGCCAGTTGCACTTGGGACACTTGAGTGTCTTGCAGGAGTTGCGTGAATGTAGCAGGGACATGTGGCTGGATAGGCTGAGGCCCTGGAAGGCCGCAGGGGCTGGGGTGTAGTCATCAGCCAGGCGGTAGGGCTGGGGTGGGTCGTTGGGGTCTTCAGGGGAGCCCACTGGAGCAGGAAGAGTTGCCCCCTCCTTGGAGGTGGGTGAGCTTTGGTTGAGTGGGGGACAGAGCCCTACATCCTCTTCTTGCCCCTCAGGGAACCAATCTGGCCCTGCCTCGCCTGCTGCTACTGGCGATTCTTTGGCTTGGGTTGGGCTGGGGTCCCAGGTGGTTAGGGTTGCAGGTGGGGAGGGTGGGCTGAGAGCCATGACTTCTTCAGCAGGGAGGACAAGGCCCTGGACTTCTGCCTCAGGAGGGCCATCCTTGGTCTGGGCTACATTCTCCTCCATGTTTGCTGTGCTACTGTTGTCAAGGGGCTTTTCAAGAGAGGGGCAAGTGAGGGATTTTGGTTCCAGAAAGCTTATGAGGGCCATGCAGCCTTCTTCCCCCTCCTGGAGCACAGCTGGGCTACACAGCAGGCCCTGGTGTTGGGCAAGAGTTAGCTTCACCCCATGAGACTGTGTATGCCCCATAAAGGCCTGGGGCCTGCTGAAACCCAGACGGCACAGAAGGCAGAGCCAGAAAAATGCCCTGTGGTCTTCCCCTTTGCTTCCTATGGGGCCATCTTTGGGATCTCCGGGTGGGTTTGGAGCCAGCTGGTAGCTCCAGAAGGCTCCATCCCTTTCCTCACAGGCAGCCGGAGATGGTGCTGAGGTATCATGGGACAGAATTTGGTCAGAAGAGCTAAAGCCTTGGATTGGGTCAAAGCCATGTTGAATGTGAAGGGCAGTAAGATGTGCAGGGGGTGGATTGGCAAGGAGGGGCAGGCTGGGCTCTTTCTTGATGCCTGCCTCACCCCAGGGGAAGCCCTTTGGTAACAGGAATTCACTGCTGCCTGCCAGGGATAGCGTGGCTACTAGGTAGGCCTCGCCACCAGCTGTGAAGAATAAGTGGTTTTTCAGGTCCATGGGAGGGAGCCCTTCCTCCTCCTGCTCCTTGTCTTTTCCCACCCCCATATCCTTTGGTGGGAAGTGACCATAGCCAGGCTCTTCTTGGGGCTCCTTTGGTGGGACAAGGCCACAGCCTGACTCCAGAGGCTGTCCCCCTGGCTCTGAGGGCCTCATGCTCTCAGAGGTGGAGGGGGCAGCAGGGGGATCTTTGGTGACAGGATCAGAGGGGGTGCTGGAGGAGGAGGTGTCCGGAGGTGGGGACAGGGCATTGTGCCCAGGGGAGGGGGTGGTGCCAGTGGTCGAGGCTGAATTAAGGGTGGCCATGGTAGACGGAGACGTGCTGGGGGTTCATTTCAGCGTGCCAGCCAGTACCCTGCAGGAAACATGGAGAGACAGAGCTGTGAGGCCACAGGGACCCCAGCCAGGCTAAATCTCTGGATACTTTAGCCTCATCCTCTTCCGTAAACACCATACTCAGACACCTGCCTGCCAACTTTGAAGCTTTACTCAGTGTCTAACAGACTTTGAAATTAACATGTCCAAAGTCAGAATTCATTATTTCTCCCTCAACCTGCTTCTCTTGCCTATCTCGAAATGGTATCTTTTATCTAGTTGCTTAGACTAATAGCGTAAAGTTTTTTTCTTTTTTTCTTGCTTGCCTTTCCCTGTGTCCATTTCTATAGCAACCTCTAGAATGTGTCAAACCCTGCACTGATCATCTTTGCTACTAGCACTAGCCTGATCCAGGCCATTATCATTTCTGAACTAAAGCAACAGACACATCCACATTAACCTCCCATTTCTACTACTGCCCCTTCCCATCTAGTCTTCTTCCACCCAGCAGCCAGAATGATCTTTTATTTAATTCCCAATTATGAAAAGTGCCAAACATTTATAATACACCAAATTATATGAAACAGCCTTTTTTTTAAACCCATCATTCAGCTTCATCAACCATCCACTCATGACCTGCCTATTTTCTCTGTGTCCCCACCCACTTGCCCACCTTTTCATGTATCATTTTATTTTTTGATACCAGGGATTAAACCCAGAGGTACTTAACTACTGAGCCATGTCCTCAGCCCTTTTTATTTTTTATTTTGAGACAGGATCTTGCTGAATTGCTGAGGCTGGCTTTAAACTTGTGATCCTCCTGCTTCAGCTTCCCAAACTGCTAAGATTACAGGTGTGTGCCAATCATGCCCAGCTCATAATTCGTAATTGTCTTTTCTAACATGTAAATTATACTATATTCTTAAATGCTTAGAACCCATCAAGGTTTTATCATTGCATTGTGATTAAAATCCAGACTCCTGTACCTGACCTATAGAAGGGCCTGCCTGCAAAGGTACATTTTTTTTTTCCCCTAGTACTGGGGATTGAACCTGGGATGGTTATCCATTGAGCCACATCACCAGCCCTTTTTATTTATTTATTTAAATTTTGAGTGAGGGTTTCATTAAGTCGTTTAGGGGCTTGCTAAATTGCCTAGGCTACCCTCAAACTTGTGATCCTCTAGGCTTAGCACCAGGTCACTCCAAGGTGAATTTTAACATACTCCATGCTGCCTTGCTCTAGCCCACTGGCCTTTTCTTTTTGGCCTTTCTGTTACTCAAACATGCCAAGTTCATTCCCACTTGGGGCTCTTGCCCAAGTGTTTGGTCCCCCTGGAAAACTCTCCCCGCACAGTTTGCACAGTTTAACACCTTGACATTCAGTTCTCTGCTTAATATCCTCCAGCAGGCCTGCCCTCTCTACAAAGCTAAAACAGCCCCCAGGGTTACTTTCTTCAGAGTTTTTTTTGCCACCTGACATTTCCTGGCTTACTAATCTCCTCCCACTAGAAGGTAAGTTGCATGACAGCAGGGTCTCCCTTGTTCTAGCTGTTCTATTACTAGTACAGAGAATGGTGCCTGTCATAGACTATGTCTGTTTTTTTTTTTTTTCCTCCAGTACTGGAGATTGAATCCAGGGGGCATTTTACCACTGAGCTATACCCCCAATACCTCCCTTTAAAATTTTTTTTTTTTAATTTTATTTTGAGACAGGATCTCACTAAATTACTTAGGGCCTCACTAAGTTGCCAAGGCTGGCTTTGAACTTGTGATCCTCCTGCCTCAGCCTCCAGGTAGTTGTGCGCCACCACACCCAGCTAGCCAGTGTCTTTTGAATGAATGAACTTTGGAGAAGACCCTTAGATTTTTCCAAACCCTGAAGAGATAAATTTCCTAAATCAAGGTTTTCTTGCCAGAAACAGGCTGTAATTGATCCCCCTTGCACACAGGCATTGTGCTGCTCTCTGATGATTTCAGATCCATCTCTGGTCAGGAATAGGTGGGAGTTTCCCTGACCAACTGAAGGACAACTCCTATATTACTCCCTCTCTGAAGAGATGAAAAATAATACGTCATAGAAATGTTACTAAAAGCTATTAAAGTACATGCACCATGGTCCTGGCACTATGCTAAATGCTTTTCAGGTAGCCCATTTAATCTCATAGCAGCTTGATGGTCACCAGGCTCCAAGGTGGTAAAACTAGAAAAGGATACAAGACAGGCAAAATGTGCCTCCAAAGAACTAGAAATCAGGAATCCTCAGCTGCCTTTAGCTTACAAGGCTCCCAACATTTAAACCATGATCTTCCCCTCAAATTGACTAACCTTTCATGCCTCTTCCATCCCTTACTTCACCGTGTCCCAAGCACCCATTTACATCTGGTCCCACTATCTCTATCAGCAGATCTCTAATTATTAAATTTCTAACACTCAGGCCATATGCTTCAGGGAGGGCTTAAGCAGGATGACCTTTTTCCTTGGGCCACCTCTAACCCTCACCTCCAGATTCCTAGATTTGGAATATCTTTGGTCTGGCCCCATCCAGCTAGCAGACCCCAATTCTCACTTCATTCCTCCTCCAAAGGGGGTCCAGCCAGGCGTGAAGTCAGAGCCATTAAGGAACTAGAGAGGGACTGGATTAGCATGATAATGAAAATGCAAATCAGTACCTGGGAAAGGGATGAAGGGGAAGGGAGGGGGCCAGTGTTAGAGAACCAAAACACAAGTGAAGGGATTGGACTGAAGAGAGTAGATTCCTAGATAAGCCAAAAGTTGTTGGAGGTTCTTTCTACATATCCTTGATGGGGGTGGGGTGGGGGATAGTGTGCTGGCTTGTAAGGATCTGACATGCCCATCAACCCCAACTGCTGGGCTCTACCACCCTTTATTACTCCACCAGGTAGGAAGAGCCAAGCCCCCTGCTGCTGAGGGCAGAGTGTGGTGGGTGCTATCTTCCAGCTGGTCCAACCAAAGAACCTTTTTGCCCACTCTGATGGCTCCTTCCTGGCCCAGTCTTACAATTCTGCATCACAGCTCAGAGGAGACCTAAGTAGACCAAAACCCCAGATCCCATGGGTATTCCAAGCCTCATTCTCCTAAGAGTCTAGTTCCCAGGCCTGGAAAAAGTGCTGATTCTTGGCTGCAAACCAAGGGAGCTAAGCTTCCAGCTAGCCTATGGGTGATACCCAGATCTACCCAGGGTAGGTAGACAGCTGTTTAAAATTGCAAATCCCTTCCCCACCTCCCAATCTACCCCTCCTCCTCATCAGGAAAGAATTTCAATTGCAAATTTGTCTCTGCCTCAGTGCATCACCCGAGCCCCCCCACTGCCACCAACTCCCCCTCTCCCTTTCTTCTCAGTGCTTCTCTCATCACCCACTATTTATTACAAACCTCTAGCTGCAGGTTTTTTTTTTTTTTTTTCACTTTTCTTCCTCCTTCTATTTACCTCCTCCTCCATCTTTTCTTCCTTCCCTCTCTGAATCTCCATGTCCATTCCTTTGCCTTTCCTACCTGGACTTGGAGATGACACAGAAAGACAGGCCTAAAAATCATCTCTACCAGCCTACCATCTCCAGGCTGAGACTCTTGTTCACCCTCGGACCTTCCTTTAGGTCCTGCCTTGCATAAGTGCATCTTTTCTCCCCTGGGACATGTCTCAGATGTTAGTAAAAGAC
Organism: Urocitellus parryii; assembly: GCF_045843805.1. NCBI lineage: Eukaryota > Metazoa > Chordata > Mammalia > Rodentia > Sciuridae > Urocitellus > Urocitellus parryii. Next base: position 36,618,377 of record NC_135536.1, read on the forward strand.
AACCAGCAGAGGTCCTGGCATTCCTGCCTTGGAAGGAGGAAGCAGGCAGGTTTGGAAGAGTGGAAGTAGGGGACAGCCCAAAGGAAGGACCTGAGTAGAGGAGAGGGCTGGGGGCCTCTGTGGAAGAAAGGGGTTAGGGGAGCTGAGCAGGCAGTGGCAGCAGTGTGATTAGAGTGGAGATTGATGTGAAGGGGCGCCACAGCCGGCAGAGAGAGTCAATAAAACGAGAGGATCACATTAGAGGCGACAGAGAGAGCTTTAAATTACAAGGCTGCTGCCACCGAGGGGGATGGGAGGAGTGAGGCCTGAAGCCTAGGGAGGGTGGAGAGTTCTGAGGGTGTAGTTGTCCCCAGAGATGAATCTGCTAGCTCCAAAATGGCCCTGGTCTCCAATGCTCCCTTGCATTCCATCCTCCCTCTCTAATACTTCATTTTCTCAGAGGGTGAGGTGGGGAGGGAGGGGGAGATGAGAGAAACACAAGAGAATTTTTTCTTTTTCTTTCTTGGTGTTGCCTTCTTTCTCCTTCCACACCTGAATTATTGGTTATTCCTCAGAGTAGGGAAGGATGGAAGTTACTTTCATAGCTCAGCAGGAGTTAATGCTCTACAAACAAACGGAGTCATAATTACTGAACTGCAAGAGGTGGATAGAGATCCAGTACTTAGAAAAAGGAAGACACCAGGGAGTCAGGAGGCAGCAAGACATAACACAGGTCAGAGAGCGACAGACGTCTTGACACTGAGACTGAAAAGAGAAGGCAGGCTTGGACGTGAAATTGCAGAAACAAGTTGAAAGCTTATAAGGCAGGCTCTGAGCCACAGCAAGACGAGAAAACAAGTGCTATTTAACCAGAATCATGGGGGCAAAGGAAGGACCAACAAATGGTCTGAAAAAGGAGAGAATTTGCCCCTCACTGACAAGGAGCCCCTGGGCAGGTGCTGTGGCTGGCTGGTTAAAGTGAAGGGAAGTGGACCAGGGGCACTTCCATGAATGTGCAGCAAGACCAGAACTCCCTGTCCTACCTAACACCCACCAGGAGAAGGAAAAAAACACTACTGCTCCCTGGTGGTTATAGAGAGAACATAACTGGGAAGAGGGTAAGCCAGTTGGAGGCCATACTGGCTTTCTCCTGTCCAATTCCTCTCCAAAAAACACAAAGCAAAATCCATCTCTCCTTTCCTCCAAAACCAACTAACTACAGGGCAAAAGGTTTTGCATCCAAGTCTATTAGAAGGCAGCAACACATTTGCTTAAAATTTGCATATGATGATTTCTACTTCATAACCTTCCAAAGGTTTTTTGCCTTCCATTTTTCTTTTCTTTTTAAGAAAATACCTTTATTTTATTTATTTATTTTTATGTGGTGCTGAGGGGCAAACCCACTGCTTCACTCGTGCTAGTTGAGCACTCTACCACTGAGCCACAACCTCAGCCCCTGCCTTCCACTTTTCTAATGGTTTGACCAACTTGTCCCTACTCCGAGCCAGTTTGTAGGACTTTTTCTTTCTTTCTTCTTTCCTTCTGCAAGCTTGCCTAATATTGCTGTCTTCACTTTCACTTTGCCCTTGCCTTTCTGCCCTTTTTGTCTCAACCTGTTGCTTTCAAGAGGAAGCCACCATGGAGAGAAAAGAGACAGACAGACGGAATAAATGTGCCTATCTAATGGGGTTTAATGGAATAAACAGCAAATAAACTAGTTGAGCTTTCTTTTTCTTTCTTTTTTTGATGGTAGTGGGAAATACAACTCAGGGCCACATGCATGCTAGGCAAGCACTCTCCCACTGAGCTATATCTCTAGCTCTCAGTTTCATTTATTTATTTATTTGCAGTACTGGGGATTTAACCCAGGGTTAACTCATCTTTTTAAAATTTTTAAACAGAGTCTAAGTTGCCCAGGCTGGTCTTGAATTTGGGATCCTCCTACCTTTGTCTCCTGCTTAATCTCCAGAGTGGCTGGGATTACAGGCATGTGCCACCATACCTGCTCCCCAGAATCAAGCCCAGTGCCTCACACATGCTAGGCAAGCACTCTACCACTGAGCTACAGCCCCAGCCCCATGAGCTTTATTTCTTTTTTTTTTTTTTTAATATTTATTTTTTAGTTGTAGTTGGACACAATACCTTTATTTCACTTATTTATTTTTATGTGGTGCTGAGGATCAAACCCAGGGTCCCGCACGTGCGAGGTGAGCGCTCTACCGCTGAGCCATAACCAAAGCCCCGAGCTTTAGTTCTTAAGTAGAAGAGGGGCTGGGGTTGTGGTAGAGCGCTTGCCCAGCATGTGTGAGACACTGGGTTCGATTCTCAGAACCACATACAAATAAATAAAAATAAAGGTCCACTGATAACCAAAAAATATATATTAAAAAAATTTTTTTTAAAAAAAGATAGTAGAAGAATATGGACCTTGGATCCACCATCCCAGCTCTACCATTCACTAGCTGTCAACTTTGGAAGTTACCTCAGTTACCTATCTAGAAAAATGGGAATAATAATACCTTTCTTCCTCAGTTGTCCATACCAGAATAAGTAACATGTGAAAAGTGCATATATTGGGCATCAGTGAAGTGGGTTATTTTCCTCTTCTCCTAGCTGGCTGGCTTCTTCTCTGGAGTGGGGCAAGGTATTTGCACAGAGGCTGTTGCCCACCCCCTACCTTTTCTGGGTACTAGGAAATGAACTTAGAGGTGCTATACCATTGAGCTACATCCCCAGCCCTTTTTATTTTTTATTTTCACACAGGGTCATGCTAAGTTGCTTGGAGCCTCACTAAGTAGCCAAGGCTGGTCTCGAACTTGAGAGCCTCCAAGTCACTGGGATTACAGGCATGTGCCACTTTGTCCATTTCTTGATGAACCAAACCATCCTCTGATCTCTGCCCTTTTCAACTGAGGGCAGAATAATAGGTACACAGGATTTAAATCTAGTCTTTCCAGCAGCAGAATTCATGTAATTATTGGTTCCTGGGCTGAAAGACACCCAAAAGAGTGGAAGCTTTGATCAGGCTCACACTTGAACTGGGTGCAGCAGCAGCTAATGCCTGGATCAAAACTATCATGAGCTGGGTGTGGTGGCCCATGCCTGTAATCCCAGCACCCTGGGAGGCTGAGGCAGGAGGATTGTGAGTTTAAAGCCTGCCTCAGCAATTTAGTGAGGCCCTAAGCAATGTAGTGAGACCCTGTCTCAAAATAAAAAAAATAAAAAGGGCTGGGGATATAGCTCAGGGGTAGAAAGCCCCAGGTTTTGATCCCCAGTACAAAAACAAATAAAAAAACTATTGTGGCCTCTCCTTGCATTTAAAACTATCATTTTTTTTTGTATCTAAATCTTACATTCTCTATTGAAAACAAAACAGGAATCCTACTTCTTGTACTTAAGATAATAGGATAACATGAAAAAGGCTGAGTCAATTCTCTGACTCTTCTTTTCCCCCTATCCCCCATAAATATTTAAAGAATGCTTACTTTGTATAAGATTGGTTTTGTCCAAAAGAGAGAGAGTTTGAGTATGGCAGGAAATGAAATAGACAAGCAGGAGAGGTATCACAGAAGGTAAAGAGACAGTTAAAGCAGATACCAGAAGGGAAGGAGAGATGGAAAGGTAGGGAAGTAAGGCGGGTAGAGCTGGATCTTCATCTGAATATGTAAACATTGGATCTCTTCCAGGCCTCCCAACTCAGGCGCCAGATTGAAAGGTAGACTATCCCCAGTGGAGGGAGACAGCAAGGAAGCTGTGTTATACTTTGCAAATGCTTAAGGTGCACATGAGGGAATCCAGTAAGATGCGAGAAAGAGAGGCTCAGAAGAAGACAGTGGTGGGTAGGGAGTAGACAGGTAGAAGGGAAGCAGTGGGCTGAAACCACACACAACCACTTGTGCATAGATTTGTTGAGGTGTGCTGTACCATGTGCTGCTGGTAGGAGTGGGTGTGTCCAGAAAAGGAATCTCTTGCCCAGGCATCTACCTCTGGGACTTGATGTGTTAGATGTTTTAGGACAGCAGTGTGGAGCTGCTATGTTGCACAGACCTGTGTGATCTCATAGTAAGTACATTGGAGGGACTGATGTTCTACATGCCTCAGGCTTAGACAACCACATGAAGCCAGCTTGGAACCCTTCTTCTGCATGAGCACCACAGGAGAGAAGGGGTAGGGGGTTGTGTGTGCCCTTGAATTCAGACTCAGGATCCTGTCTGATCCTGGCATAGGGGACCTCCATAGAAGACTTTGATATCCCTGAGCTTGGAAGAAATTGCAGGCAACTTTTCTATAATTATTTGGAATACTATTATACATGACTCTTTCTCTGGTTCTGATTCCATGTGAACCTTGTGTGATGTAATGAATCAATTTAAATACTATTACAACAACTACTACAGGTTGAGTGTCCCTAATCTGAAAACTCAAAACCCAAAAACTTGGGTTTAGGGTATAGCTCAATGGTAGAGCCCTGGCCTAGCATGTATAAGGCCCTTGTTTTGATCTCAGCACTCCAAGGAAAAAAAGTTTCAGATTTTGGACTTTTGGATCAGCCCCAGGGTTTCATGCATGCTAAGCAGGTGATTTGTTGAGTTTACACTCTCTACCACTGAATTATATCTCTAGCACTTCTTAAAATTTACTTTGAGACAGGCTCTCACTAAATTGCCCAGCCTGGTTTAAATTTGTGATCCTCCTGCCTCAGCCTTGCAAGTAGCTAGGATTATGGATGTGTGCCACTGTGTTTAGTCAAAATCTGCAACTTTTTTAGTATGAACATGGTGCCAGGATCATAAGTAGAAAATTCCACATCTGTCTACAGTTGTAGACAAAACATAGTTGCTTCTGAAAATACATATAAAATTACTTTCAGGCCATATATATAAGGTGTATATGAAATATAAATGAATTTCACAGTGAGAATGGGGTCCCCTCCCAAAGATATCTCATTATATAATGTATACATATTACAAAATTCCAAAACCCCCAAATCCAAAACACATCTGATCTCAAGTATTTAGGATAAGGGCTACTGAACCTCCAGTTAGTTGTCATAATAAAATAATAGACAATTCTTTTAAATGTTTACCATGTATCATTGTGCTAAGCCCTTGACAAGCATCACATCAATAATTCTCTATTACAATCTGATGCAATACATACAGTTATTCATTTCCAGTTTACAAATGTGGAAAAAGACTAAGTGGATTACATGATTTTTAAGGTCTCCCAATTAGAAAGCAGAAGTGACTTCAGAGGCTGAGGCAGGAGGATCACAAGTTGGAGGCCAGTCTTAGCAACTACATGAAGCCCTAAGCAACTTAGTGAGACCATGTCTCAAAATTAAAATGAAAAGGGCTGGGGCTGTGATTCAATGATTAAGTGTCCCTGGTTTCAATCCCTAGTACAAAAGAAAAGGAAAGTAGAAATGAAACTGGAACTTGGGGGGGGGAGCTGGGGTTGTGGCTCAGGGGTAGAACGCTCGCCCAGCATGTGTGAGGCACTGGGTTCGATCCTCAGCACCACATAGAAATAAAATAAAGATACTGTGCCCACCAATATCTAAAAAATAAAATATTTATTAAAAAAAAGAGAAAAAAAAAGAAATTGGAACTCAGGTAGGCTGAATGTACGGCCTCTGTTCTTGGGTTAATTTGTAAACTTCTGAACTCTGGCTGGTGTGCATTTTGAGTGAGATTTTTGAGTATGTTACCCTGTCCTATGTTTGTCACCTTGAGCATATATACTGTCATCCTCTCTCAGCTTGAAGGTGCTGGATGTGCCATCTTCAAATTCCTTTGTTTCTTGATATAATGGCAGAACAAAACTAGTGCTCTGTGCAACTCCAGGGGCACCCATTCCTTTTGCAGTTATAGAGGGCTACTGGCCCCTGGGTGGGCATGTATTTGTGGGGAGAGAGAAGAGAGACAGAGAAAGAGGGAGGAAGACCAGGTAGGGTAATTTGGATGATCAGTGTGCATCATTTGTGATAATGTCTTAAAAGCTGAAAGTCTATATGTGTACCTCATATTAGCATATGAACTTCATCAGATAAGCAGTCTGGTATTATTTAAAGACAGACTTGGGCTACAGGTGGTGGTGCAGGCCTAAAATCCCAGCTACTCAGGAGGTTGAGCAGGAGGATCACAAGTTAGAAGACAGCCTCAGCAATGTAGCAAGACCCTACAAGACAAAAAGGTGTGGGTATGTTGCTCATTGGTAAGGACCACTGTTTTCAAATTCCAGTACTGCAAAACACAACAAAACAAAACACAGCCTTAGCTGGGAAGGTAGCCCTGTGATAAAATCTGTGCATAGCACTGCATTTAGGAGGCCACTTGGGTTCAAACAAACCAAACCAAAAAAATACGTAACATTTAGAGACAGACCTGGAATCAGATTTTAGTTCTATTCTTTAATATGTAAATGACCTCAGCTCATTAACCACATCCCCAGCCTCAGCCTTTTTCATTTTAATTTTTATTTTGGGACAGGGCCTCACTAAGTTGCTGAGGCTGGCCTCCAACTTGTGATTCTCCTGCCTCAGCCTTCCAAGTCACTCCCGAGTCATTAAAGCCTCAATTCAGTTTTCCATAGAGAATGGGAAATAGTACCTGCTAGGGTTGTGTCCACTGAAACAATCATTTTTGGGAATGGCACTTTGGATGTGATCAATACATGAAAATAATTATCCATCCACATGCCTTATCTCCTCAGTTGGCGGGTATGTGTATATTTATTGCTCTTTGTGTGTTGGGGGGTGCTGATAGCCAGGGTGTACCTCTATCCAAACATCTCTTTGGGGTTAGTGAAGGTGCTTGCTCTAGTTAGCCACCGAGGGCTGGTTTCCCCCAGGCTTTCTGGTCACACCTGTATGGACTCTGTGCTTTCCATTCAGCATCAGGGTGTCCTGTGCTGTGTGTTGCTATATGCCTATATGTGCTTGGTGGCCGGCTGGCACAGGCGTGTTTGGGGTGGTGGTAATTACTGGGATGGCCCGGCCCTAATGAGTGTGATCTCGTTACACTCTCGCCGCCTCTAATGGAGCTAACCTCATTTCACAGCCATTAGAGATGGAGATGAGGCCCCGCCCACAGGCCCCACCAGCTGCAGCTTTCACAGCCTTGGCTATGTTCTCTCCCTCTGGCTCCCCACTGCTCCATTCCAGCTCTCCATCTCCCTCCAGGTTTCCCTGTTCCCCATTGTTCTTTCCCTTATCTTGTCTTTCTGCTTCTCTTTTTACCTTCTCTTTTCATGTCTCCCTCTGTCTCCTCTCTCTTCCATTCTTGGGTTCCTTTTCCCTCATTTAGCACCTTCCCCTTTCTCCCCCCACTGATTTGTCCTCCACATTTCCATTTCTCCATCCTCTTTTCCACTCCCCCTTCCCTGCCCTTCACTGCTGCTATCCCTCCCTTCCCCCACATTGCCCTGTCTGGCCAAAGGACAAATCTCAAGGGGAAACCAGCAAAGACAAACAAGGAACAGTGACTTCATTATCATCATTAATTTGCCACTTCAGTTCCTCCCACAAGGGTCAAAGCCTGTACGGCTTGAACTCAGGACTGTCAAGGAGGCTGAGGCAGCAGCTTGGCTGTTCAGCTCTGTCTCACCAACCACTCCCTGCCCCCACTCCTCCTTAGCAGTCTTCATATCCCTGTGGAGGGGTCAGGCTCCCTGCTTTCTTGCCAAGTTCTTTCCTAGTCCTTACAGCCTCCTGCCCTCCTTCATTTAATTGTGGCCATCTCTTGGGCTTCCTCCCATCTCCAAGTCACATTTCCCTCTTCTCCCTACTCCTCCCTGCCCAGTCTATTCTGAACCTTCCTTGTCCTTCCTTCCCTGCTCTTCTCTCTTCCTAACCTCTAGTGCATTTCTTTCTCTAAAGCACCAGGATGTATCTCTAGGTTTTGGAAACTATGCAGCCTGAAGAAGATGAAGCTGTGGAGGCAGAAGAAAGGCATTTGTGGTCCAAGCAGGCCAGTGATACTAAACACAGGATGGAACCAACCATGAAAGAGGCAGGAGAGGTTGGAGGCGGCAGTGGCAGAAAAACCTAGACTCACACCCAAGGCCCAAGAAAATGGAATGGAAGACAGAGGCAGAGGGCTTGGGCTTCTTCCTCCCTCAAAACAAGTACTGAAAAAATTAAGGAGGGAAATAGCTCTACTCCATCAGTTCCTCTAGGGAAACAATCCAACAATCCTGTCCCACCCTCTGCCCTCCTTCTATGAGAAGCCAAATAACTGGTAATTGACTCTTGACCTTTAGCCCAAGCCCAGCCCCAAAGGGAGAGGTGGAGGTATTTGGCTGTGACTGCAAGAGGCACTGGGGAAAGGCCTACACATGAAGTAAAAATTTCCTGCCCCACCAACTTTGCACTTTAACATGCTACACAGGACGAGACCGTACATGCTATGCCTTCTTCTCACTACAAAAGGCTATTGCATACCCTGAGCCAGTCATGTCCTGAATGCACAGGTCACCAGGCACACACCATTTCAGTGGATGGCCCTCCTGTGAATTCTAAGGCCTGAACTTTAGCTTTGATATAATCCCATATTGCTGCCCAAACACAGGAAGGCTCTCATTCTCGCATTTAACTTTTGGGGGGAAAATGTTGAGGGGTGCAAAACTGTCTTGGTAGGAATTAGAAAAAATTGTCTTCCTCCAGGTATACGTAGCCCCCATACCACTGGTATAGTTTGGCTACCACAGCATGGGCAGATCTCAGCCCCCTGAAAGTTACCTCCAAATCTTTCACCCCTGCCTCACTGGCCTGGGGTAGAGGAGGCATGCATAAGCAGTTAGTTCCTTGGGGCTTTCCCCAGAGAGGCAAGGGGCTCTGGGAAAATGGGTGGTGGGATGACTGAGCTGTATGAGAAGCCTGAAAAGAAAGATGGAAAAATCAATGAAATGAGTTTCTAACGGTGAGGTAAAGGACCGCTGTGTCGACAGCCTGTCGCCTGCTGCAAAATATGAGCTGCCCAAGTCTGTGTCGCTGCTGACAGTGCATATAGCCACCACTGTCCTCCCTTCAGGCACCTGCCCCTAGCCTCTTCTGCTGCCCTGGCCTTTCTTATTATAGCCAGACTCTCCCCTCTCTCTTCTTTCCCCTATTTCTTAATTTCTTCAGGGTCTTTCTTGGCTCTTTACTGAAACAACAGGACAGGTGGGCTATAATCCCTGATGGGGTACACCTTTCTCTTCTAAGGCTTTTGTGTGTTTGGCTCTGATTTTGTTTTGCGAGCTGTGGTAAGTTCTGTATCTTGCCTCCCCCTCTTCTAGATGCGTCTAGATTCTATCAACAATGGCAGTCAGATGTCAAGGTGATCCTTCTTCTTCTCAGCTTTAGTAACCCCTCCCTCCTCCTGCCTTTTGGTCCACATGGCCAATGCTGACTTCCTTGTAAACACCTGGGTTTACAAGTTGAACAGGTGTTCAGAAAGGGTCTGGTATTGATTTGTGAATTCTTTGTGACCACTGTGCATTTGTGTGTGTATATGATGCAATTATTTCATGATTGAGAATGGGGTGGGGATACTACTTTCAATTCAAATTTGTCTAAGGAAAAAACTCTGAACCTTTTCTGGATACCATCTTTTCTCTATCTTCTTCCATATTTTTGTCTTGGAATCATTTTTCTGCCCATTATCTCTATATAGAATTCCCAGGTCAAACCTCCAAGAGTGTTTCTAACCCAGTCTCTCCTTTCTGCCTCATATTTCACTATTGCTAGTTGATATTCTTCCAGTTTCTGATTTCCCAATTTGCCCATTTATGCAGACTCAGGTTTAGGAGTTTGAGAGAGAACTGGGAGGGCAACTTTTAAGTCCCTATGAACATTTGCTGGATAAATATTTATTAAGCCTGTTCTGAGTAACAGACACAGCCCCTGCTCAGAACGACATTGTATCTCCCACCTGATGCTTAGGTTTTTGGCTTAAAGGGACCTTCTTTCCTTCCTCTATAGCCAAATTCCACTCTGCTCTCTAGCATTTCAGAACCTCCCTTTTCTCTATTCAGGCATCAGTTTGTACTCTACCACAGGTCTGATCCCCTGTCTTGTGCATTTCCAGCTTTAGCTTCCATTCCTAAACCCAAAGTCAGATTCATCTGACATTTTCAACTATCCACCCTCCTCCATTTCCTTTCCTGTTCTGGAATTGCCATTTCCAGTTCTCCTCCTTCTTAGCCTGCATTTCAGTATCACCACCCTAACCTCAATGCCCCCTGTCTCCGGAGGTCCCTTGTCTTGCTTCAGTAGGCTCTAGGAAACCTCGGACACTCAAACAATAGTGGTTTGTGACAACTGTTGTTCTGCTCCAAGGATGCAAGATCAAACTACCAGTGCCAGGAATCCTACAGATTTGCCTCTACCCAGGGCCCCGGCCCACATATCATACAGCTCCCCAGCAAAGCAGCAAGTTGTTCCTGCATGGTTCTCAAGGTAACACAGCTGCCTCTGACATCATGGAGGGAGGAATCCTGTAAGGTTGCCAAGGCAACACCAACAATTTATGACATCAGAGGTTTGAGGTCTTTGGTTCTCAGGGGACTAGGAAGATTCAAGTTCCTGTCAGTTGAAGTAAATGGGAATTCTACTTTTTCATCTCATTGCTTGTGTTCTCCTGGCTTGGGAATGAAATATAAAGGCCTTTGGTAGGGTAGTGAGTGATGAGGCCAATGGAATGAATGCTCACGAGGTTTTCTCTTCCTCTCTCTCCACTAGATCTCTCTGTTCTTTCAATCCCTGCCTGGGCAGCTCTCTGTTTTGGGGCCTGTGGTATTTCTGCTATCCTTTTTTTCCAAATCACCCCCTCCCCCGAAGTGAACTGTTTGCATCCTTCATGCTGTGTCCTCCTTACACCAGAGGTATTTGTTTCCTTTGAGACCTCATCATCTCTTCCTTTCCCCCACCAAGCTCTGTGCAGCTCTGATCTGCTTCAGCACTCCTGCATTTGCCATCCATTTACTTTCTTTGTACCATATATTCTTTTCCCACCTCCTCCTATTCATCAATTCCTCCCTTACGCCACTTTGCCATTGTATCCATTTCATAGAGCTTTTTTGTTGATCTCCTTTTTTAGGAATATTCTAAAAAGGAGATATTTTCTTCCTTCTGTGTAACTATTAACTATTTATTTTATTCTCTCAATTTGTCATTAATCACCCTTCGGTTCCTCCTCTTCTCCCCATTCCGCATAGATTTTCCTCACTTCCTTTGCACATCCCCATGTCATACATTTTTCTACCCCATGTATTTACTGCACCAGGCCTCCCCTTCCCTTCTATAATTCTGTTCACCTCTGAAATCTTCCATTATCTGCCCATATCTGCCTCTTCTTTTTACCCTCCCAAGCTCCTGAGTTCTGGAAAAACAATGATGGGCTTAAAACCAAAATAAACTACAGATCTTTTATCCACCTTTACCATTCTTTAGGTTGGATAAATCTGGTCCTTTGCATCAGATAGCTTCTCCCACAATAATAAAAACTGCCTCATAAAAAATGGTGCTGAATCCAAATAAAATAATAGTAGCGGTACAGGAGGAAAATGAATTAAAAAGTGAAGAAAAAGCCACTAATATCTAGAATGAACTAAGGATGGAGGCTAACCAGGCAGGGTGGAGCTTAGAGTCCTAGAGAACGTCCCCTTATGAAATCAAAGTTGACAGTTAACTGACATAATGGCACTGATTGATGAAGGGGTTATATGCCCCTGGAAGCCCATTAAATTGATTTCTTGGCCTATTTATGTGCCTTCACAAACCATATCCCCCACCTCTCCCAGCCCCTTGCTTGTGGTTTCTTCTGTTGCTGAGGTTAAATGTTGGGTAAGGGGAAAAGGGATAAAAGAAACAGTGACTAAGAGAAAAGGTAGAAAGAAGGCAGATTACTGGAACAAAGATGGTGAATAAATAAGGGAGATCATGGCATTCAAGGATAGAAAAAAAGGTATGAAATAAAATGGGGAAATGAAAAAAATATATACAATGGTAAAGTGGGGGAAGGGAGGAAAATGAAGTCAGCAGGGAAGAGGTTTGTGGTGGAAAGCTCCTGGAAAGACAGATGATACACAGTGAAGACCAGATCGTGAGATCCTGATGGGGGAGACAGGCACATGGCAAGGAAGACAGTCAACAATGCTAGGAAGTTCCAAAGCTTCCCTGGTGAAGGTGGAACAGAAGGCTCTCCTAGCAATGCTGAAAGGGCACATGAGTCTGGGGGAAGACATATCTGCTCCATCCCCCTACTTTTCAGACCCCTGACCAATGACTATCATAATTCTGATCAATAAGCTAACTCCAAAGTAGTATGAAAAGACCACAGACATTGAGATGGACCCTGAAGGAGAGGGCATGGAGTCCTAGACGGCAGAACAGTCAGGCAGCCAAGGCGTGACACATAGTGAAAGGGACACATAGGGAGATCACTCAGATGGGAAGGGTCACAGCAGAGACAGTGACACACAGAACTGGAGACGAATGAAGTGGGGAGACATGGTGAAGAATGGCAAAACCAAGAGGAAGGGACATATGGACAGAGATCAGGGGAACTACAGGCACAGCTGAAGCATGGCCCAGTGCTCCAAAATGATAGGGCTACTCAGACAGGGGTAGACAAGAGCTGATGTGGGACAGGGGTAACAGGACAGACACGCTTCATCTTCAATGGGGCAGTAAGGCTTCCCCTCACCTACTCACACCTTTTCAAAAAGAAGAGTGGGGGGGTGCTCAACTTCAGGCAAAACGAAGACGTCCCTCCCATCTTGCACCCTAGCGCGCTAACCCATCCATCAGCCCTCCCGCCGCGGTTCCTCCCCCATCCCTCAGCCGGCGGGGGGCCGCCGAGACCCAGGCCCTTCCAGGCTGACAGCTCTGAGCCCTCGAACTCACCCGGCCTCCCCTTCCCTCCGGGAACCCCGCTCCCCGGCTCCCCGTACAGCTCGGCGCGGTCCGTCTAGGCTTTTTCGTTACCCTCCGTCTGTCCCGCTGGCCCCTGCTTCTCCCTCCCCAGTCTCTCCCTCCACCCCCTACATATTTCTCTCCCTACATACGCCCTCTCTCCCACATCCCGGCTCCCCTTCTCCCCGGGCTCTGGCTGTCAGTCCGTCCGTGTCCCCTCCCCCAGCCCCTTCCCATCCCTCTCCGTCCCTCCAGCGGCAGTCTCCGAACGCCTCCTCTCCCCTCGTCTCGAGCTTCCAAAGAGCAAGGAAGGGAAGAAGAGCGAGAGGGAGAGGAGAAAAAAAAAAACCAACCCAGCAGCATCGGAAATCGATGCACTTACACCTCAGCTGGAAGCAGGGACGGGAGTCGAACCACGGCCGCCGAGCAGCGCGAGGCGGGGAGGGGAGGGGGCGGCTCTTGGAAGGGACTTCTCCGATGTGTTGATTCCTTTTTTTTTTCCCCTCCTCCTCCCTCCCTCCAGCGCTCGCTCCGGGGCGTCGGGGACGGAGATGGAAAAAATAAATAAATAAATTCACGGCGGTGAGGGAAGTGAAGGAAAATAATCAATGCTATTTGGCTGCGGCTGAAGTGTTTTCCCGGCTTCGTGAGGGGGTTTCCATTGATTCACCCTGGGCACTCGCTCGCTCCCTGCCTCCTCCTCCTCCTCGCCCTCCTCCTCCTCCTCCTCCTCCTCGCCCTCCTCCTCCTCCTCGCCCTCACTCCTCCGCCTCATTCACTGGCTGGAGCCGAAGCGTCCCACACAATGGAATAATCAATACCCAAGCGCCCGGGGCGGCCCCACTGAGCAGGTGCAGCGGCCCGCCCTCCGCGGCGCATGCCGGGACTTGTAGTCCGTCGCCTCCGCCCTCCAACCCGCAAGCGCAGTGTCCGCACTCCTCCTTTGAGCTGGAACCCTACCCTGCCCAGGGGCGGGCTCGGTGTGGCCAGCCAGTCTATCCTGTCGCCTCCTTGACTCTGGCGCCAGGTCCTCCCGGTGCCTGCAAGAGGGCATGTCCCTAAACTCTTTCCCGTCCCCTCCTCTTCCTTTTGCCTACAGAAAACATGCATGCGTTTTGTTGTTTTGTTTCAGATCAGCTCTAGAACAAGCTCTGGCGTTTACCAGCTTGCCAGAGCTGCCCGGAAGTCTTTCTTTTTTCACTCCCTTCTTGCTTCCTTATCTCCCCTTCTTTCCGATTGAAAACCTTCTCTCACAGCAATTACTCTGAAGTCTCTGAGTTTCTGCTTCCTCCCTGCGGTCACACAGTCCTTTGAATTGGGGAGGGGAGGTTCGGTTTTATCTGCTCATCAGCCCACTATATTGAAGTAACAATAATTTATAACATTTATTGAGAATATAGGGACAGTTCCAATCACTTTTACATATATTTGTTTATTTAATACAACTGTATAAGTCAGATACTTTAATTCCTTTTACAGGTGACAAAATTAAGGCACGATTAAACCAGCCCATGGTTGCATGGTCAAAAAGCAACAGCAGCAGGGTTAAACCTCAGTAGTCTTGTTCCAGAGATCACACTGGATGCTAAAACCTAGTTTTAAATAATAACAACAACAAAGTAAAACCTCCTGAAGTTCTGGGTTTCTACCAAATGACAGTTTGTTACTGAATCCTCATATAATTGTGAGGCAGTTCACAATTTATCAATAAAAAAGCAGAGTATTAGGTACAGTAGCTTGTCCAAGGCCAACCATCTAGAAAGTGAAACTCAGTCAACCCCAGGTCTGTCGCTGAAATCTAGGCTTTCCATTCCATTAAGATGCTGCCTCTACTGTTAGACCAGGACGCAAGAAAAGACCACTGACTCCAATTAAAATCAAATTAAAGCAAGCTTATTATTTCGTCTGGCCGGGCTGCCTTTCCCTCCCAAAACGGCGGGAACAAAACAGCAGCCCCACCTTTCCTACAGCCCAGCTTTATAGCCCAGAAAGTTACACAAAAGGGGGGTTACAGATAACAGAACTCTGACAAGCATCACACTAATGGTAGTTTACATTTTTTTTTTTTTTTTTTTTGCTGGCCCCAACATCAGAATTTATGAGGACCATTAGAGCCTCAGAGAGGGTCGTTGTCTGGCCAGGGAAGGCCAATATTTATGAGGTGTCACTAAAGTTTCAGAGAGGGCTGCTATCTGGTCAGAGAGCCAGGCATGGGTGAGTTCAAGGCATGGGCAGGCATTCCAAGCAGGTTCAGAATTTGCAGTAATTTATAGTAAAGCCGAAATTAGCTTTTCATGGCTTTGTGGCAAGATGGCTCCCAATTTTAATAAAAGATCAGGTTGGGTCTATCATCTACCCCATTGGGGAGGACATTAAACATAAAAATACTAGGACTTCTTTCTGAGTCAACAAAACTTTGGGGGGGGGGCGGGGACTGCAAAGGATGAAGGAAATGCAGGCCCTCCCAGTCCAGTGGTGCTTGACATGAGGTAGGAGTAAGGATACATCCAAGACATCCCAAGTTTTGCCACCGTTTTACTTCACTTGTGTTTCCAGACACATACAAGGGATAGACTGGTGTGGAGAACCCGGCACTTTTTTCACTAATTTCAGAAGCAAGCCTAGGAGTTGACAATATCCTCACCCAGAGAGTAAGATACAAAGTTTATAGATAACATAAACTCTCAGAGGGAGTAAGGAGGCATTTTCTCTATAGAGTCTTCTAAAGCAGCCAGAGAGAGGGTCATTTCTCTTCCATATGTCTTGTATTTTAAATGAACATTGAATATTTTTCCTACTCCTAACAAAACATGCTCAAGGTCTGCTGGAATTGACAGACTCGTCAGTCTGGCACTCACTCAAGGGCTTTTCCAACTTGCCCCTCAATTGTATTTCCAGCCCCATCTTTATTCTCATACAGGCCAGGTACTTTTCAGTATCTGGGTCTTTGCTCATGTTAGGTCTCCACCTAGGTTTTACCCGTTGAAATCCCACATCTGTAGTTCATTCAAAATTTCACTTTCTCCTCTAACAGAAAGTCTTTTGCTCACTCGTACTCTTAACATTCTTACCAGAATGTGTTTGATCCCCTCCAAAACTCCTACATTGGACTTAATTGCCTTTCCTTCTTCCCAGCCCATTGCCACTGGCCTGCAGTAAATAGGCCACCATAATAGTTAAATATGTGCCAGACAGCGTTTGAGTGAGTGACTTGTGTTTCAGGCCCACTGCCTAGTTCGGGAGGGGTTGGAGAGTGCAGTCTCAAGTTCGTTGCCCACGACTCTCCCCACAGAGCTGCAACCCCAGTTCAGCTTTAGGTAAGTCCCCAGAGCACTAATTGCAGCTTTCAGGTCACCATAGCAATGGGTGGGGCGAAATAGCGAAGATCTCCCCTCCTCCGAACTACATCTCCCATCATCCACCCGGCTCAGGAAGCCACGCTCAACCAGAGGCCTGGGACCCCTGACGACCCCCCGGACGCCAGGAGGCATAGGGGTTACGCTGCAGGGTGCCTGGGGACGGTCTCGCTCCTCTGCCCTAACGGGAGTCGCGATCGCCCTTAACCTAACAGGTCTCTCGGGCCGGTCTGCCCTCGGCACTGTTACCATGGGCCTAATATGGCCGCTGGTGCTCGTACTCTCCTGTCACGCAGTTGAGCTGGGCTGAGGTCCGAGACCAGGGACTCCTCCCGGCATTCCTCGCGGGTGTGGCGTGGACTCCTTCCCCCCCATCTTCTGGTCCTACGAGAGGGAGACCCTTGGGTTTGAGGTGAGACCCGAGGCAAAGCCGGCGGGTGCTGTGGCTGCGAATGGCAGGTCATCCCAGGTAGCAGCTCTTGGTCTCCTGGGGTAGCAAGTTGTAGTGTGGGGTGTTGAGACGAAATTTGCTGCATGACCTGCTTTCTAGGGACATCTTTGGGTTAAGAACGTCATCAATAGTGGAATGGATTTAACTGGAGACCAATCACTATAGCAGAACGTTTAAAATCTCGCAGACAGAGCCCTGTATCGCTGAGGCAAAGATCTGCAAGTCTGTATGCGTCTCAGTAAATTCAGCCAGAGCTAGAGTCTCTGCTTAGCCATTGCCCAGCAGGCTGAACACCTTTGGGCGCTAAGAAAATGTTTGTTGCAAATGATCCTTGCAGATAGCATGGCCCAGGGCTTGATTGAGGTGGAGCGAAAGTTCATTCCAGGGCCTGGCATAGAGGAACGACTGCAGGAGTTGGGGGGCATCCTAGAGCACCGGATCACCTTCCGAGACACCTACTATGACACCCCTGAGCTGAGCCTGATGCGGTCTAACCACTGGCTGCGACAACGAGAGGGTAGTGGATGGGAGCTCAAATGCCCTGGAGCATCAGGTATCTCAGGACCCCACACCGAGTACAAGGAATTTACATCTGAACCTGCAGTTGTGGCCCAGCTCTGTGAGGTGCTGGGAGCTAAGGGTCTGGGGGATGGAAGTATGGCTGCTGTGCTGGGTCCACTAGGGCTGCAGGAAGTAGCTAGTTTTGTGACTAAACGGAGTTCCTGGAAGCTGGTATTCCCTGGAGTCAATGAAGAGGAGCCAATGCTTAAGGTGGACCTGGATACAGCGGACTTTGGTTACGCTGTGGGTGAAGTAGAGGCCCTGGTACAGAAGGAAGCTGAAGTACCAACTGCTCTAAAGAAGATCAATAGCCTCAGCAGCATGCTCGGTGAGGGGGACAGGACCTTCTGTGTTTTCCTGATCCCCACTTTCCTTTCCTGGCTTTTTAATCTTTTTGCAATGCTGGGATTGAGCCTAGGGCCTCCTCCTAATCATGTTAGGCAAGCGCTCACCACTAAGCCACACTTTCCTTTTCTGGAGCACTGGCTGTGACCAAGAGTAGTTGGTGGGAGTTGGACTATATAATGGGGGAGGGTCTCTGGATTATTTCTTTAACAGTAATTATTTTAGCAATTTTCTAGAGGACCCAGTTTTTCCCACAGTTCTATCAAGTTTTCTCTTTTACAGTTGCTGTCTGACTTGGATTTAAGCCTTTCATAAGTCTCTATTCTTCATCCCAGCCATTCTGTCTCATTTAATTCTCATTCCTCTGGCCAAATTTCTTTCAGTTCTATTTGTCAGTTCTCTACTTTAACCCTTCCTTCCCCTAATCTTTTTTTTTTTTTGCCCATGCTGGGGATCGGATATCCTTTTGTTTTTATGGTTTCTTAGAGTTCATTTAATTCAATGTCTTGGCTTTCAGTGAAAGGCAAGAACATTGCATTTATGAGAGATGGTTGGGGGAGCATTGGCAAATTTGGTTTCTTTTTTTTTTTAATATTTTATTTAGAGACAGGGTCTCACTGAGTTGCTTAGGGCCTCGCTGAGTTGCTTAGGGCCTCGCTAAGTTGCTGAGGCTGGCTTTGAACTCACTGAGGCTGGCTTTGAACTTGTGATCCTTCTGCCTCAGCCTCTGGAGCTGCTGGGATTATAGGCATGCACCACTGTGTCTGGCTCAGATTTGGTTTTCTGTTCCCATGCTCAGTTTCCTAGTAGACAGCCCATCCACTAGTTTGGGGTTGTGCACGCCATGGGGCCTGACAGCCCTGGGATGCTGTTTCAGCCTCCTTAGCAACTATACATCCTGTTTCCTGCTGTATGCTCAGTATGCTGCTGGGCACTAACAATGGAAACTGGCAGTGGCAGTTCTAGAGAGAATTCTTGCTTTTTTTGGGGGGACAGGGAGGGAGTTGGTTTGCTGGGGATTGAACCCAGGGCCTTGAGCATGCTAAGCAAGCACTCCAGTATTGAGCTATATCCCCAGCTCCAGAGGGGAGAATTCTATGTGAATCCCACCCCATAGCTAAAACTTCTTTTCCTTTTCTTTCCACAGCCTTTGGTTTCTCTCCTATGTGTAAATCTCTGTATGTGCTTCATTACCAAGCTAATGAGCTTTTGCCTGCCTAGATGGGTTTTCATCTTGATTGGGGGACAAGGGTAATAACTAGAGTGAGTCCATATTGAAGGATCCTCTGTCTTCATGGCACCTGGGTGCTTCTTCACCATTTCCCCTGGTTGGAGAAGAGGCTCACGTGTGGCTTCCCAGCTTTCCTGAGTCTGAAGTGGCTCTTGGGTCCCGCTTCTGGAGTCCAGTGAGGTAGCTTACAGAAGCTAATTGGATGACAATCAGAATCTCAGTGCTACCTTCAAAACAACTTGGGGGTCCTGGCTGGGTGGTCAGGGAGGAAAGTTAAAGCATGTATGGCAGTTCTGTCTGCTTCTTTCCTCACTATCCTTTGTCTATAGGTGTGCCGGCACAGGAGAGGGCACCTGGCAAGCTCATCGTGTACCTACAGCATTTCCGTCCTCAGGACTATCGGCGCCTGCTAGAAGTAAACAGCTCCACAGAGGACTAAACATCCCGACAGCAGCCTGGGCTAGGGGTGTCACTTCCTAGAAGAGAAAGGGAACTCTTGGTCCAGCAGGGGCCACACGTGGCCTCACTGTGCCTCTTCCCTCCCACCTCCTCTCCCTATACCTCTGCCTGTTCTTTCGTCCTGTTCTCAACAACCGGTTCCTTGAGCCCTCCCTGGTTGCTTCCTCTCTCTCATCAGTCAGATGCAATCTGTGGGCCGCCCCTCTCCCCTGGCCGCTAAGCAGCCTCCATTGATTTCCGCTCGTGTTTATAGGATTTCCACTTAGCCGTGATCAGTAGTTAAGCACAGGAAAATCCCTTGCCACCCCCCTCCCTTGGTCGATGCCATTGATTCTGCCAGCGGCTCCGAAACCGCCTTACAGCTGAGTTAGAGATGAGGGGAGGCAGCAGGGATTTCCCTGCTTTGGGGTGTGGGGAATAGCAGGGTGGGGAAGTGGTTGGGAATTCCTGTTAGAAATCAAATCTTGCTTTGATTTTGTCACTGTGTCCATCTCTGGCCCAGAGAGTAGAGTGCTTCCTGTGTCAGCTTAGGGGCAAATTTGATCCCTAACCTTGAGGGGCAGAGGAAAACCCTGGTGTGCTTGAGACTGATTCTCAAGGTTCCCAGAAAGATTCCTGGGACCCTTCCTATGTGAGAAGCCTCTTCCCTTGCTGTTATTTATACATATTTTTCTACCTCAAACATACCCAGATTATGGCTTTATGCCCCCCTTGGGCTTTATTTGGCTGCCATTATTTGTGGGGGAGGGGAGCAGACCCACAGTTTTGCAGTGATTAATGCAGAACCAGGGTGCCATCTGCTGGTAGCCCTCAGAGTTGGTTCCCCACTGCTAGGACCACAGGCTTTGGGATGCAGGAGGATTTCAGGCAGAGTGAAGAGTTATTGCCACGTTTCCACAGGCAAGTTGTTCACCTCAAAGATCTCTTGCACCGATTGGCCCAAGTGGTTGTAGGTCAGGCGCAGCTTTAGCCGCAAGGGGGCCTAGAAATGGGAGAGTGGAGACCAGAGTTAGTGCCTGTGACTTCTCCCTTCCCTAGGTCTTTCTTACCCATGGGGCCCTGGAACTGACCTTGTTAGGATTGAGGATTCTGAAGAGCTGGGTGATGGGGAGGCCGCCCCAAGCTGGAACTGTGTTCCCACTGGGGGCCTGCAGCTGCAGCTGGAAACTCTGAACATGGGATTTGGGCAGAATACAGTAAGGCAGCTGGCCGGGCTCAGGCAACCCCTCCATACTCAGTGGTGCCAAACCCTCTTCCCATCAACTCCCCAGGTACCTGTCTCTGCTGTCACTCCCTTCCCATCTCATCCTGTCTCCCACCCACCTCTACTCCTTCCTGGAGTACCTAGGCCACCTCTGAATCCTGGTATTTACAAACCTTGGGCACAGCTGCCTGGCAGATGAAGTGGGTGACATCACCCTCTGAGGAGTTGGTGGTGGTGACGGTAACTAAAAGCAAAGCAGGGGATCCAGGTGGTCGAGTGAAAGACAGATTGAGCTGTACTCCCTCACGCTCGAACACTTTGAGATTTGGAATGGGAGCTATATAGCAGGGAAAGAGAGGCAGCTCAGTGTGCAGGCTCAAGATAACACGTTCATTCAACAACAACAACAACAACAAAACAGTGAGCACCTCTTATCCCTGTACTGCCCAAGATGCTTGACAAGTAGACAACTGACAGTATAGTGCAGGGAGAGAAGCAATAACAGAGAAAATAAGCAAGATAATCAGGCTGGAATGGGTACTATGAGGGAAATAAATTAGCCAGAGTAACTGGGAAGGACTAATTTAAATGGGAGTGGCAGGGAAAGGCATTTGACATTTCAGGCTGGAGTGCCTTCCCCAACCAAGCCAGTCACTTGATGTGCCAAGGAAGTAACATTTTGTGTAAAAAGAGCATGAAATGCCAAGGTTTAAGACGGGAGGGTTTGAGGGGGCCAGTGGGGAAGTGGGATGAGATGGGGTGGGGAGGAAGCAGGGCCCTGCTGGCCAGGGCTAGAAGTCTAGAACAAAGAAGACACTGCAGCCAGGAGAGGACTGGCATGACTGAGTGAACCCTTTCACCTACGAAAAAGGGGATGGGATATGGGCACACAGGAGGGAAAGGGTTTATGAGCTTCACTCAGCACAGAAGCAGAGATGGCACATTCTCACCTACCTTCTCTAAGACTAGACTCTTTCCTGAGGCCTACCTGGAGGTGGCAATGCACAGGGAAGGTCAAGGAGGTGTACTAAGGTACCTCCTGGGGATGGATCCAGAGGGGGAGGATGCTGGGCATCCTCAGAAGTGTCATCCAGGAGATCTAACAGGTCCAAGAGCTTTGAGGCCCAGGGGAAAGGGCAGAAGGGTCAGAACTTGGCATGGAAGCCCAAGTCAGTCCTTCTTATCCCAAGGCTTCCAGTCTCCTCACCTGGGGCTCTGTGGGGACAGGGGCTGCTGCCTTTGAAACCTGGACTGCTTCTTTGCTTTCCTTTGCCTCCTCATCAATCTGAGGGCCACCTCGCTCCACAAGAGGCATCTTCTCAAGGATGGCAGCCCTGAGAGGATGGAATGTAGGTGTCTCTCTAGGTAGACCCTTTGCCTCTCACAAGAGACATCTACAAAGAGTGCTCAGAACATGGAGATGCTGGGCACATAGTGGATCAGAAGTGTCCTTCTAATAAGATGGCATACTGTTGCTGGTTTTCAGATGAACAGGGAGGGTTAGGAGGCAGCTTGCTTCAATGAACTGTGTGGAAAGCTCTTGCAGTGGACAACAACACAGGAGAGGATGAGACCCTTGAGGCTAGAAGGGGGCATTTGGGAGAGGGCAGGGATCTGGGTCCCACACCGGAGCCCATGTTTGACATACCTCATGTGGTCATACTTCCGGAAGAGTGTGTTATATTCTACAGCCCGCTGCTGCAGCTCTACATCTAAGCAGCTCCCGTAGATAGACACCACCTGGCGGATGCGGCTGGGCCACAGAGTTGTGTGAGTTGCAATGGCAATTTGTCCTGCCCTTCTGCTTCAGTATATGGCAGAGAAGGGAGCGGTCCCACAGAGTGAGGAGACACTAAAGCAAGTCCCAAGATATGTAGCTCTAAAGCAATTCCCAAGATTGGGGGATAAGAGTGGCGAGGGATAGTGCAGCTATCTGGAGAGCTTAGAAATGGTATGCAAGTGAGGAGACAATTTTCTCTGGGCTGAGACCTCTTCTTACTTGTTATCCCCTTGAAGCCGGGTGCTGAGCTTCATGAGGGCTGTGAGTGCATATCCTCTGGTGGCTGGCAGGGACATTTGGGACTGCAGCACCTTTTCCAGGAGTGCCAACACCTCCTCTTCTTCCACCTTCAGGTGTGGGTACAAGTAGTGACCTAGGATCTAACCCTATCTCCCTTGACAAGTCCATCCTTAGTGTGTCCACCATGTAGGCCTTACCTGAAGGGGTTCTACTTCTTCACAGCTCCCCTCCAGCAGGAGGTCCCCATACTCTCCAATGCACCAGGCTGCCACTTGCACCAGTGGCTGCTGTATGGGAGAATCACATCTAGGTCAGTGTTTGGGGTTCCCTCCTCTCTTCCACACTCTGAAACATCCCCTTATGCAGCACAAATACGGTGGGGCAGGGAAGGAAATTTGTGAGCAGTTTCTGTCCTGATGTCTGGGCTCCCACTGCCCTCTGGTGGCCCAGATTCAGAAGTACATGGCCTGGCCACTTGATGGAACTGTGAGAGGGTCCCACCCTTGAGGAAGAGCAGGGTGATGGTTTCTGCTCATCCTACTTAAGAGGAAAATGGAGAGTATGCCATGAATATATAAAAATACATTCTACTGTCATGTATAACTAAAAAAAAATTTAAAAGGGGCAGTTTAGTATTGGGTGGCACCTTTGGCACTCAGCATTTGAAATAATAATAAAGTATAATATATGCATAAAACTTGTATCTATCTCATTTGATTATAAAAACAGCCCTGGGAGATAGGCAGGGTAGAAAGCTGAGTACATGGAGCCTAAAGGAAGTTAAACTAGTCATCTGGGATTACATAGCCAGTAGGTACCAGGGCCAGAACAGCAGCCCAGGTGTTCTAAAAGGCAAGCTCTGTTCTTAAGGATCTCCTGCGCTAAGTAGACAGCTGTGAGCCTAAGAGGAAAACAGTTCAGAGTCCAGTGAAGAAGGGAAGCCCAGAAAGAGATAGGAGGCAGCCCTGGGCTTGGGGAGGTGGGAATGGCACCTGGGAGATGTCTTCTGCCAGGGCACTATAGAGTCGGCACACAGAGTAGGCATGTAGCTCCTGGGCACCCCCAATCAACTGCGTCAGGTTGGCCACTGCATCATCCCGCACATGGGCTCCTGCCTGGAAAGGGTGGACATTGTCAAGTCAGTGTGATTAACTCTGTCCACTACTGCCCAACTCTCCAACTAGCCCATCTCACCGTTATCAGCACGTGAAGGATGGTGTCTATGTGCCATCGCTTGGTTGGAGCAAACCTAGGGACATGGCTTATCAGTCCTGGCACTGTCCTTGTCCCTCCCCAGACTGTACCCTCTCCATTTCTGGGAACCTATCCCCTCACCTCTCTGCAGCCAGCAGGATGCCTGAGGCACAATCAGCCCGTAAATCGAGGGGGCAGGACTCCAGAAAGGCCTGCAACTCCTGTGTCATGGCTCGCACATTGGAGCTATTCACCAGAGCTAGGCTCAGTTCCAGGGCTCTCCTGGCAGGAGAAAAGGGTCCATGCAGGTGGCCCAGATCACCCAACTCCATGCCTCTGGCCTGCCCCATCCCTAGGATCTGCTCCTACAGTCCTCTTACTCCAGCTGCTCTGAGCTGGTTTGGGTCTTGGCCACTAGTCACTGTATCCTCTACCCTGTCCTCTTGTTCCCTTTATGCTCACCGGCTGAGGGAGGCATCAGTTTCTCGCAGACATTCCACCACAGTGGGCCGATGCCGCTGCACAGCACTGTGATCAGACTGCACCAGGCGTAGTAAGGACGTCAGGGCTACATACCTGGTCAGGGTGGGAAAGGCCCTGTCATGCTGTGGCCATTAGCCTTGCCCTGGGTAAGTGGATCAGGAGGTTCTGGAGGGAAGAGTACAGAGGGTCAGGGCTCAGTGGCAGAGTATAGCCACACACAAGTCATTACCTAATGTTCTTATCACTGTTGAGCAGGAAGCGGCCAAGAATGTTGACAGCTAGAACCTGTGGGAGAAAGAAGGTGGGCACTCAGGCAGTAGCAGTCTATTCACTCAAGAGTGGGGACCACATGACACAGGATGACAGGTGTTGGGGAAAGGCCAGTGAACAGAGCCCTGCTGGCTGGCTGGGAGTGGAGAATAGGCCACAGTGGGAAAGCATATGGGAAGATACCCGTAGGCCGGCTGCAGAGCGGATGTCCATGATGGTAAGCACTGTCTCAAATAGGACCGCGTTGCCTGCATTTCGACTGGTGTCTGTGTTGGTGGCTACCTGAGTGGATGGGAGAGGAGATACATCCACAAAGGCCTCTCTCCTCACTAGGATCTCTGGAAGCTCTCCACTATCCATCCATTCCTCAACCAGCCAACAAAGTTTCCCAAACCCCACTATGTGCCTGGGCCAGCTTGGGCACTGGGACATTAATACTGCAACATACTGTGTCCCTCCTTCATGTAGTTCATTGGCTAGAGGGGACAGAGGAGTGATTACACAGCTGCTACATGGTGAGTAATCCTGTAACGGATGCCCAGGACTGGTAGGTAGATCCCAGAGCAACATACCTAAGCAATGTCCCCCCAACCCACACCTGTGCTAGCAAGTCATTCATGGTCTCACTGCTTTCCTCATGGTTCCGGCCCAGGATCCGAAGCAGACGAAGGATCTGGACCTGTGGTTGGGTTAAAGATTGAAAGATGGAGAGATTCACAGGATAAGGACTTATGGGGCTGAGGAGAAAAATCCAACACTGAGGACAGCATTCATTGTAAGGCATCTGGTTAGACCCTAGAGCCTCCCATCCTTCATCACCTCCATAGGTCCTGGTGGCCCTGGGAGGGGATCAGAGGTGTATGAAGCCAAGGGAGTTTAGGACAGGCTTTTTGTTGTTGTTATTACCAAACTGGATTTCTGACCTTCAGTCATATCCTCTCCCTGTCTTTGTCCTGGAATGACCAGGGCAATCAGTCTACTACTCTCTGGCCCAAGGCACTGACTAAGCCAGAGTATACTACAGGAATCTCACTGCTAAGCCTTCTTTCCTCTAGGGATACATGAAGGAAAGGTCAGCCCACCTGCAGGAAGGGGTCGCTGACTCCAGATATGCTGTGCTCTGTGGAGTATCCTGTTGTCACCAGCATCCGGAGGATCTGTACCAGCTGGGATACTACCTGGAGGGAGGGCACAATGTTGTCTGTGCATTCCATCCTTATTTTTGTACTCTCAGCTTTAGCCCCATTCTGCCCCCAATGCCCCTCTTTGACAGGGCCAGGGCCTACCCCTTCACCAGCCCACCTTACGAAAATGCCTGAGGGCTGCAGGGCTTCGTTCGCAGAGCTCCATGATCAGCGTGATGGTGCCCAGCAGGATGCCTGGGGTCAGGGCATGAGAGAATCTACTGTGAGCATGTCTGTGTGTATGCACTACTATTGTTCTATGAACTGGTGTTTCTCTCCTGTTTTTCATTTCCATTCATAGCCAGACCAGACACAGAGGATGGGGAGCCTTTTGGCCTTACCATGGTGGCGCTCATGAAGCAGTTTGGCACAAGGTGGGAGGAAGATGTCAGAGAGCTCAGGGACCTTCCGGATCATGTGTACCGCAGTCAGAATAGCCTGTGGAGGTCAGGGGCCTCAGATAGGCAAGTATCTACAAGGATGGAATCTACACACAAACACACACACACACACACACACACACACACTTCTACTGCATGGCAGATGAGGGACAGTTTCTGAAGGGGCAAGTGCTAAGTTCTTCATCTCACCTTCTTGCGCACATAGGGGCTGGGCTGCAGGAGCAGCTTCTCCACCTCGGTGGCCAGGTCCCGGCACATCTCAGCAGAACCCATGGTGCTCAGAGTGCACAGAGCCAGGCCTTGTACCGGCTGAATCCCCTGACTCAAGTCACTGCAGGGTTGGGAGGATGATTAGTCAAGCCTCTGAGGAAACCAGTTCTTCGCAGTAACTACATCAGGCAGCACCCTGGAATTTACCAGTTCCCCACTCTCCCATCTCCCTGATTTGCAGTTCCCCCAGAACTTCTCACTTCTTGATGCTGTTGGTAATGAGCAGGTGGGCATCGTGCCTCTCATCCAATAGAAGCATGGCCCCCAGGTAGCCCACCCTCTTGTCTGTGAATCTGGGGGATGCAATCAGTTTCAGGCACTCCATCTACAGGGAAGAGGGCAGATCCGAAGGGCAGGGGTGAAACAAGAGGGTTCCATGCTACTCCTTCACCTCTCTACCAGTGGCACACATATCTATATGTTCAGCTGGGCTTTTCTTATCATTAGATTAACTTTTGGGGCATCATATCCCATCATCCTCTCTTCAACCAAAGAGGCTTAGGAGGGTCAGGCATTAGTGTGCAGATTAAAGAACATAGGAGTGGAGGAGGCTGGAAGAAAAGAAGAGGAGGTGCCCTGAATGGGTTGGCCAGAGAATGAAGGGTTCACCCCAGCTGAGGACTAGTGGGGTAATGGGAAAAGTTTTTTCCAGTGCATGGTGAGATGATTCAGAAACCAGAGAATGAAAACAGTCGGGGCACAAATAAATGAAGAGATCCACGACCCTGTCCCAACAGCTTTCCTCTTCAAACTCTGGAGGCAGATATACCTGTCCAAAGTGGGCAGGGTAGCCCAACATGTGGACATAGAGCAGTTTGGCCAGCTGGCGGTGCCTCTGCAGAGGGTCCCCATCTCGGAAGGAGGCCCGGATGTGGGCGCATTCCTTTTGGATCACCTCCCGCTCCTGGGCCTGAGTCTTGGCTCTGCGA
Organism: Urocitellus parryii; assembly: GCF_045843805.1. Lineage (NCBI taxonomy): Eukaryota > Metazoa > Chordata > Mammalia > Rodentia > Sciuridae > Urocitellus > Urocitellus parryii. The sequence goes on from NC_135536.1 coordinate 36,645,612, forward strand.
ATCTCCTCGATTAGGTCCTGAAGCTTCAGCGAGGGCACCACCATCCTGGGGGGCAGAGCCCGGGAGTGGGGAAGTCTTTAATATTTTCTAGCCGGCAGCCAGGTTTGCCCTGCTCCAAGATCCTAATGGTCTGGGTTTCACATCTATCCTAAACCTTACTCCTGTTACCTTTCCCCACCCGGGTCCCCAAAGCCCACCCCCATCGCGCCGCCTAAGGAGATTCCCCACTACGCATGCGTCCCTGCCCCACCCCGCACCTGTTCCTACGGAGCATGCGCCAGAGCCCCGCCCATCTCCCCTTTTTCTATCCACCTGGTATGCCATTCCTAGCTTGGCCATTCCTTCCCATTCAGGGCCCTGCACTGTTGTTTTTTCGCGAGATTCCTCCCCGCATTCCCATCTCTGGCGGCTTCAGCTTCCCCGCCCCAGGACGCCAGCCTCACCTGCCTTCAGTCAATTGTCCTCCTCTCCCCCCCAGACGCTTCCTGGTATAGGGCCGAACCGGGGTTGGTGCCCGGTCGGGTCCTTCCCTCTCCCCGCCTCCACCACAGGACCCCGCCCTCCTGGGCCGCCCGAGAGCCTTCTGGAGTGCTCTGACCTCGGCGTGTAGGGGAAGGAGCTCTTACCAGCTAGGACAGCTAGGCAGTAAGCTGGGCCGCGGTTCCCCAAGAGGCTTCCTTCTACCTGTCACCACCCGGAGAGCCTCGGAGAGTTTGGGTTTGCAGCCATCGCACCCCAAAGGAGATGACAATCCCCCCCCTTTTTTGAACTTTTTTATTAATATATTTTTTTTTTGTTAAATTTCTTTGTATTTTTTTTTCCTGCAAGACTTGGTGTTGGCGGCACTGTTGTATAACTTCAATCCCAAATTCCATGAAATAGAAATCAGAAGTAAAGGTTGAGAGGGGAGGAAGGAGGGAGGCAGGCCAAGGAGTAAACAGAGTTTGACTAGAAAAAAGAAGAGGGTATATGTGGTGGGCATTCCCGGGCAAGGCCATTTCTCAAGGGAGGGGGTTGGCAGGCAGCTTGTCTCTGCCTCATGCAGGGGAGGGAGGAAAAATCCCCTGGGGACCCCATATTCCCCTCTTCCTAGGGCTTCCTACCCCCAGGGGGAAAGCTAGTACCAGGGATCAGCCACAACCTCAAACAGGTCTCTCCACCCACCTCTCACCCTGGATTTGACTCCCACCTCTGCCCTGCCTGGGAAGTGTGGGAGAGATCAGCTTCCTTGGATCCCCTCCTTCTGTTGTTTTCTCATTTCAGGAGATTCTGATGTGATGGGGGAAGGGACAAAACCCACGGGGCCTACTAGACTGTCACAGCTTCTGCTGCCCTGTGAGCTCTTGTTTCCATCCCCCAGAAGTGCCTCCCCCCACCACAACTGTCAGAGTTGGGGAGTGGTATCCTTGCTCAAATGCCTCTAGCACTCTGCAGTTGAAGTGTCTTCTTTTAGGCCCCTTAGGAATTTAATCAAAGGCCACAAGTGAGTCCAGACCAACCAAATAAACTTTTAGGGGAACACATAAGGGTAGAGAGGGTAGTGGTAAGGTCTGAGGGGGTGGGCTTGGCTGCATTGGATAGTTTTTGTTCCTTTACACATTGTTCTTGGCATGGCATGGCATGGCATGCCATTACAGGGGGTTGGAAGATAGGCTGGCTGTTGAGGAAAGAAAGAGGGAGATCTAGGGAGTTATTCTATTGTTCACGTTCCTTTTTCTCCCTCTGGGAAGGATCAGTGAGCCAAGAACCTAACTGGGTGCTGGGAGGGGAGACACTGTCCTCCAAGGTGACAGGTGGAGGTGGCACCTCCTTCAGCCTTTTCAGCTTGGGCCAGGAAGCCACAGTGGCTCAGCCAGCACCCTGTCCAGCATTTAATCACTCCCTTCTCCATTGTTTTCCTCCTCTGCGCTCAGCTTTTAGGAGACTCCTCAGGACACCTTGGTGAAATTTAGGTTTAAAGAAAAGGTGGAAAAGGTGTGGGGGCAATGGTCTGACTTAGATTTATGTGTCTCAGAGAAGACGGCAACTCTGAGAGAGAAAAGCCCTTCATATGTAAACAATCTAGAGAAAGAGGGGGTTGAGGTGGGGAAGGGAGTGAGGAAGACAGACACAGATCTAGAGTAAATGAGATAAGCTGAAAGAAGAGAGGGAAGGAAAAAGCAAGAAACAAAAATAAAGTAGGACAGAAGAGAAAGGAAAAGGAGAAGGAAATATAGGAACAAAAACAACTAGGGGGAGGAAAAGAGAAAAAGGCAGGTCAAAGGGGTGAAGAGGCAGGCAACCAAAGCCAGAGCTTGGCCAGGAAGTAGCCTCAGGTGAGGAGCTGGGAGAACAGGAACGCCAGGCTGAGGTCCAGGAGGGCTATGGCTCCCACCACCAGGGGGTTGGCAGCTCCCTAGAGAGACAGAGCGGGAAGCAAGCTCAGTCCCTGAATACCAAGTCCAGTGTTGATCCCACCTCCCTGCCCTCCCTTCAGGTGGCAAAGCCAAGGGTCCCAGCCACCTCCCTACACAGGACGAAGCATGAGGATGTCTAGCCTTTGTGTCTTGTGTTGCAAAACACCCTTCTTCTCCCAGGCAGGGCCCCACCTTTGCTCTGGCACTCTTGAGACAGGAACAGCCCCGCCCCCCTCCTCCCTCTCCTCCCCTCCCCTCCCACCAGTATATCATATGGCCCAGGCAGAAGGTGCCTGGCCTTAGTAGCAGAAATTGGCAGTAGCAGCCAGTATTGCAGTAGGGCAAAGGGATGAAGGGGTGAGGATGTGGTTGCTAGGAAACAGGAGAAGGCCTGGAATCCAATCAGAGCAGAGGGTTCTGGGGAAACTCCACCTCTCCCAGTTTTTTGCTTTTTTTTTTTTTTTTTTTTTTCCCTATTTCCCTTCTTCCCAGGAGAGGGAGGGAGAATGAGGGTAGGGAGGGAACAATTTTTTCTTTTTTTATTTCTGGGCACCAAAGAGAGAAAGTGCGGAGGTGGGGCTGGGGGTGGAGTAGGAAACTGGGAGCTGGAAATGATATGGAAGGAGAACAGGAAAAAATGTTCTGGTTCTACCATTAATTATTAGTTTGTAACCCTTGGAAGTCACTTTAAGTGTTCTGGGCCTCAGTTCCCCCAATTGTCAAATGAGGGAGTTCGACTTAAAGGTCTCTGAGGCTCTTATCTGCTTGAAAGTTACCTTTTTTTTTTGTTACCCGGGACTGAACTCAGGACACTTGACCATTGAGCCACATCCCCAGCCCTATTTTGTATTTTATTTAGAGACAGGGTTTCACTGAATTGCTAAGCACCTTGCCATTGCTGAGGCTGGCTTTGAACTCGAGATCCTGGCTCAGCCTCCTGAGCTACTGGGATTACAAGTGTGTCGCCCCGCCTGACTGAAAGTTACCTATTTTTTTTTTTTTTTTTGAGGTGAGATATGGTCCAAGACTGGCTAGGCAGAAAGAAAGCCGAGCTGAAATCAAAACCCCTCAGGGAATCAGACAGAGGTCTGGAAAGGGGTGGGACAAGACAAAGCTTTAAAAAGAAGAGGGCATTAAGTGGGTGGGAACGGAGGATGTCTCACCCGCTGGGCAGGCCTGTCAGTCGCAGCAGGCTCTTCAAACTCTTCCATCAGGCACCCGGCATCAGGACCCCTCGAAGATGGGCCCCTCAGGACCGGCATGGTAACAGGGTCAGGCTCCGAGCCTCCTGGGGCCCTCAGCTGGGGCATGGGCTCTTCATCTTCCCCCTCTTCCTCTCGAAGGCTTCCTGAACTGTCACTGCAGCCTCCGAGGAGAGGTGAACCGTCTCTGGGCCCTGGGCCCTGCATCCCAGCCTCATCCTCAGCCTCATAACCAGCCAGTTCCTCTGCCTGCTCACCTGGCCCCCCCCATTCCTCAGGCCAAGCTTTGGGGCTGGAGAAGGGACCCCAGTCCCCTCTAGGAGGCAGTGGGCTCTGGCAGGCAGGGTGTCGCCAGGGTTGGCGGGAGGAGGCAGGACTGCTGGGCAGCTCAGGAGAGCCTTCTGAAGGGGTCAGTCCATTCTCACACACCCCAGGGCTGTCCTCATCCAAGGGCTCTGTGTCCGAACCTTCCGAATCCTGCCTGGGTCTGCGACCTGGGCAGGGATAGCTGACAATCAGTGGAGTCTAACTGGCTATTGGCTGGAGCCCCTGGCTGGCACTTCCTGGGACATTGATATCCTCAGGCTCTTAGCTTCTCACCACTGGATCCCAAACCTCTCGTTACTGTACCTCATAAATTCTCAATCCCACTCCCCAGACAAATGGGCCTGGTCCCTATCATCTATGCCCTTGGCTTGTACTTTGGCTTTCCCATTCCCAGATCCTGTGGGCTTCCCACCCCCTTTTCCCATATCTGAGCCTCTCTAGCTCCCCAAAGGGCTCTTCCCCTCCTGAGGATGCCCACATCTCACCTGGGGCCTCCAGCATGGGTTGAAGGTCCTGGGCTATCAGTTTCGCCATCCGCGCTGCCTCCACAGCCTTCTCTGCGACACTGCTGGCTGCCACTGCCTTTAGGAGGGCATCTGCTGCCCTGTCGGGTCCCAGGGATGGGGACTTAGCAGGCCTTTTCCACTTCAAATTAGCCCCTGCTCAGATTCTCCACCCACCTCATCATGTCCCCACCATATCACATCCTCATCCGAGCTCCCCTCGGGAGTTTCACCCTTCCTCTTACTGCCAGCTGCTCCCCTTCTTGGGCAGGTCAGGGCAGCTTCCTGCTTTGGTTTCCTCTCCTGGCCCTGGGGTGTTTGCTGTTATCACACTCTCCTGCTCCTCTCACACCCTTCTATCCTTGTGTCCTGTAGTAACACTTCCTCCTTCCAGCTGCAGGGGCCTGGCCCTCCCCAAACTCTGTTATTCCATCTCTCTCTTGCTCCCTACCCCAGTGACAACTGAGCCTTCCCTTTCTTACACATCCTCTGCAGTCCTGTTTGGTGCTTACCAACTAGCCTAATGCCCTCTTGGCAGTTTGTACCTCCTGTTGTTATCAACTCCTCTCATACCTCCTGATGTGTGACAATTTGTTCCCAGCCACCCCTTCCCTTTGCCTTGAATCCCCTTCCCACTGTCAGACCTCCTTATTATTTCATCCTCTTCCAGTGCAGAGTTCCTGGCATGAGAATTTTCCATCTTGCTTTTCTTTAGCCTCTTTTTTTTTTTTTTTTAAATCACAATGTCTTCCCTTTCTGTCAATGCCACTCTCCCCCTGCCCTGCCTCTCAGCTTTGGAACCAGAATAAGGGTGTGTCTCCCCTTTCTGCTATGATCACATCCCTTCTCCTGCCAATATGCATATTTTTTCACAATGGCAATTATACTTTCTGGGTAAGCTTAGTCTCCCTTCCATACTCCATCCCATCCTGCTCCCTAGGTACTGGCCACCTTGAAGCATTATTAATCCTTGCCCCACTGTTGTTTCTCAGTTTTCCCTCTAGTGTAGATGTTTCTTCAAGTTCCCCTTCCTTTTCACTGTCTGCTATTAATTGTAGATGCCTTGTAATCACAAAATTAGTTTGGTAATCTTAAGGCGAGGCACAAAGGGGCAGAGATGGAGGTAATCACCTGTACTTGCCATGGGCTCAAACAGACCAAGACCATGACTCCTGTTTACGATAGGCCTATTTTCTCTGGCTTAGAAAGGCAACCTGGGTATGGGGGATGGTGACGTCCACTGTAGTCTTAGTCTTTACCTCTTATTTAATCTACTTTGGGATATATGGCCAGTCTCCTTCCTTTAAACCTGGCGAATCAAGGATCTTTGCAGCCTACTTGGAGGGATTCAAGTCTTTTGTGTTAGGGCTTTTAGACTGTATATGACTAAATTTGTCCTGAAGCTGAGCTTGTCTCGGGGTTTGGAACAAAGTATGAGGAGCATAGTCTTGGGTTGCACCGAGTTCTATTGATGGCCACCAAACTGACAAGGACCTGTGTTTTTGTGTATGGAGGGCATGGATAATCAAGTCTAAGTGTCTACTGAGGCATCAGGTTGGGCTCAGGCTACCTGTCAGAGGCACCTGCTGCTGAGGCTCTGCTGTTTCCATGGCAGCCAGCAGCCAATCAGGGATGCTAGGCCTGTTGCTGGGGAGACCAACCAGCCTCCTCCCACTGCCTAATCCTGTAGTTACTGAGATCAGTTTTTTTTTTTTTTTTCCTGCACATGCCTCCACCCTATCTAGCCCAAAATGTTCCCTGGTGCTCTGCCCTCCCCCTTTTCTGGCTTCAGGCCCTGAATTCTAACATCTAGACACTCAGATACATCTACAGATGCACATTCTCTGGCTCAGGCATCTGTTCAGTATTTGACATGTTTCTACTCATGCATGCGCACGCGCGTGTGCGCGCACACACACACACACACACACACACACACACACAAAACCTGTCACCCATTATACAAATTCACTGAAGCATATTTGGAGATATCCTGATTGTTGACCTTCTGAAATAGTTTCAAATTTCAACAAAATCCCTCATCTATATCCCCACCCATTTGAAAGAAAATTCAATATATAAAAATTCAACTATGTAAGTTCTATAAATCAGAAGCCTGTATATCTTGCTACAAAATGATCTTTGGCTTTATTTTTTAAATATATTTATTTTTTGTGGTACTAGAGATTGAACCCAGGGGTACTCTACCACTGAGCTACACCCCCAGTCCTTTCTATTTTTTGAGACAAGGTCTCATTAAGTTGTCTGGGTGGTCTTAAACTTGTGGTTCTTTTGCCTTAGCCTCCCCAGTTGCTGGGATTATCATCGTGGACCACCCAGCCCAGCTGCTTTTTGGCTTTCTTCATATCTTTGCTAAGTCACTAGTCATAAATGACTATTGGATACTTGAAATGTGGCTAATCTGAATCAAAATGTTGTGCTACAAGTATAAAATACACTCTAGATTTCAAAGACTAAGTCCAATATCTCAGTAAGTTTATATTGATTATGATTTGAAATTATATTTTGGCTATATTGATTTAGATTCAAATATTAAAATTCTTTTCACCTGTTTCTTTTTGTTTTTAATGTATCTGCTAAAAGATTTTAAGTGGCTTGCGTTATATTCTTATTGGACTGTGCTGCTTTACATAGCAAGGTTCCTGATGTATGGAAATGTAATCTGATTTACAGAAAGAAAATTTCCCCCCAAACCTTTACCAGTTGGGTAAGAGAAGGTGGAGGAGGCTAAGCTGGGAGAGACTAGCTTTTCAGCTGATAGACCAGCTGTACAAACTAGACCTATCCAAGGCCCAAAGGTAAAATGGTGTCTAGCTAGGACCAGTCAGGAAGGGACTACTCCCTGTTCTGCCTATGGCTCATGCTCCCAGCCTGAGGCCTGAAGGCTGGAAGGGCTGCTAGAGGAAGATTAGGGAGTATCTGAGTTCCAAGAGGCTTGTGGGCCTGCACAAAGCTGCGCTTATCCTACTCCCACACACAGCAATGGATTCCATAGATACACATCTCCACACAAAAGACACCAAGACACACTTACAGTCTTACACCACCTCCCTCAAATACCCAGCCACCTACAGTTACACCCACATCCACCTGTAGCCTCAAATACAAACACCCCAAATCCCAGACCTACAGCTGCCTAAACTTTAGCTTGCTTTTTCCAACAGGTTCTAGGCCTTGGGTCTTGGCCCTCCTATAGGCGTCTCCTCCCTTCTCCCTGAGCTCACAGCACCCTCTTCTTCTCTTTGTGGTGCTGAGGATTGAACCCAGGGCCTTGTCCATGTGAGGCAAGCACTCTAACAACTGAGCTATATCCCCAGCCCTAGAAACCTCTTCTTTTAGCCCAGCATTGGTTTCTGCACTGGACACCCACCTGGCAGCGGCGATCTCCTGACGCTGGCGGGCAGCACTCACGGCTCGACGGGCGCCCTCAACAGCCCTGTCCACCTTCTCCTTGACTTTGCCCCGCCGCAGGGCCAGAGGCAGGAGGCTGCGAACACGGCCCCCGTGCACCAGCCGATTGCGCTTGTACTTGCCCTCCTCACGGGAGCCGTCGGGGCGGGTAGTACGCCCGTAGCCGTGCCGCCGGTTACCCAGCCACTCGCCCTCGTAGCGCAGCCCGTTGGAGCGTTGGCTCACGCCATAGCCGCTGCGCCGGTCAGCACGCCACTCGCCTGCGTACACTTCAGTGGCCGAGCCCTCGATGAGGGCAGGAGGTGCTGGGACTGGGGGCCCACTGGCCTCGGAGCCTGGGGGTCCTGTGCTGCCCACCTCGCTGCTCACTTCGCTTCGAAGGGAACCCCGCTTGCTGCCCAGGGAGCTGCGCCTCCCGCCCGCCCGGAGCCCACTGAGCAGCAGTGATCGGCGGAAGAATCCACCAGTCGCAGGTGTGCGTTTTCGGGAGGACGCGCCGTCGGTGTCCCCTGGCCCGGCCAGCACGAAGCCACCCCGGGAGCCCGAGGCTGGGCTGCCTCCCTCGTCGCCTGGTAGGGGCAGGGGTGGGGGCGGCGTCGGGGGGTCGCTGTGGCCCGAGTCCAGGGAGGTGCGGCGGGGCGAGCGCAGCAGCGCCGCCTGATGGTAGGGCACACTCTGTCGTACCCCGTAGCCGTGGCGCTTCCCAGCCTGCCACTGGCCCTGATAGGTGCCTGCGGGCGGAGTAAGTTTGGGAGAAAGTCAGAACCCGCCTCTACGCTCCTTCCACCCCACTCCCCGAAAAGTCCCTGAATGTCCAAGTGTCAGGTGGGAAAGGTGGAGGCAGATGGCATGGAGGCCTGGGAAGAGCATTAAGGGCTACGGGTGTGGAAGGCAGAAGGAAAACTGGCAGAAGCAGGAGATAATGTGAATTTTGGTATTGGGTAGACAGGGAGAAAGGAGAGGGACAGGCAAGCTGGGAGTGTGTGAAAGACTGGCGGGCTACCCAAGCTCAGAGGGTGAGGGACAGGTTGATGGGGGGTGGGGTATAAAATAGGCATTTGACAGGCAAACAGGGACTGCCAGGGATGAAAACGTGAGCAAACTGGCAGCGATTTTAGAGACCTTCAGGTAGAGGGGAGGTGTGAGGGATAGACCAATTGCTGAAGGTGAAACAGGCAGGAGAAAAATGAGAAAGATATGATTTTGGTTGGTGGTGAACGAGGCAATAAGATGGGGTTGGGGTCATAGGACCGGGCATGGTATGAGGGACAGACGGGAACATGAGGAACAGAAGGATGGGCACAGGGGGCGCATATGGCTAGGGAAGGCGTATGGGGAATAGCAGGGCGTGGAGGGCATATGGCTGGGGAAGGCACACGCAGGGCAGACCGGCGGGAGGCGCAAGCGGATGAGCAGACAGACAGTAGTGGGCCGGGCCCCGCACCTCCGTCGGAGTAGGTCTCGGTGCCGTAGCCGTCCTGGAAGCCGTCCTTCCAGAGCCCGGCGTAGCGCAGGCCGGACACGCTCTCCCACACGCCGCTGCGCCCCTTCAGCCCGCCCAGCCACTCGCCGCGATACGTCCAGCGGCTCTTGCGCTCCACGCCCAGCCCTTCGCGCTTGCCCTGTTGCCAGTGGCCCTGGTAGCTGTGTCCGCCGGGCCCGGTGAAGACGCCCAATGATTCGAAGCCGTGCGCCCAGCAGCCGCTGTACTCGCCCTGGGCGCCAGGCCCGGTGCACACGCCGTAGCCATGTGCCCGCCCCGCCTCCCAGCCCCCCACGTAGCAGCCCCCGTCGTCAAAGTCGAACTTGCCCCCGGGGGACATGCATGTAGTTGGCGCGGCCTCAGCCCCCCAGCGGCTCAGCGCATCCTGGGGCTGGAGAACCGGCTGGGGGCTTGGGGGCCGGGCGAGGCCTGGGGGCGGGGGCAGTTAGACCGGGGCTGGGCGGAGGGGCCCCAGCGCGGGCAGGCAGGGCCGGACCCTCATCCTGAGTGGCTGCGGAGAAAGAGGGGGCAAATGGAGAGCGAGGCCCCTCCTCCTTTGCCCGCCGCTCCCTGGCCCGGTGGCTCCCGGCATCAGCACCGCCCCCCGCCCCCCTCCCTTCAGCAGCATCTTCCAGCAACTCCCAAGCTTTGGGGGCACGGGGGCTTCTCTATTCCTTCCAACTTGTAGAGGAAGCCTCCCAGTGCTTGGGCCCCCCACCCTAAGCGGGAGTCCCACTTCTCCAACCTATAACCCTAAAGCGCCTAATATGGGTGGCAATTTGGGGGTCCTGGGAGGGGCCTGGGCAGAGTGGTAGGCCACTAGCTTTCCTGGCTGCTATCAGGACCCTTCTGCCCTCGTTCTTTAGCTTCCCCAGTAAACCCGGGGGAGGGAGGTAAAAATAAAACGGGGGACGGGATCCAGGTGGGCAAATGGTTTGTTGGGGGAAAGGATGGGGATGGGGGAAGCTCTGTAGGGGAAAGATGAGGGTGGGGATGGGCAGATGGACGAAAGGGAGGGGGCAGGTTACTCACCATGTGAGCTGGGGCTCAGGCTGCCTCCCAGGCACAGCATCCATGGCAGGATACCTCCACTCCCACCTCACCCGGACAAGCCAAGCCCCCTCCTCTTCCGGAGAGACTGCTCCAACCCAGAGAAGGAAAGTGGAGGAGCTGTGGGAGAGTCCCCTCTCTCCCCAGCTGGAAGAGCAGGCTAGTGGGGTGGGGACTGAGGTAGTGGCAGGGGTGGGGGGAGATTAGAATAGTGTAAGGGGGAAAAATCCTGCCTTGGATGGAGATAGAGAAGAGGAGCTGGGAGCTGGATGAGAAGGGGGAGGGGGCTATCAAGAGGAGGTGTTTTTATTATTTTTTTCTTCTTATGGTTGGGAGAGGAAAAAAAATCAAAATTCCGATTCCATCCCAGCACAAATCAATGTTTGCTCCATCCCAGCATCACGGGGGAGGCTGGGCCAGGCAGATTTAAAGGGGCAGAGAGAAGAGAGAGGAGAGGGTGGGGAGAGGAGGGGACAGATAAGAATAATAAGTGGTGAAGATGGGGGTGGTGGTGGGGATGCCCGAGCGGAAAAGGATGGGTACCCGCTAACTCTGCGGTGAGGGAGGAGGCAGGTGGAGAGAAATGAGAGGTGCAGAGACCCCCAGGGTGGAAAGAAACCCCAGCCTGCAGGCGGGGAGTGGGGTGAGGCGAAGGGGAGGGGAGAGGAGCTAGGGGGAGGAGACTGAGCTGAAGATGGGGAGGCAGGGGGAGGCCGGAGCCAGGCGGGGGAGGAGAGATGCTCGCGAGGCCGAGAGAGGGCGTGAGGAATACAAAGAAAGAGGCGCAGGGGTGAGAGCTAAGGAGGTGGGGAGATGTAGCCGGTGAGGGAGGAAGCGGGGGACACCCATTCTGGGGCTGGTGAGGGATAGCAAGGAGGGGAGAAACAGGGGAGGAGAAAAAAAGGGGAAATTCAGAAACAGATATGGAGATCGAGAGTGAAATAAGGGTTGTGATGGGAGGGAGAAAGCTCTGCAGAGAGAAGGGCTGGCGGGGTACAGAAATCCAGGCAGGAAGAACCCAAATTGAGGCAGGAGAGCCGGAAGTGGTGTTTGTGGAGGCCATGGGGAGAGAGATGAACCTGCCAGCTGCTTGAACTGTAGCCAGGAAGCATTTGGGCATGGATGCTTGTGTGTCATTGAATCCTCTGTCCTCCCTGGGAAAGTGCAGAGGGGGACCAGGAGGCACCCACTGGCACTTTCTGAGGAAGCTCGAAATTGGTCCCTGCCAGGAAGCCTGGTTCCATTAATGCTTTTCCAGGACTCGCTCTCCACCACACTTTTTCTGCCTGGATCGACCCTCTGAAGGGGCTGGGAGGATGTCAGGCCTGGTAAGGCTATGAAGATGTGGGACTTTGGAGTCTTGTCTTGCAAACCTACAAGCAAAGACACATAGGTAGGGATGGGGATGTAGTTCAATGGTAGAACACTTGTCTAGCATGCATGAGGCCCTGGGTTTGATCCCCAGTATTGCAAAGCAACAAAGACACAAACCAAAAATACATAGACAGGCCCCAATTGTGGCAAGACTCTCCCCAACTTGCCACCCCTCTGTCCTTGTCCACTAGCCAGAGGTACAGCACCTGTGGGCCTTAACTTCTTACAGACAGAAGTAGGCACACTACTTCTTCCCTCCCTCCTCAGCTTACAACATCTAGTTGTACCTTGCCTCTAAGCATCTGGAAAGGAGGACACTGTCCACTTACACACAAAAAGAGTCAATAGTCAAATGCATTTGATTGCTTTTATTTTCATATGAGGTACCTGTTCTGAGCCTCTGCCCTAATTAAGGTCAGAAGGGGAAGTCACAGGGGTTGGGGCTGTAGCTCAGTGGTAAAGCACTTGCCTTACATGTGTGAGGCACTGGGTTCAATCCTTAGCACCCCATAAAATAAATAAAGATACTGTGTGTTCATCTACAACTAAATAAATATTTAAAAAAAAGTAGGGGAAGTCACTCTCGAGAGGTCATACAGTAGAGGTGCAAGAGCTAGGATTAGAACACAAGATTTTGGACTTTTTTTTTTTTTCCTCTTTTTGGTGCTGGGGATCAAACCCAGAGCCTTGAGAAAATGCTAAACACATATTCTACCACTAACCTATACCCACCCACAGAGGACTTCAGACCTTCTGACCCCTGTAATTCCTCCCATGGTTTCATGTGCTTGGAAAACTTCCTTTGGACTCAAAGGATTCCATTTTGAGTACTTTTGTGGGAACAAACAAACAAACATGAAGTTTGAAATAAACAGAAATTTCCCTTTTATTGTGTTTTTTTTTTTTCCCTAAAAGTTTACATGAGGAGAAATCTGTAAATTTTAAGCCTCTAGGAAAGGGACCATATATTTTAAGTGCTAGTACAGAACAAGACAGCTATGGGTCCACTTGGGACATGTCTGTTGTTGGAGAGTTCATTCATGCATTCATTTCTCTGTTCATCAAATGTGTACATAGTTTACTGTGTACCAGGTATGTTGCCAGGAGCTAGAGACCTAGTGATGAACACCCAGTGCCTCCCTCATGGAGTTTCCTATCTAGTAGAGAAGACAGACAACTATCTTCAAGAAATTCTACTGTGGTCAGTACCATAACAACTTTATAGGGTAAGAATAGTAAATACCAGTGGAACTTAAACTGGCTACCTAGGGAAAGAGGCATAAAATAAATCCACAAGAGACTTCTGGGGCAGGTCCAGCTGCATCATCCACACCTAGCCTTTCTTTCTTGCAGTGTCTTGTCCCTAAGATTTCCATTTTCTTCAAGAAATTGGGAAAACAATAAAAGAAAAAAAAACAATTTATGGATATGGGAGAATTACTGTGCCCTGTTCTTAAGGGAGAAAGGATGACTGGGGTAAGAGGCAGTGGGAATGGATGACTCTTAACTGTATATTGATTTGCAAATTAAGGTGCAGGGTCTGATGAAGTCCAGAGGAAATCTTGGATAGGAGTACCCTGAAATATATGGAACAAGTGTATCTCCCTGAGAGACCAGCTTTCCGGCCTCCTTTTTGGTCTATCCCTAACAGGTCCTGCAGACCCTCTTCTTTTAGAGCATGAAGACTTTTTTTTTTTTTTTTTTTTTTTAGTGCACTGTTACATTTTGCCACAATTCCTCTGCCTTTGGTATCACAGAGAAAGAGCTAGCATCAAGGGGAACAGCAGCTCTGCTTGGAGACAGGTACTGTGTTTGGCACTCCATCTGTATTGCCTCATTCAAGCCTTGCACCAAAACTGTAATTGTGAGCAGTCCACGCTGGAGGCCAAGAGCTGGACTTCCAAAGATGGACAAACCTGAGTACATTACCTAATTTTTCTGAGATGCAGTTGGTGAACCTCTAAAATGGGAATATTATAACTTACTCTATAGCTTGTTGTGAGATTAAAATGGTCATGTATGAATTATATGTTTGATAATGTATGGAAGGAAAACCACTTTGGGCACAGTGCCAACTACATAGTAGATATCAAGTAAATGGTGGCTTGAAAAATAGCTTGGCATTATTCCAATTTTATAGGTGCTGAATCTGGGACTCAGAAGTTAATTAATCTGCTCAATGTTGCACAGCTAATGTATAGCAGCCCTTGGAGCTCAATATACATCACTTCTGTTTATATGCTCTAACAAATGTATTTTGGGGGGACATTTATAAAAGTAAAGCATACTCATTGTAGAATTAGGAAAATACAACACAATATCAAAAAGAAAAACAAATCACCATAGTCTCACTGTATAACAGACACTTTAGTGTATTTACATGTCTCTTTTCTGCATTTTTTATGTAACACAATTAGTTAAATATTGCACATATAATTTTGTATCCTACTTATTCACTTAGCTTTACATTGTAAGCATTTTTCTTTTTCATTAAAACATCCTTGAATCTTTGATGGCTGCATAATATTCAGCTGTTTGGATGCACCATAATTTGTTGAACTATTCTAGCATAGCATTTTATACTGTTTGCACGTTTTTGCCATTAAAATTAATGTTTGTAATAAATCTTTGCTTCTCTGAGGTTTTCTTTAAAAATATTTTATCATGGAAAATTTCAAACATATATCAAAGTAGAAATATATCAAAATAGAATAGAATAAAAGAAGCTCCATGTACCCTTACCCAGCTTCAGAAAATTTTGCTCTTGTCTAATCTTATTTTCTGCTCCCCATTTATTTCAAATTCTAGGGTTTCTCCTTCCTTCCTTCCTTCCTTCCTTCCTTCCTTCCTTCCTTCCTTCCTTCCTTCTTTCCTTCCTTCCTTCCTTCCTTCCCATACTGGTGATTGAGCCAAGGGGCGTCCTACCACTGAGCTACACGCCCAGCCCTTTTTACTGTTTTAGAATTTTGGGACAGGATCTTCCTAAGTTGCCCAAGCTGGCCTCAAACTTTTGGTCCTCCACCCTCAGCCTCTGGAATCTCTGAGATTTACAGGCTTATAACACTATGGCCAGCTAGCCTATTGATTTTTCAAAGTTGAATTCATAACTGTAGAATTACTGGGTCCCAGGATAAAAACACTTTTCTTTAAAGATTTTCACTTTATTTTGCCATTGTCACTTCTAGAAAGATCATACAAATTTATACTCTCAACAATTGTGTATAAGTGCAGGTCGTATTGCACACTGACCTGACCCGTACTGATCTCTAGTTGTAATACACACACACACACAAACACACACACACTGCCAACATTACAGGTGAAAAGGACTTTCTTTATATTTTGTTGGAGTGATTGTCAGGCTTATATAGAGAGGGTATCTGGTAACTCCAGTGGAGCAAACTCTCCTGAAGAAGACTTAGGAAACACGCTATCACTGGGAGTCCTGACTAAGGTTCTTGGGATGGAATAGTGATCTATCTTTCCTGCAGAACTGAGCCCAGCTGGCTACGCCCTGTCCCTAGAGCATGGAGGTGCTTGGAAAGCTCTTTTGCTTCATCTAATGGGCAGCCACCAGGGGTCAGGATGAGGCCAGTGATCCTGCTTTAGTGGGAGAGGGTAGGAATGGCCAGCAGCCAGACACTGCATTTCCTCTGTCTGGCCACTGCTGGCTGGACGCACAGCTTCCCTCTGCTCAGCAGATCACAGATCTAGAATGTTCTACAAGGCTGTCCTTCCCTGCCTGACTTTCCCCACCTCTCACTGATTGCTGCTAAGGGAAACGGGCTGGCAGAAACCACACTAGATGTACCAGTACTGGGTTTTCTTCTTTTCTCCACATGTCTCTGTGGGACTGGGTTAACTAAGAAACACACACACACACACACACACACACACACACACACACACACTCTGAGGATTGAACTTGACCACTGAGCTCCCATCCCCAATCCCAGGCTCCTCCTTTTAAATTTTGAGTCAGGGTCTCTCTAAATTGCTCTGTTTGGCTTCAAACTCGCCATCCTCCCGCCTCAGCATCCTGAGTAGCTAGGATTACAGGTGTGCATCACCATATCCAGCCTTGGAATAGAAATGTTTAACCCAAGGACAGTCCTTAGGACTGACTATGAACCCTCTGTAATTGGGCAATGGGGCATACATATTCTTTTTTTTTTTTTTTAACCTCTGGGAGAAAGAATAATAGTTTTTGTGTTTTGCCCCTAAGTCCGACATCTTTTGGTACCCCATCCTCCTTCCTAAATCCACTTACTTCCTTGGATAGTTGCGAAGAGAACAGGTATAATAAATAGAGGTATTCCTGGGGGTCAGGCTAAGGAGTTGGATCTTCACCATCTAATGGAACTGAGAGCAGAGACTGGATGTTCTCTGGGATGGGATGGGGAGAAGGGGAGGTGGGCAATACTCTAATAACCACTAGGACACTCTATGGGAACTATGCTGAATTTGAGTACCCTGTGCACATCTTTGTGTACTTTAAATGACTGTGTGGGCAGCAGAGGATCAGGGAAGGAGGGTTAATCCCAGGCTAGTAGTCTTAGAGCCCATGCCTTTGAGCCCTGGGTGGTGGCATGGATAAGATGCCCAAGAAGTAGCAACCAGCTGGGTTGCTTATTCCTAGGGCACAGCTTTAGGTCTTATTTCATTATTATTTGCTCTAAGCACTACTACTTGTGTAAGCATTGGTGGAAGGTAAGACTAGGACCCATGAGATTCTCAGAGTAATTCAGGCTTGTGGTGCAGCGGAAAGAGGATCTGGGGACCCAGAGAGGCTGAGGGCCAAGGCCAGAGTTCAGCACAACTGATATGAAGAAAAAAACCTCCAGCATTTATAAGTTCCTTACCCATGCTTCTTTTTATCTAATAATAATGGTTTGTATTTGTACAGAATGATAAACTAAAGATACATCAAATTATGATCATTACTCAAATTCCTGTTTGGCAGCTGTATGAAGAGGAGGAGGCAGCCAGAAGCGGCTTGGTGGTTAAACTCCAATTGTACATGTGTGGAACAGGAAATCCAGCTTCAGACTTTCGCATTCTGAGTTTTCGATGCTTCTTGTAGGCTCCTAGTTCCTCTGTGTTACTTCGCAGGGTGGAATTTCACCTTCTACAGCTGTAACTGCTGCTTCTCACAGAACTTCCTTATTAAATAGGAAATAAGCAGGTGTTAAGACTGATTAACATCTTGTTGATGCTCTCTGATGAAAATAGAAAAATTGAAAAAAAATATTTTAAAGGTGACATCTTCGAAGAAAAATGGGAACAACCATTTGAAGTGATATGCCATGAATAATTACAGGAGATTTCAGTATTTGTGAAATCCATTTCCAGGTATAGAAGCTTCCCCTTCTGTTCCTGGGGTCCAGTGGGTGCCCCACTCTTTTTTTCCCCTTGCCCTTGTGTGATGCTTTCTTTTGGACATGGTGACCACAGACTCAGCTCCTGCTGTTTATACTCTAGGTCCTCTTGGGAAAAGCTGCCCTTGACCAGAATTGCACTTGCGCAAGTGTAAGGGCATTCGCACTGTGAGGTTAGCCACTGTCCCCACATTTCCTTAATGAATTCTCTGCATAAGCACATGGACCCTTCCTGTTCTTCGATCACATAGCTTTCTAACAACCCTGGAATGGGTAGTGGTGCATGCTGACCATTATGAGGTACATGGAGAAGTTGAGGTCAATCTCATCCTTTGGTGAGGACTGAGAAGTCAGCATCCCTTCTGTTCTGTGGTGTAGGAGATACAGGAGGCTTTATACCCAACAGTTATTGCTTCATACAGCTATCAGCTCCAGGGCCTCCACCAGGGGCACCTTACAGCAGCTCAGCAATCCCTCCCTCCACAGTGAATGCCTGCTTTGTGAGGGGGAGGTACACCTGGCATCTTTCTGTCAGTGCCATAGATTCTTGACAGATGACATTGACCAGGTGTTCCAAGAATAGGCCACCATGAGGCCTTGGATTCTTTCTGTTTTTCAGATTAGGTAGGAGATAAAAATAATTGACACTCACTGAAGTTTTCCCATGAACCAACCCATGTGCCAAGTTCCAAACTTGTATCTAATTTAACCACACGAGATAGGCATTATTATTAATTCCCATGTTACAGGGGAGAACATTAGATTCACCTGCAGAGCTGGTTATAACAGTGCCAGGATGAGATTCAGTGGTCAAGGATGGAACCCAAGAATCTGCAGTCCTAATAGGTTCCCAGGGGAGGCAATTGCTTCTGGACCAAGGACCACATTTCCCCACTCACAGCCACGGTGCTGGGGATCGAACCTACGGGCTGGTGCATGCTAGGCAAACACTCTTCCACTGAGCTACTTCCCTAGGCCCCAAGGACCACACTTGGAGAACCTCTGAGTCATTTTTGTGATGCTAGGAATTGGATTCAAAGCCCCACACATGCTAGGAAAACACTTTGCCACTGATCAACATCCTTGGCCCTCATTCCTTTTTTCTCTAAAGTCTGTGCTTTTAAAACATACTGCATACACTGCCTTGTTGGGGACTTTTCCATGAGATACTCCCAAACCTGATCTTTGGGTGATGAACTGGGTGGAGCAGGCAGCAAGCCTCATCCACTTACTCTGCTCACACCCATAGCTGCCTCCCCATCTAGAAAAACCTGTCCCAGCCTCTCAGTGCTTTCTCCTTGTAGCTCTGTGCTATGGTCTAAATGTTTGTGTCCCCCCCAAATTCATGTTGAAACCTAATCCCCAATGTGAAGGCATTAGTAGGTGAGCTGGTGGGAAGTAATTAGGTCAAAAAGGTAGAGCCATCATGAATGGAATTAGTGTCCTCTTAAAAGGGAGAGAGCTGCCCTGCCTCTTGGAGCCTCTTGAAGCCACCATGTGAGGATACAAGTAACTAGGTGCTATCTATGAACCAGAAAGTGGGTCCTCACCAGATCTCGAGGTTGCCAGCATCCTGATCTTAAACTTCCAGTCTTCAGAACTGTGAGAAATAAATTTCTGTTGTTCCAAGCCACCCAGCCCACAGTACTTTGTTACAACAGTCTGAACAGACAAAATGCACTGGTACCCTGTCAGGGATGTCTTCCTAATGGCACATTTCACCCTCTCCTCCATCCTTGATTCTGGGAACCATTCTGGTTCTGACCAGCATATGGGAGTAGCCCATGGCAGTAGCTTGGCTTCAGACCATGTGGCTGCTGGCATTCATACCTCTAGGTTGACCTTGTGGCTTCATGCTATAGACCATATAGTGGCTGAGGCTCTTTTCCCTGGTCCCTGACATTGATAGCTTGACCTCTATTGCATTGACCTCTTCTCACTGGCATTTGATAGATCTCGTCCTGCTGGTCGACACCCAGATTATGCTGGGGCAGAAGTTACCCTGAATATGTTCAGAATGACCATGGGCATCTACCCCTTGGGGTACATGTCTAATGTCACTGTCCTATCTTTGGAGTTGGGCTTCCCTTCACCTCCAACCACCACCAGGTTCTCTTGCCAAAAAGCTGTAGAAAAAAAGAGAGTGATGTCACTTAGATTGCACTAATAATTAATGGTGATTCCACTGTTTTTCCCTTGCCAGAGAAAAATCTCAGGGCTTCATGGAGGGGTACCATGACCCTGTTTTCTAGCAGAAAACACTGTGCAGGCGTAACA
This sequence comes from Urocitellus parryii, assembly GCF_045843805.1. Taxonomy (NCBI): domain Eukaryota; kingdom Metazoa; phylum Chordata; class Mammalia; order Rodentia; family Sciuridae; genus Urocitellus; species Urocitellus parryii. The sequence goes on from NC_135536.1 coordinate 36,665,034, forward strand.
TGAAGGTTGGGACCCTGACAGCACATCAAGCAGCTCCAGTGTCTAGTGAGGCTCCCACCGCAAAGGCCACTGTTTCATCTTTAATAAATTAAGCATTAGATTAAGCATATTAGAAAGCCAAGTGACTCATTTCTATTTCAGGCCTTCAGACATCAGTGACAGCAGTGACCTCAGACTCTGGACAGGAAGGATGAGAGTTGACAGCAGTGGGATGGGCCCCAACCCCCCTCAGGAGACCCCTGAACAACTTCAGAAGGACTTCTGGCGGTTTTCCCCTTGACTGATGACACATCAGGCCCTCTTGCCCTTGGTTCACTTTGGCTTCTAGGCTTTGTCTCCATGAACTTACCCTTGAACACTACCTTTTCCCATCACAGCTCACTAATTTTTTTTTTTTTAAACCGGGGATTGAACCCAGGGCCTTGCACATGCCAGGCAAGCATTCTGCCACTGAGCTACATCCCCAGCCACCTCTCACAGATTTCTGGATTACATTCCAAGCAGAACAAGTGGCTCTCCCCTCTGACATCCTGTAAAATGGAGTTCCTACTGCAGTTCAGAAGTTTTGAACACTGTATAATCTGGGGTCAGGCTGCCCCATTCCCACCCATAGTCCCTAGAGGGCAAGGTACCAATTTCCAGAGCTAACCCAATGCTGACAACAATGAATCAAAGGCTGAAGGCTCTCACACAACCCTGAGGGACTTAAGCTCCTCCCCAGCCCCACTGGGTTGCCAGAGACCAGGTGTAGTAGCCTTGGTGTTCTTGATTTTTTTCTGAAATTCAAAGCCCAAGCAACTCTAACTAAATCATCACACTGGGAGGCAGGCAGGCAGGCAGAGGGGAAATGGGTGTGTGAGGGCTCTGCAGAACTGTGATGGGAGCTTGGTTCTGGCACAGGGAACCTGGGTAGAAAGGAAGGAAAATGTTGAAGGGAGGGGGGTGGGGGAAGGAGGGGGTGGGAGGGGGCATAAAGAGCCCTGGATGCACCCAGGGCTTGGACAAGCCTTTGGAGGAGACAGGCTCTGTAAGTTAGAAGCTGTATGGGCCGGAGCCATCCTCCTTTGGGAATGCATTTGTGCTAAGTAGATACCAATGTCAGGTGAGCTGGGCAACAAGAGTTAGAGTAGGAAGACCAGGAGGCCTGGGCACCTGCAGGAGGGGGAAGCAATAATGCAGTTGGTGGTTTGGTAGGCCAGCGATTCATCTTCTGACGGCAGCTTCCTCTCTCTGTAGATACAACTTGGGTATTAGGTTGTCCCACAGGCTCTTCACAGGCCACTGAACCCCTAATGAGGGGCAGGAGTTTCTTCCCAGCACAGCTGAGCAGCTTCAAGCATTGTTAGGTTGTAACCGGTGTGTCCTTGGGAAAGCTGTGTAACTTCTTTGAGACAAGACTCAGTTTTCTTACCTTTGAAAATGGGTATAATCATACTTCTGGGTTGTTAAGAGAATTAACAACCCGAGAGTATGTGCCACCAGGACTGGTTCAGTAAGTAGATCTTGGGCCTGGCCTCGCCTTCCTCTAGCTCCATGTATTTAGAGTCTGTGGAGCTGCCATGCTGTTCTCCGTCAAAGTTTCCAGGGCAGAGTGTCAGTGCCCAGGCTTTGGCTGGTTACTTTTAGTCCCTAGGACTCTGCCTGAGGTCCCAGACCAGAAAGTTGGATATAAGGCCAAAGACCAAACTGGGGAGCAGGGAGGGAAAGAGCTCCTGTTCCCCCTCTCTGCTGGGTAGCAATTGGCTGAAGTCCTCCACCCTGACTCAGCCATCTGTTGTCTCCTGCTTCATGGTGTCATTCTTTTTGGATGCAAGGTCCTACAGAGATTCCATTCTCCATGACCTGCCAGGAAAAAGGACAGGATTAGTGGTGGGTGCTTCAAGCTCTGGCCTTGTACTTATTCCTGCAGGGCCTTAACTTGCCAGGAAAGAGGGCCTTGCTTAGAAGTGAGGGTACCACCTTGTGCGCTTCTGCCAACCCTCGTCCTGACTGTCTTCATTTGAGTATGGAGGAAGGCTAGGCTGTCAGTCCTGCCACAAACTGAGTCTAGTGATTCTTGATGATAGAGAAGTCTTGTCTGGCAGGGCATCCATTCCACAGAGCTTCATGAACAGGGAAATCTACCAAGGGTGCAGTTGTGAGAGGGATAAAGCTTACAGTTGGAGGATAAACCAGAAGGGGCTAACAAGAGAGATTTGTGCCAACAGCAGACAGCTCTCTAGACACAATTAACAAAGGATTTGAGCTTCAAGTACTTTCCAGAGACTCTCCCATGGCACTCTTCATTAAGTTTTATACATGGTAGTTGCTGAATGAATGACAGCATAAGAAGCACAGCCAGAAGAGAGGGAAAGCTCTTTGAGAAAGCTCTTGTGGAGGGAAATAGGCCTGTGTGCAGCCAGGGCTGCAGAATGAGTGGCAAACGTTGCAAACACAGGCACGGCACAGATGCCAAACATGGCACAAAGCCAGCGTCCCAGACTATTCAAATATCTACATCAACATATTCCAGGACTGTCTGGCTTTTGGGGTTTCCCCTGAGCATGGCACTAATCCATGCTTAGGTTGTGTCTACTCTTCTCTCCTGCACAGATAAGGGGTCCAGGCAGCACATCAGATGCTGACTTCAAGCTGGTTCCCCCTGCAGACTCTCACAAGAAGAGGCCACCTGCCTCCAGCTCACTCCTCGGCTCTCCACCAGTCCCCCAAGGCTGGAAGTGTCCATACAGTCTCCGGGTCCTGAAGTCTCATCCTCTTCTCAGGCATCGTCCCCACCTCTTGGCAGCCATGGCTACTGGTCACCATGCCCATCATCCTGAGTCGTTTTTCCCTTCAGTGCCAGGACACTTCTGGTTTGTCCCCTACTTCTCTGACTCCTCCTTTTTGGCTCCCTTTTCCTCTTTCCGCCTCAAAAATGAAAAGATTTCTGTGTCAGTCTGGGTCCATACAGGAACACAAATTCCATGTCAGGCATTTCAAACAGAGAGGACGTATATAGGGAATGGGCCACTGCAGTGTTGGAAGGTTGGAGGAGTAAACGGACACGTTGTGGTAACCAGCTCTGGTAACACTAGGAAGTGGCTGCTGCCCACTACAGGGCTGGAGGAACAGAAGAGAAGAGGTGGCTTTCCAGGCTCAGAGGAGCAGCCTGCACAGGGCTCATGTTAGACCATGAATGGGGACGCATTGTGACTGCGCATGGACCTCTGGGGGCACTGGTGTCTTCAGGAGGTACACTTTAGCTGGGGCCAGGTGTGCCTAAGAGTTAGGATGCCAACCCAGGGTGAACTATAGCCCACAGGTCACATTCATATGCCCTCTGTTTCTCTATGGCCTGTTTTTCACATATTTTAAATGATTGGGAATAAAAAGAAGAAGAAATACCTCCAGATGCATGAAGATTATAGAAAATTCAAACTCCAGGGTCCATAAATAAAGTTTTATTGCAACACAGTCATGCTTGTTCATTTGTATTCTGTCTGTAGCTGCTGTTTTGCACTACCATGACAGAGTTGAGTAATTGTGACAGATCATGTGGCTTGCAAACCTAAACTATTTAATATCCAGCTCTTTATAGAAAAAGTTTGCTGACCTGGAAAGGCATTCTTCCAGAGGCTGGACAGAGGATGAAGTCTCTTCTCTCACCCGGCATCCTTCCATCATGTTCCAGTGCCTCTTATTAGCAGAACCTATTAGGAAGTCAGCTGGCAAGAGAGGGTCTGGGGAAAGCTGTTCCCAGACCTTCAACCCAGCACCACAGAGTAGGGTGGCTGTGGTGCCAAGAAAGCCAGTAAATGACAGCACGATTTCCAAGCATCTTGCCTTGGCTTTTTCCTTTTTGGTCTGTTCTCTGTTAGCAATCCTGCTCACATGCACAGCATCAATAATCACATTTCTAAAGACAGAGCCCAAACCCACAGCTCCATGCCTGACTTCTTACAATTTTAACTGCCTGCTTGGCCACTCAATTAAGGCTTTCCTTCCTCTCAAAAATCACTATGTCCAATAAGTGGAATTCATGTTTCCTTTCAAGCACGTTCCTTCTCCTCTGTACTGGCACAGCTTGTTGTGACTACAGCCACCTTGATGTAACTGCCATTTTCCTGCCAGGTGACTCTGGCATGAATTCCAAACCCTATAGGACAAGTTGTCAAGCTAATCAGCTGAGTGTGGTGTGCAGCCACTGAGGTCCCGGCAGTTCCTTAACTGATGTTCATGTTAATTGTTTTTGAGAAAGAACAGGGACACTTGGGTTGGTTGTGGCCCATCTTTGTCTAGTTTGACATATAACCCCTGCTTCCACCTTCCAGGTGTGGGGACCCATGTTTCTTGCTGCCCCCCTGGACATGTTTCTGTATGGAAATAATAAATAAACAAATCACTCTTTGTGCAATTCTGGATCTGTCCACTTCTTTTCTGGTCTCACGGCACCTTCCACTGTTGGTGGCTGCTTCTCCTGGGTTTTCCAAGATGTTCTCTGTTGCCCATTTCTGCTGGTGATGCCACTATTCTCCCAGTCACACAGAAAAAGAAACCAGCCCTGGCTTTATGTTTAAATCTTCTTTGTCTCTTGCCTCCCACATAAAAGCAATCAGAAAGAACTTTCTCTGCAAGACTTTGCAATTCCTCTCTACCTTCCCTTCCCAGCACCACCACCTGCGGTCATACCACTGTGACCTGTTGTCTAGATCATAGAGACAACCTTTTAACAGGTGTTACCCTACACAAGTCTTATTCTAGTTCATCCCACACATAGTTGCCTGAGTCATCTTCTGAACCACTGTGTCCCAAAGTCCTGGCTCCCTTTTGTCTATGGATTAGCTAGGTATTTAATAGAGTTCCAATGACTGCAATTTGGTCTTCCAACTTAGTTTCTCAGTTCATTCTTTCTTATACTCTCCCTTTCCAAAACTTCCACCTACCTTCTTGTTCCCCAAGGTTCTGTGCACTTTATTTACACTCTCTCCACTGCCAGGAATGTCTCTGGTACTTGTTAGATTTAGGTTTAGTTAAGCTCCTCATGTTCCTTTACTGGTTTCTTCTAGGAAGGAGCATTTGTTTAATTTATAACTTGCACTTGAAGTTTTGTTTCAGGATTGGCTTCTGGTAACCCAATCTAAGACAGTTATGTGTAACAGTGGCTTAAATAAGATCATGGCAGACCTCATATGGCATTCTTCATAATCACCAGGGATCCAGAGATTTTCAGCATTATAGTCTACCCTCTTTGATATGTGGCTTCCTCTTAAGGTCAAAGATAGCTGCTGCAGTGTCAGTCATTAGATTCACATTCCAGTCAGCAAAAACGAGAGAAAGAAAAGAAGGGGGCATGCTCCTTCCATTTAAGAAGTTGCATACTCTAGTTCTCCTTCCATTTAAGAAGTTGCATACTCTAGTTCTCCATATTCTTTTATCCAGAACTTGATCAGGTGGCCATGCCTGGCGGCAAAGGAGGCTGGGAAATGTAGCTTTTATTCTGGGTGCTTAATTGCACAGCTAAAATTTCAGGTATGATTACTAAGGAAGAAGAGGAGAACAGATACTAGGAAAGAATTGATAACCTGAGTTATACCCTCCTTATTGCTGCCTGTCCAAATTCTTCAAAACACAGTGCAAATGCCATTTCTTCCTCAGATCCTTGACTTCCTAAGTAAAAGTTTTCAATCCCTGATCAGATATCCCATGGTACTTTTCGTGTTGGGGCACTGAGATTTTTCTGCCTTTTAGTTATTTACATATGTATTCCCCCAAGGACTATAAGCATCTTTAGAGTAGAGGACAAATTTCTAGGAATTTATGATTTGAAACTTGAAGCCCTCCAATCCTTATACTCTGGAAGGGATGTGATGGACTTTGATCAGGTAGGTCCACAGACAAGTTTTATCTTTAAACTAGTTAAGCGACATTAGTTTAGTGTATAAATACTTATTGGTACTTCCCATCTGCTAGGCACTGTTAAAAATGATAGAAACACAACAGAGAACAATATAAATAAAAGCCCACTTCCATGAGGACCACAAAGCATGAGGGTTAAGAGCACAGACTTCAGATTGGGGGTGTAGCTCAGTGGTAGAGGGCTTCCCCAGGGCAAAATTAGAGCATTAGTTGTTAGTTTATGAAGCTTACATTCTATTAGGAGAATATGTTAGCTTTTTTGCTACTGTTATCAAAATACCTGACCAGCCGGATGCAGTGGTACATACCTGTAATCTCAGTGGCCAGGGAGTCTGAAGCAGGAGGATCGTCCATTCAAAGTCCAGCCTCAGTAATGGTGAGGCGCTTAGCAACTCAGTGAGACCCTGTCTCTAAGTGAAATACAAAATAGGGCTGGGGATGTGGCTCAGTGTTGTGTGCCCCTGAGTTCAATCCCTGGTACCTCGCCCCCCCCGCCCCCCCCAAAAAAATCTGACCAGAGTAACTTAGAGGAGGAAAAGTTTATTTTGGCTCATGGTTTCATTGGTCTCAGTTTGTAGTTTGCTGATTCCATTTCTCTAGGTCCAAGTGAGGCGGAGCATCATGGCAGAAAAATATGGCAAAGGAAAACTGCTCAGTTCCTGGCAGCCAGGAAGAAGGGGGCAGGGTGGGGGAGGAGCCAGGGGCACAAGGTGTAATTCCCAAGGGTGCACTCCCAGTGACCTACCTCCTCTACTTGGATCCCCAGTACCAGAGGGAAAAAAAAATTGGTCCCTGTAATTTAACCCATAAATAAGCTGGGGAGTCTCCTGTCTTCCTCCAAATATCTTATAGTTTTAAGTTTGTGCTTCATTTTTAATTAGTTTTTGTGTAATATGTGAGGATCGGGGAGAGGTGGTTTGATAACACACCTGGTGCTGGGAACGCAGGAGGGAGCAGTGGGGAGTGGGAGAGTGGGAGGGGCACAGAGGACAGAGCAGGGTCCTGGGGATATTCTGTGTATGAGGAAATGAACTCCTTACTGATTGTTAGTAAAATAGCATGACTGGGCAACGGTTTGTTGAATCCATAGCTTGCACTGGCAGGGGAATATATTCTCAGGAAAGAGAGATATGGGGCAAAGGCTCTTGAAGGTCCTTGGTATGCAGCCCCAGAGGACGTGCTATTCGTCTTTCCATTAACTGGCCTGTCATCTCCAGGAGCCTGAGCTGTACTCACCTGGTGAGGCTTGTGTGTGCAGTGGGGTATGGGAGTGGGTAGATAGGAGTTGGAAGACTTTAGTTAGGATTGAGTTATCTAGAGGAGGAAGTTTGAGCTTTTTACTGATGGGAGATGGCAGGGAGTAGATGATTGTATGGGAAACTGTTCTCTGATTTTTTTTTCCCCCTGGGGCAGGAAGTGGGCATTGGAAATATGAGGGAAGGACTGTCCGTGGATCTGCTATGCTTCTGTGCATGAGGTGGTCTAGCCAGCCTGGCTGCTCCAGGGTGATGATGAGCCTGCTGCTCTGTCCTCAGGTACAGAGGGACTCTCAGGGGAGAGTGGGTTCAGAAAGTCTCAGGCAAGTACAGGCTAGGGAGTAGGTTAAAAGGTCAGATTCCCTTCTCTCTTCTTTTGTGGGGCAACAGACAGCATCATCCCATCATCCCTTGCAGCCTGTGGTATGAGGGTTGGGTGGGTGGGGCATTAGTGAGCCTGGGACTGGGCCTTCTCTGAGCTTTGTCATCAGGTGGCCACAGGTGATGGCCAGCCATGTAATAGGGGAAGAGACGGGGAAGGGAGTTACCATCTGACCTGTGCTTGGTGTGCTCCTGGCATGCCGTGAGGTGCTCCACAGGTCCTCCCCAAGCGGGATCATCTCCACCATCTGACAGAGGAGCAAGCCCATGTGCGGAGAGTGCCAGTGTTCTCATTCTGTGACGTCATCGCTGATCTGATTTGGCAGGCCTTGTTACTGTGGGTCCAACTTGCCCTTTCCAATGATGCTTTGACCATAATAACCCAGAAACTTCCTGCATTATCTGTGCCCAGACTCAGGCACTTTTACCCCACCCTTTCCCCCCTTATCCACCTGGTTATTTCCCTATTTTGGAATGTTTTTTCCTTAATAAAAAAGATTTTCTTAGAGGCTAGGGATGTTTTGCTCAGTGGTAGAGCACTTGCCTACCATGCCTGAAGCCTTGGGTTCAATTGCCAGAAACACACACACACACACACACACACACTCTTTTTTTTTTCTTACATTGCACACAAAGATATATATATATATATATATATATATATATATATGACTATTCATTTATTTTGTGGTCCTAGGGATGGAATCCAGGGCCTCATGCATGCCAGATAAGTGCTCTAACACTGAGCCACACTCCCAGCTCTTTTTATTTTGAGACAGGTCTCCCTAAGTTGCCCAGGCAGCCCTTGAACTTGTGATCCTACTGCCTCAACCTCCTGAGCAGCTGGAATTACAGGTGTGCACCATCACACCTGGTCCTTCTTCTGCATTTAATCTGTTATACTGTTTTGATGGGAAAACAGTTTTTTGATAGTATATGGCTCACACAGACATGCAGTTTGAAAAGAGTGTTAACTTTCTCAGACAATCACGAATGCTCTTTGATACTACACCCAAACTTGACAAATGGTAGTTTTTTAAAGATTAGTTGAATTTTTTTTTTTTTTTTGTATTCTGTTATCTTACAATTCAATTGGCTGGGGCTGGGGTTGTAACTCAGTGGTAGAGCGCTTGCCTAGCATTTGTGAGGCACTGGGTTCGATCCTTAGCACCACATAAAAATAAATAAAATAAAGGTATTGAGTCTATCTACAAACTTAAAAAAATTAAAAATTCAATTGGTCTCTCTTGCATTTTGAGTGGATCTTTTATGTACATATGATTTTTTTTCTAAAGAGAGAGTGAGAGAGGAGAGAGAGAGAGAGAGAGAGAGAGAGAGAGAATCTTTTAATATTTATTTTTTAGCTCTCGGCGGACACAACATCCTTGTTGGTATGTGGTGCTGAGGATCGAACCCGGGCCGCACGCATGCCAGGCGAGCGCGCCACCGCTGAGCCACATCCCCAGCCCTGTACATATGATTTTATAACAGCATGCATTGGCCATCTGGGAAATTTTGGTTTAAGGTTATGCAGATCTTATAACATGTTGTCATATTCTACTGTGCAATGTTGAAAAAAATCACACTTATTAACATCAACATTGATCTTTTCTTTTTTTATTTTTTTTTAGTTATAGATGGGCACAATACTTTTATTTTATTTATTTATTTTTATGTGTTGCTGAGGATCAAACCCAGTGCCTCACACATGCCAGGCAAGAGCTCTGCCACTGAGCCGCAACACCAGCCCCTCAACATTCATCTTACTGGTAAATCTCTTAGTGTCAGGAAGTTGTCAAGCTCAGGATGGCAATTACAAATTTTTCACGATTTAAAGTTTTGTTAAAAGCTTCATATTTTATCATGGGCTGCTAATATCACAACTATTTTTCTTACGGTGACATTCTTTTCGTTTCTGAGAAAATATTTTCCAAATATCCAAATCTGAATAATCATAGTTTGTCTGGCAGTCATTTTTCCAGTAAAACTGTTATTCTACGAACAAACAGAATAGTTCAGCTTACATCTCAATTGCACAAGAGCCTTTTCTTGAGAGAACTATTGTTCTTCAGTAGGCAACAGAAGTGTTTTACGTATACTTCGGATTTCTTTGCAGAGAATGTTTAAAAGATATGTTCTCATGGGTCAAGGCCTAAGGAAATGATCTGAAGGGCTATTTCTATCTGACTACAAGGGCATGGTAGTGAAGAATATGGTGACCATGGGGATGGTTTGCTGCCACTGTCCCATTTATTCTACATGTCAGTAAGTTTACCCACTGTTGCTTTGTGTCATGGGTAGAAATATCAAAAAAATTCTTGATATGTAAACATTTGTCCATGAGACCTGAAAAAGTTAGTCAACACTGAAAACTTCACCACCACTTGTGTTTGTTGCTAAGTATTCACATCAAAAGATTTTTTTAGGGGCTGGGGTTGTGGCTCAGTGGTAGAGTACTTGCCTAGCATGCATAAGGCACTGGGCTCAATCCTCAGCACGACATAAAAATAAAATAAAGATATAGTGTCCACCTAAAACTAAAAAATACGAATTAAAAAAAGGTTTTAATGATTGGTTGGTTCCAACTGGATGAGTACAAGAAAACATCAAGCCCCCAGTTCTTCAGACAAGCCAGTAATGCAGTCTTCACGTTTGCATGAAATGCAAACAAGATCAGTTTAATTTGATGAATGATTACATTGCTGTAAAATGTCAGCGCTCAGGATTTCTTTCACAGACTATTTTTCTTTTCTTTTTTCAGTGCTGGGGATAAAACCTAGGGCCTTGCACATGCTAGGCAAGCGCTCCATCCCCAGCCCTTTTTACTTTGTTTTGAGACAGGGCCTTGGTAATTTGCCCAGACTGCCTCAGCCTCCTAAATAGCTGGATAACAGGCAAGCACCAGCACGCCTGGCTTCCTTTCACTCCGTTTTCATCCAGCAGACATCGAGAGGTGCCAGTGTACAGGGCTTCATTATCCCAGCCATTGCGGGCTTCTCTACCTAATGCACTGTGAAAACCTACCCAGTAAGATGTGGCAATAACTTTCTCATTTCTACTTTGAGTGCATCATATCTACATTTCAAGTAGTCAATTTATTTTTCTCTAAACTAGCCCTAGCAATTACCTGGTATTATGGTACTGGTTAATGTGATCTGATGCATAAAGTCTGGTAATCTATACTTAACATCTGCATAGAGGAGGGAAACAGATTTCACATCCTTCTCTTCTGCTAGTCAGAGAAATATCTGATATGTCAGTTTCATCTTTTTTCCCCTAGTATGTTTAGACATAGATGATGTGACTGCGTGTTGACAAAGCAAATCTTCTAATCTGTCTTTATTAAACCGGTGATAAATCCTTGAATATAAGGATAAATATATTGTGACTTTGCGGTGGTGCATGTATAATCCCATTATTTGGGAGGCTGAGGCAGAAGATCAAAAATTTGAGGCCAGTCTGGGCAATTTAGGGAGAACTGATCTCAAAATAAGAGATAGGAAGGGCTGGGGATATAGTTTAGTGGTAGAGTGCCCCTGGGATCAATTCCCCATACTCCTTAAATTAAAAAAAGAAAACAAGAGTGACTGTATTGTAATGATCATATTGTTATGTGTTAGAATAAAATTAAATGAAAAAATAATTTTAGATAAAATTACAAAATTTATAAGGGTTAATAAAAACATTTAAAGATGTCACAAAATAAAATGAAGTGTACTTACTTCCTGTAATAATGAGGGTGGATAAAATAAATAAGGAGAGGTAGAGAGAAGACTTACAGGAAAGGGAAAAGAAGCTGTAACTTTAAATCTAAGAAGCTACACGAATACCTTGCCCTTTACTTCCCAAATCCATTTTCCACCAAGCCTGAAATCTTACCAAAAAAAAAAAAAAGAAGAGAAAAAGACCCTCGAACCTTTTAGAGTAATATGAGCCTAGATGATTAATGCCTACATGTATTGCTAGCCTATACAACATTATTTTCTTTAGACTACATAAATCAAAGGGAAGATATTGTTAGAGACTTATGATATGGGTATATTCCAAATGTTATTGACTGGATGATGTCACTCTAGAGATCCTGAAATGACCAGACTACTGTGACCCACCCTGTGCTCCATGATTGACGGAATTGAGCTCACCAGGCTGATGTCACCCCTATACACTTCTCATGTTCACTATTTACAAAATTTCCTTTAAAAAGAAGGGCCCACGATCCCAAAGTGTGTCTCACCCTCAGATAACTGCACTCCTTTCCCTTTGAGTGTGCATCTATAGTATTACTTGTTTTCCTAAATAAATCTTTTTTTTTTAAGTTGTTTTTTTTTAAATTTATTTTTTAGTTCTCGGCGGACACATCTTTGTTTGTATGTGGTGCTGAGGATCGAACCCGGGCCGCACGCATGCCTGGCGATCGAGCTACCGCTTGAGCCACATCCCCAGCCCCTAAATAAATCTTTGTTTGTGTCTCTTTTGATATATCCTAAAATTCTTTTCTATGGTGCAAGTCACCTCTGCCAGGGCTGAGTTGAGGTCCCTTTCTCTCTTCGAGACCTCCTTGGATTCCTATTTAGTGACATTTCCAGATAGGTGTAAGGAAAATTTCAGAATTTCAAAGTAATAATTTATTGGATTATATAACTCAAGGGAGAATACACCTGTGTATTACTGGTGTCATACACACACACACACACACACACACACACACACACACACACACACACACATATATATCCATATCCTTTTAAAAATATTTATTTTTTAGTTTTAGGTGGACACAATATCTTTATTTTTACATTTATGTGGTTCTGAGGATTGAACCCAGTGCCTCACCAATGCTAGGTGAGCACTCCACCATGGAGCCATAACCCCAGCCCCTAAATATATTTTATAAAGACTATTTTGTCTTTACTTTTCTTCTGGATGATGTGTAAACCATATACCACTTTGGTATTTTTTTCAGATCAATTAATAAGCTTGTCACTGTTCCTTTGGAGAATTATTATCACTAGGGCAAAGAAGTATCGTTGCTAGATAAAATATAGGATACCCAGTTAAGTTTTGTAATTTCAAATAAACCCCAAATGAGGGTTTTTTTTTGGTATAAATATGTCCCTTGCAATATTTGGGATAGACTTATATCTTTTGATATACAACCTATATCTTTTGATATAGGTGTATTTGAACTTCCAATTTAACTGGGCATCTTGTGTTTTTATTTGCAAGGTCCGGCAACCTTGTATCCCCTCATAGGGGATGCAAGGGAGGACACCTTGATGTCAAGTTCTGGAGTAGACCTCAGATCTATTGGTGATTTGCTGATCATTGGAACATATGGTGTGCCACATTGTGAGTCAGAGCTCATCAGAGGATAAGAGGAGAAGCTCTAAAAGGAGGACAGTAGGGGCAAAATCATGTTGGCAAACTAACTTCTCTCCCGATAAATGCCTTTACAGCTTGTCAAGTTTGTGAGGTGTTATCCTAATGCGTATATGTGGAGCTGTGGGTCAGGTATAAAATGTCCCCAAAAGGCTCATGTGTTGAAGGCTTGTTCAGAGGTGGGGCTTTTGAGAAGTGATTGGATCTTGAGAGCTCTAACCTCCTCAGTGAATTAATTCATTGATTAATTCAGAAGACTCTGAACGGACTACTGGGAGGTGGTGGAAACTGTGGGAGGTGGAACCTGTTGGAGGATTGGTCCTTCAGTGTATGCCCCTGGGGACTTGATCTTGACCTTGGTCCTTGACCCTGCTGCCCCTGCTTCCCAGCTGTCATGATCTGAGCAGCTTCCCTTTGCCATGCCCTTCTGCCATGGTGTTCTGCCTCACCTCAGGCTCGAAGCAATGAAGCCAGCTGACCATGGACTGAAACCTCTGAAACCACAAGCCAAAATAAACCTTTCCTCCTTTAAGTTGTTCATGTCAGGTATTTTGGTCACAGTGACGAAAGTTGACTAGCACAGGTGGGAATGAGTTGGAGGAAGGTTGAAAATTGTTGCAGTTGGAGATTTTGTTTTTATTCATTAATTTTGTGGTACTGGGGATTGAACCCTTAGGTGCTGTACCACTGAGCTACATCCTGAGCCCCTTTTATTTTTCATTTCAAGATAGGGTCTCACTAAATTGCCCAGGCTGGCCTTGAACTTGCCACCCTCCTGCCTCAGCTTCCTGAGCCATTGGATTACAGGAGTGCACCACCGCGCCTGGCTCCAGTTTCAGTTTCGGGGCTCTTCTCTTTTCACTTTATTCACACTCTTGGCAGCTCTCATCCACTTTATGAGGTTGCTTCTACCTATGGGCAGTAATTCCCAAATCATTCTCCTGAACACCAGTTTGCTTTCCTGAGCTTCAGAACTATTTGTCCAGCTGCATGGTACATCCTCCATCAAATTTTCAACATGGCTTTTTTTTTTTTCTCTCTCTCTGTACTGGGGACTAAACCCAGGGCCTCACACATGCTAGGCAAATGCTCTACTGATGAATTACATTCCCAGCCTTAAAAATTAAAAAAAAAAAAAAAAGAACTGGGGTTGAGGCTCAGAGGCAGAACACTCGCCTAGCATGCGTGAGACACTGGGTTTGATCCTCAGCACCACATAAAGTAAAATAAAGACATTGTGTCCACCTATAACTAAAAAATTTCTTTTTTAATTAAAAAAAATTTTTTTGAGATAGGGTCTTGATAAGTTGCCCAAGCTCCTTCAAACTTACTATCCTGCCTCAGCCTCTCAAGCAGATGGGACTCCAGGTATGCACCACCACACCTGGCTCAACATGACTTTTACTATGCTTTCTCAGGTGCCCTGAACCCTAAGACTACTTCCATTTTGATATGCATCACTCTGCATTGAATTGTCTTCTATTAGACTGTGAACTTTTTATTTAATTTTGTAAGTTTATTGAGGGTAGGGGCTATGCCATCATTATTTTGGTGTTTGCAGTACTTGACACAGCCCCTAGCATGAAATAGTTACTTATGAATTATTTGGGTCAGGGTGACAGCTTGGATGGTATGTGGATACCAGAAGCTCTACAGTCATTGATTCTGGGTAGTTCCAGGGACCTGACCTGGGGAGGAGGAGCTACTTCAGTGGCTTTGGGACTGAGGCTTGGGTCTGTTTCTATTGCTGGTAAAATGTGTATCCAGTTTTGCCTCCACAGCCAGGTGAGCCTATAGCTGCCTGGCCTGCCCATCCCAGCTTCCCTAAGATGGGGTCTGCAGCCTGTTTGAGTACAGGCTTTAGATCCATGGATCTGTCTGTATCTGTTGTGTGAGAGCATCTTTGGGGAAAGTGGGACGCTGACAGCAATGGGTCCTTGGTAAGTGTCATGTGCAGCATTCTGCAGAAATTTATACAAACAAGTCCTGTACTTTCCCCCAGGTTTTCCCTCCTAGGCTATGGGGAGTCCTTTTCTCATCCTCATTCTGAATTCTGGGACTGTAAATTCTGCTCACACTTTAGTTTTTGAGATATAATCAGCAGGATCTGAAGCCCAGCCTGCATCCTACTCACATCCTCACACTTGCAGACTTCATGACAGCCGGATAAACTGAGCCTGCATCACCACAGCCCAGGGCAGGAATGGTGTGGTCCAAGTTGAGGCCACATGGCCATGCTGGGGTCCATGATGGGTGGAACTGCCCATCCTCACTCCTTTTTACTTTTTGTTTTGATGTTTATTTCTCCCCAACTCTATGCCTGCAACTCAGTGTATTTCTCCTCTGATTCTCAGAATAAAGCTCTTGGGGCTATTGGAGCCCTTAGGACCACCCAAGTCAGCTTCTCATTTTACCAAGTTACAGACTGAGGCCAGAGAGGGGCACATACTTGTCCAAGGTCATATAGCTTCTGTTGACTTCTCTTTAGTCTCTCTCTTTTCCGATTTTCAATGTTTCTAAGTATTTGTGTCTCTTCCTTACTCCTTGTTTTCTTTCCTTTTTCTTTGCTTTTGCTTTTCTCTTTTTGGAGTGAATGTTGAAGGCCATTCACCTCAAGATGGGGCTAGGTTAATGGTGTGTCCATTTGGCTTCCCCATTCCCAACTTTGGGCATCTGAATTGACAGGCATGGAAAGGGGTATCAGAACAGGCAATGCCAGTCTCCAGGGCGACTCCAAGGACCTGCTGTCAACTCTGCTCAAGTGGGCCTAGCTGATCGCTTGGGAATGAAGTGTGAATGAGTGCTCCCTCTCCACCTGGAAGAGAGGGGTTCTGTGTGGAAGGGGAAGCAAGGAGACAGGTGAGGCCTCACCTCATCTCTTTACCTTCATTGGGCTGCAGTAGCTTTTCTGTACTTTAGGTCACCTTTCCTGCAAATTACCCTGAGGCAAATTCAGACAAGCAGTGCTCAGTGAGAACTGCTGCAGGCCAGAAAGGGGACAAGTCTCAGACTTGCTGAGACAGGAATGCTTCTCAGTGGTGCTGTAACTCGAAATATCCAGCAGGGGGAGCCCTGTCCCGACGAAATGCCGTTCTCTTTTTTTCCTGCCCCGCTCCAGGCCAAGGAGACCGGCTTCCCCTTCCTCTCATCATCTGTAGGGGGTTAAGTGCTTGAAGATGGGGTGAGAGGAGTCCCAGGGGTGGGGAGAAGAGGTTTAGAATCCGGTGTCCTGTCTAGGGAAGATAGACCAATCAGGAGATGAGACCCCCCCTTCCCCCGCTTGAAATGTAACGCTGTAAATGTGACCTTGCAGAAAGGAGAGAGTGCCGGTGTGAGAGAGCAAGCAGAGTGAAAGCAGCTGGGAGGAAAAAAAAAAAAAAAAAAAAAAAAGGGAGGCGGTCTAGTACCTGCAAAGAATGCTTTTGGAAATATGATACCAGAAGGGACATAAATTGGAAAGCAAGGTTGTCCCTCCCAAAGCAGAGCATTTGGTTACCTTCATTATGAGCTGAGTACAGACTGATATTTAATCTAAAATTTCTCTACAATTCCTGAGCAGCACCCATTCATTTATATTTTATAGATACACACCCCAAACTCAAGGGAATTGGGTTACGCAAGGGTTGCTAAGGAACAAGGGCAGATGAAGTAGGTAAGGCAGAGGTTGCTTAGTAACCAGGAGTCCCTGGGTGATGGAGTGGCCAGAGCAGATCTGAAGTGATGATGAGGGTCTGCGGACAGTTATACACACTGAAAGTTCATGTCTGCTGATCCAAAGCTGCCAGAGCCTGCCTCTCTTCGTGTCTCTGGCTCAGTCCTGCATGAAAAGCAGACCCCCAAGTCCCTGAGTGCCTTCTCTAACTCTTTGCTCCAGCCACTCCCTTCCTATGTCCCTCAGCAGGAAACTAATCAGATTCCTACATTAGGGTAGGAATAAGGAGCTAATGGGAATCTCACACTGGGGATGCAGGAGCCTCTGGCCTGATTTAGGGCTGGGATATTGGAGGTTTGGGTGAAAGAGGCTTCCCACTACAAGACTCCAGCATTTTTCCAATTTACAGAGACAGCATACCTGACTCTCCTAAGCCAGATCTTACTCTGCCTTCACCTGTGCATGCCTCTGCCCTTCTGAGGACCTCCTGAGGGCTTGGGTCTCCATGTTGCACTTGGCTGGGGCTGCTGGGACTAGCCTAGCTTCAGAGAGCTGCACTTCAGTGTAAGCCTGGCCAGCCATTCAGATCCGTATCCTGCTTTTTCAGAGTCCTGGACTCTCTACATTCCAGGCACACAGAATCCCTACTCTCTTCTGATTCCTTGGACATTCATTTCTTCTCAGCTGTTCCCTGACACTGGAACATTTATCCTGCTTTCCCTGTCAAAACCTTCCTCTACCTTATAGACCCTTATAGACCCTATTTATCTCCAGTTTCCCTCACTTTCCCCACCTCCAGTATGAGATGCATCCCACAGACTTTCCTGAGCATTCGCTGAATTTCAAACCGTGGACAGGGCTCTGGGGCTCAGAGGGTGGAGAGGAGCCATCTCAAGGACCTCAGGCTGATCCCTGGTCCTTCTTTATTTTCCAACATTCCCCAAGTCTCTGCTTCCTGGTTAGGATATCTCAGAAACTATTCCCCTCTCTCTTTTTCTCTCTCTCTCTTTTGGTGGTGCTGGGGATTGAAGAACCAGTAGTGCTCTACCACTGAACTATATCCCTGGACCTTTTTGTTTTTATTTAGAGTAGGGGTTTCACTCATTTGTCCAGGCTGGCTTCAAATTTGCTATCCTCCTGACTCAGCCTCTGAAGTAACTGGTTTACAGGTGACACCACCTTGCTCAGCTGTGAACCGAATATTTGTTTAAAACAAAGCCCTTTTGCAAAGAACACCCCTGAGAGAGTATTTGAGATGCTGGTAAGTTTGCTTCTGAGAAGGGGCTTGGGAAATTTAGTTTCTGACTAGCTCTAAAGTGCTTGAATTTTAAAATTTATCACGAGCATGTAAACTTTGCTTTTTAAACATTTTTATTGTGAAATACAACATACATTAAAAGTATGTATATTTATGTGTGTCTATGTGGTTTTATAAACCATTCACATATGCCACATGACCATCACTTGCTTATAAAATGCACCCCAGAGCTCTTTGTTTTGCCTCTCCCTAATTACAGCCCCTACACTTTACCCCAGAAACACCCACTCTCCTGACTTGTATGGCAATTATGGCTTTGTGTTTCTCTGTAGTTTTATCATCAGTTGCATTCTTAAATGATAGAGTTGTTTTGCCTCTTTGGGAAACTTGTGGAATCACACGATGCATATTTTCTGCCTGTTTCTTTCACTTGATATCTTTTTTTCAAATTCATTTATGTTTTTCAGTGTAACTTCAATTAATTAATTGTCATAGCTGTGTATACTATTCCATTATCTAAATGCAACAAGATTCACTTATCTCTTCTACCACTACTGGGCATATGGATTTGTTTCCAGTTAGGGACTCTGACATCAAATACTGCAGTGAACACATGGGCACCATCCCTTGGTACACACAAGCTGCCCTTCTGCAGGGGGTGGGGGGAGGTCCCTTGCAGAGACAGAAGGCTGTATTTTCAACTTCTCCATACAAAGCCAAATCATTTTCCAAAATGATCATACTTACCCTCCATTCAGCCATGAATGAGTTTCTGTTGATTTTACTCTTCTAAAATAAGTTAATTACTAATTGACATAATTATTTGTTTGGTATTTAGCTTCCTCACTCAATATGGGGCACTTCTTGGGTGTGGGACTGGGTCTGGGACTAGGTCTGTCATTCACCAAGATGTCCCCCAGTGCCTGACACCTTAAGAGCTCGGTGCTTGCTTATGGAATGAATAGAAAAATAATTTTTGTCTATGGAATTTGGGTCTTACAATCTCATATGTCATTTTTATAACTAGGAAATTTTCTGGGGCTGGTTGCCTAACCTGACACTTTGGTGTTTGAAGTTCACTGTTACTAGCCTGACTCTCGCCACTCTGGGATGCTGGCCTTGACATTCTGGAGGAGTGGGGGCTAGATTGCTTTCATGCTCACTGATGCCATCAGTGATAGGTGAAATGGGTTGACTGAGCAGGAAGCAGTCTGGGTTTGGTTACCATGCTCCTACAGTGACTTGGGTCCACTAGGACTTGTTTTGTCCCTGCACTGGCTCTCTGTGAGGAGGCACAGCAGTAGAACAGGGCATCCTGGCCAACTAGGTAGCTGTGGTTACAGGGTCCACTGAGGGTGCGTGTCCTGATTTCTTCTTGGGTCTACACCTCACAGGGACCCAATTTTCCATGGAAGGACTTGAGGTTGTAGAATATATTACTCCCTTCTTCACTGAGTTCTGGGGATGGTAGAGGAAGAATGGTGGGGAGGAGTGAGGCTGACTTGTGCCCTCCACCTTCTATACAGGATTGGCTTCACCAACAACTGGGGAAGGATAGTGCCCAGGACAGGTCATCAGCAGCAGGAAGCAGCAGAACAGCCCTGGCAGCAGCTGAATGTGAATGGCACTGTGTGCCTGTGGGGAAGGCCAAGGACCTGGAGCAGCTGGTGGCTATGAGAGACCAAGGAGACGCAAAGAGAGCACATGGAATTTCTGCTTTACAGCTTAGCCCTGGCATGGGCAGGGTGGGAATGGTGGCAGGAAGCTTTCTGGCAAGTGGCTTGTTCATGAGAGGATACCACCTTTGAGAACTATGGTTAAGGAGGTGTCTAAAGGGATTGAGAAGGCATTTAGGGTGCTCCTATACCTTGGAGCCAGCCCCTGGGCCCATCCATGATACTTGCTTTTGCAAGAGTCTGGTTTTCACAGGGACCTGATAACCATTCTTGATTGGGGTGGCATTTGATTAGCAAGTTTTGCCTCAATGCTTCCGGCTCCTAGGCTGCTCTGGGAGGGTGAGGCCTCTTTAGGTCACTTCCACACTCTCTCACACTCCTCCCCCATAGGCCCTGGAGTACCGAGGAGGTGTGGACTTCCTGTTTTGCAGTGCCCCTGATCAATCCTCTGGTGGGGAGATGCTAGGGGCTATAGAGCAGGTGTAGGACAAGATAAGGGGCTGCCTCAGGAGCTGGCTGAGAGTCTGACACCAGTTCTGCACTGGGCTCCAGCAGTGCCCACTCCCAACAGGACTTTCTTCTCTTCTCCTGAGGCACTGACTATGAAAGCAGGTGGTGGATGGCAGGCCTGACTGCTTGTCGGCTAGAATATGTCCTATGCTGCTTTATGGCTTGTTTTAAAATTTGGCTGCTACATTCTTTCTGCTTTCTTTTCTCTTTCTGTAACTTTTGCATTTATTTATTCAGCAAGTATTTATTGTGTACTTGCTGTGTGCCAGGTGCTATTCCAGGCCCTGGGGGTGTAGCTGTGACCATATAGGAAGAGTGTTTCCGTAAAAGCCAAGAATTTATATCTTCACATCCTCTTGTGGGGGCATACTTTGGTCACTGTGCTCCTCCCTGGTGACTGGATCTTGCTGCTGAGTCTCTTTCCTAGATTAGGTGTCCCCACTGTCCTCAGATGTTGCTGTCAGGATTTGCTCTGGCCATCAGCATTCCCTGAGCTGAGGCATTCCAGTCCACCATGAGGCCACTTCATGATTCTGCCACCTTGCTGGACAAAGGACCAGGTTCATGTTGGGCCTTGTTATTCTCCTGCTTCCTGCTGCATTCACTCTCATGCTGTGCTCCCAATTCCCTCTGACGGATCAGATGGACAAGGATGGAGTCTCATTCTTTCTGCCATTAGCATTCTCTGCTCTGTCATAAACAGTTGGTCAGTTCCCACCTGCTGGCCTTGTGTGTTGTGCCTCCCCAGCCTCTGGACTCTATAGTTTGCCAACATCATCCTCAGACCCGCCCCTCTTCTCTCTGCCCTTGGCTGAATGCCCTCGCTCCATCCTTAGAGATGACCTGAAATCTGAGCTCCCTGCAACCACTGCACAGCTGCCTCCCTAGTCTCCTGAGCTTCGTTCCAATGTCTCTGAGAGATTGTTTGTGATTATGTATCCAGGATTTCATTGCTGACATTCTCCTAACTCTCCCGAGTCACTTTCCTTTCTGGTGTCTCGGTTCATGGGATCATGACTCTTTTTCTGAATCTTGCCTCCTGAAGCTGGGAGCGCATGCTGGCAATCCACCTGACTTTGTCTGATGGTTTCCTTTTCTCCAAGGACTTGGTATTCAACAAGCAATTCTGCGCCACTGGACAGAAATCGTTGATGGAGTAATTGTCCCCTGATCACATCTGCTGCCACCTTGCAGATGAAATTGTCACAAAATAGGTTTAGAATTTACCCGATGCTCTGCTTTTAACTGAATGCAATTTTCAGTAGGTGTCTTGTGAGGAGAATTCCTTATCACTCATATTATCCCTGGGCCAGGTTCAGGGATCTCCCCTGGACAGACCCACATTCTCTCCAGCTGATTGGGAAACTTCCAACCCTTCTGCTACACCCACATCTCCTCCATCCCTCTTCTGACTAAGGATTTTCCAGGATGTGCCTTCTTCCAGGCTCACGGGTCTCCACCCAGGACCTCTTGGCACACAGAGCCCTTCTTTTCTAGTGAGGCAGTTTTCTTCAGCCAGAGAGGGAATCTCACCTTTTCCTTGGTTCAGGTTTGGTTCCTGAGTTTAGGAAAAGCCTTGTCTCAGCCCACTGTTCAGCCTGAGGCACACAGGGCTTTGAACAAACATCCTGTGGGGTGACAGTGCTCCATTCTGAGAAGGAAATCCATAGTCCAACTTTGATTCTTTCTTCTCAGGGACTAGGCCACTTCTGGTAGTCATGAGGACCATCCCCAACACTGATTACCTGACGTCAAATGGGCTGCAGCTGCACCCAGCTGAAGCATTTCCCTATCAACAATTAAGAAGATGAGTGGGTGTGTGAGGAAGGGCTGGGAAAAACAGTGACAGGCCTGGTCAGTTACAGGTGTGCAGCCTCAGTCCCTAGAGATTCAGGACACTGCTGACCTTGTGTAAGTCAGCCCCTCACAGGGGGAACCCCAGTAGCCACTGTCCTCCCAGCAGGACTTTGTCCTTGCCCCTGGTCTCAGTATCTGCACCTTTACTTGCCAGTGCCCCTCTCACTTCTCCACTGTCCCCAGACCCACAAGGCAGAGTTCCCAGAGTGTCAGCACCCAGGTGGGAGCCCAGATCCAGACTTCAGTCAGAGACAGGATCAGCATAGGCACATAACTCCTAATGGCAATTTTCTAGTGTGTCTCCATTTTTGTACTGGTTGTAGGAAAGCTTGAAGACATGTCTGCAATAAATAGGGGTGTGTGTGTGTGTGTGTGTGTGTGTGTGTGTAGGACCCCAGAGCCTCTATTTTTGTGAATGTGTAGAAAAATAATGCCCAATCTTGCTATGTGCTGTGAACTGCAGGCATCAAACTCACTCTTGCTTGTTCTTATTTTTTTATACTTATTTTTCCTATTTTTTCTTTCTTCACTCAAGGTAACTATTTGCTTTGCTTTATCCTGTTGTATTGTGAGTATGCCTTAAATTTTATTGTGACAAAACAAAAGCATAAACAAATGAACCACAGAGAGACAAATATGACTCTTCCAGAAATCTCCCTGGACCTCAGCAGCTGCTTGTCCTCTATCTGGTCTGTCTTCCAGCTCTTTCCCGTAGCCTCTGTTTTTAGCTTCTTTCCGCACAACCAGAACATAATCCAGTTTCTTTGAAAGATCTGGACATTTTTTTCCCTTTACCCCATTCTGAGCAATTCACATTTTTGGGGATGTGCTAATAGACCCACCTCTTTGCCTGCCTGCCTGCCCATGAAACCATAAGCAAGTTGGAAATACCTCTTGATCCAGGAAAAAAGGGGGATTGGTCTCTCACAGCTGCCCGCATTTGGGCCTGATGCACAAATTATAAGTGTTATGTGAACAGGTCTGGAGCTAACCAGACTTCTTCCTCCTTCCTCAGGCCTCTGCTCTGATTTCAGATACCGAATGTGAATGTGAAGGCCCTAGTCCTGCTGCTGAGCCAGCTGCTGCGCCACGTGGAGAACAGGGGCTAGGGTTACAGGGTGAGTGGGAACTGATAAAGCTGGGGAGGCTGAGGCCCAGGAGTCTGGAGAACACAGGCACAGTGGGGAGCAGTGGGAGACAGGAAAGGTTTCTCTGGGATCTCCACATTACCCATCTCCCTCTGTCCTGCCTCACCCTCTGCATGGCTACTCATTCCAATGGCTACAGGATGGAGATGATGTTCCAGCATGCTTTCCTTGGCCTTGGCATTGTCAGGTTTGAGAAGAGGCTGTGCTTTTTAGCTCCTTGCCTTGGGGGCTGCTCATTCTTACCTAGTCTGACCTTCTCATAGCATAAAATACCTCTGCATCAACTTAAAACCTACGGCAGGGTTTGCCTGGCCTCTCCCCACAGGGAGAAGTTGATCCCAGGCTCTTCCCCATTTCAGGCACCTTGGTCTTTAGCAATCTGCCTCTGTTGGATTCTGCAAATCTGATTGCACTCCTTACTGATACCCTTTAGGAACTGGGTGGGGGCTGTCCTGGGTGGAGGGGAAATTCCTAACCTTCATCTCTTGTGTCCCCCTGCTCCATCTGCTTCTTAGAGGCTGCCCATGGTGGGCATTGGCCCCAGCCCTGGGTACCTCTTCACCAAGCCACCTGCCCTCTCTGCCAAGCACCCGGCTTTCTGCTCATCTCTTCCTCATAAGGGGCAGAAGAGTACAGTCTAAGTGATGAACCTGGACACTTGGTTTATGAGAAATGGGGTTGGAACCCTGGCTCTGAAGTTTGTTGGTTTGTTACCAAATCTCTCTCACCCTGTCTCCTCATGTGAAGTGGGGTAATTAAAGAACTCTTATTGCTGTTTGAGGACTGCAGTATTTAATGCCTGTGTTGCAGATCCCCAAACAAAAGTAGGTCTTTAGTTTCCTCTTTCCTCTCCGGTTTGTCTGCTCTCAGGAGGGGGTTGTCACCCTGGTCTCTTCCAGTTCATGCCATATGTGGTAAGTGCTTAGTGCTTGTGCGCTGGTGTGTGTGGTGTGAGGGTTAACTTTGTTCTGTTCCCAAGAACCCACAGGGACAGTGCCCAGGACAGATCCCTGCCCTACTCCTGTTATTCTGGACTGAGCTTGTGCCTGTGTGGCTGCTGGGTCCTTGAGATCTAGCTTCTGTGCTCAGCCTGACAGGCCTGAGGAGAGCATGCCTGAGCTCTGGGCTTGTTGTGATTCTCTATAAGTGACAAACCCAACTGATACTTCCTTCTACTCCTCTAAATCCTAACCACTCTCTCAATTCTCCTTCCAGGAGCTGGAGGCCTACAGTTCTGGGCCTCACCAGGACATTGGGGTTGGAGCTGGTCCCCAAGGACACCTGGGTGGATTACTTCATTCCAGGAGTGATCAAGACTGACTTTGGCAACGTGGAGAGGACTGAGGTATTCCCGCCTTGCAGCCTGGCTCTGAGGAAATTCTCCTCAATGACCAAGGGATGAAGGGGCGACTGGAGCCTCCATCAGCATCCTTTCGGCTGAGGCCCTCTCTGTCCTCTGAGCCCTGAGTTTAGGCCCATCAACCCTAAAAGGAGCAAACCCGCCACAGGTGCTTTGCCAGGCGGCTCCTGTGGGTCCCTGACCATGTACTTGTTTTAGCAGCACTGACTCGTCCCTTTGTTCGGTTACAGGGGAACAAGACTCTCTGGAACCACTTTAAGGAGAACCAGCAGCTGCAGAGGCAAGTGGGGTTTGGAGTCTGAGGGTCTGGTACAGCTGGGGAGGGGTGGCTGAGGCCACCATATGAACAGATGCCTCTCTACCTACTGGCCATTCCTTTTTGCTGAAATCTGGGGTCCACATGGCCCTGGAGGGAGCAGGTAGCCCAGCTGAGTCCACCCTGTCCCCCCACAGAGCCCCTCCCACCCATGGCCTGTGAGCCCTGGGAAAGCAAAACCAGAGTGTAAATGACTAATGCTACGACTTTCTTTAATCCAGAAATGGGTAGCCTGAGCACTGGGCACGACTAGTGTCCTTCCTGTGCCCCCAGATGCAGCTACATCACCAGGAGGGGGGTGGGTATCGTGGTGACCAGTTTCTCCCATTGGCTCTGAGGGGGCTGGAGGGTTGTGCAGCTGTTTCTGGTCCCAGGAGCTCATTAGGGTCCCCAGGCAGGGTCTGCAGCTTGGCCAGCCTGGCAATCTGGGGGATCACTCACGCTGGGCTTGAGGAAGAAGAAAACCCTTCAGTATTCTCATCCTAGGGACTGACTCCTCTGCAGGACTATTGTAGATTTGGCTAGCCTAAACAACAGGTGAGGTTTTTGATGTGATGCTGTGTAAGAACTTCATGGGGTTGGTGCTTTGGAGGAACCTTCCGGGAAAGAGTAGAGGCCCATACCCCTGAAGGATCCCAGCTCCTAATTTGTGCATTATACATGTCTTTCCTAAAACAAGCTCAAAAACTTTCCTCTCACCTGGAAACTTCTGACAAGGGTGGAACCAAGGGCAACTCATCATTGTCGGGAGTGGGTATGTTGCTTCACAGCAGATTTGGCCCTCTGTTATGGATATGAACAGTCCCTCACATGTTGGAAACATGCTATCCAGTATAGCAATGCTCACCGGTGAAATTATTGGATTATGAAAGCTGTAACCTCATCAGTGGATTAATCCATTTGATGGATTAATAATTTGAATGCACTACTGGATGGCAGGTGGGGTGAGGCTATGAGTGATGGGGGGACTTTGGGGTGAGTGTGCCCTTGGGGATTATATTTTATCCCTGGCTCCTCTGCCATTTGTTTTATTGGAGTCCCTCCCCAGTGCTTCCTCTCCAGCCCTCTGGGAGAAGGGTCCTGTTTGTGAGAATAATTCATTCCTAAGGCATGTGTTGCTCTCTGCTATAAGCCATGATTATGTCGGGTACTGTGGAGAACACAAATATAAATTCGACTGTCCTCCCTCAAGTTTCTTCAGTGTGGTGGGAAAACAGTAGGTAAGACACTCATAAATAATGAGATGGAATTTTTGCATTTTTGCACAAATGTACTGGATAATACCACTCCATGCCAGGCACTGTTCTAGGAATTTAGGGCATCCTAGTGGGGGGGAGACTACAATAAACAATAAACATTCTTAAATGAATCGAAGTATGTTAGCAGGAACAGAAGAGAAAACACAAAGAGTAGAGCAAGGGAAGGGAAGTGAGGTGGGGGCTCAGGTCAGGCCTTGTGAGAGGTGAGGAATGAATCTGGACATGAGCAAAGCATCATGGGAATGCAAAGGACCTGGAATTGCAGTGAGCCTGGTGGAGGTGTCATTTGAGGTCAGACCTAATCAATTTGACATAAGAAAAATTTGGGTTGCTGGAATTCTTTCAGTGGGTAGGCCAGGAGCTGAAAGATTAGCACTGATGTTGATGGTGAAGGGATACATACACTGCTGGGCCCCATGATACATAGGCAGGAACAGAAATGGACAAGACCAGTGTCTGGGTGTACTCTCTCCATGTACTCTCTCCACCCTTCTTGGTCCTGCCTGGTGCCCAGAGGCTGACCTCCACACTGCAGGGTGGAGTCTTTTGCGCCCCCTCCCCTGCTTCTACTGGGAACAGGAGACTTGGGGTGGGCACTTGTTTCCCTGTCTCCTCCTTGAAGGGCCACAGTGGCAGGTGGCTGTGTCTACTCTGAGGCTATGACTCCTGTTACCCTCCCTCCCAACTATATCCCCTGCCAGAATCCTTCCAACTAGGAATCACTAATTCTGGGTCCTGGCTGCTTTACTACCCTCCTTGCTGGTCCTTTTAGTTTTTGTTTGTTTGTGGCACTGGGGACTGAACCCAGGGCTTTACATATCATAGGCAAGTGCTCTACCATTGAGCTACCTCCACATCCCTGCTGGTCCCTTTAATCCTGCTCACGTTTTATCCTTTTAATTACTCCTATGAATGTGGCCTGACAGGGGAACTACATCCAGGCTAGAGTAAGGCAACTGATAAGTTTAATGATTGATAAATTCCAGTCACTCCAGTCCTGGCTACCCTGGCATCTATCTCCCTGGGCATCTCCAGTGGAGATGCTTCCCTATGGTTCAGCAGCCAAAGGGTTAATGGCTGGCATAGTAGGGGCTTCCAGACCCTTCTTCCTGGGTGACCCTGGGCTCAACAGGTAGGTAAGAGATAACTGCAAGCAGACTTCTGCACGGGTCCTGACCTGCTTGAGGCCCAGGGCTTCCAGGCATGATCCTGCACTTGGCTTTCTGCAGCCAGACTTCCATTCCTTTCCAGGAACACCTTGGAAATAAAGAGGAACACTGCCTCCTGAGGTGAGTGCTCATTTCTCCTCACTCAAGAGCAGAGATAGCTTTTATAGGTCCCCAGTGTCCTGTTCCTGTCTTTGGAAGGCGGGTCTCCTGGCTCTGCAGCACACCCTGCCTGCTGCTCCTTCTCTGCCCACTGTGTAAATTCTTTCCTCTTTCTTCTCCATGGAATTAGGCCACCAGCTCCCCTCTCTCTGAATATCTTGTGGCATTCAGGCTGCCCACCCTGGGAAGGTGAGCAACACCATGTGGCAGCTTCGGCCCCCACCTTCTCCCTAGGTCACACAAGGAACATTCACAAAGAAGCACATGACTTAGCCTGGGCTCCCCAGAAAGCAGAGCCAGGTCAAGCCTTCTGTGGTTTCCAGTGGAAGACAGGAGGATCCAGAGTTCAAATGCTACTCCATCCTGTAGCTCTTCTTTATTTTGGCATCTTTTTGTGTTTTATTTCATTTTTTGGTACTGGCGATTGTACCCATGGGTGCTTTACCACACTCAACCATATCCCCTGCCCTTCTAATTTTTAAATTTTGATATAGGGTTTCCATAAGTTGCTTAGGGCCTCACTAAGTTACTGAGGCTGGCTTCAAACTTGCAGTCCTCCTGCCTCAGCCTCCTGAGTCACTGGGAATATAGTTGGGCACCATTGTGCCTGGCTTATTTTTTATTTTTCAAACTTTCTAATAAGTTGAAAATTTGTAATTTATATTTTTATGAAATACAAAGTCATGATCTGATTTATCATTACAATGTAGAACAGTTAAATCAAGCTAATTAACATATCCATTAATTTTTTTGTGTTGAGAACATTTGAAATTTACTCTTAGCAATTTTCAAAATGCAAAATACACTGTTACTAGCCCTGTTCACCACAATATGCAGTACATCTCAAAGAAAACCAAACTTATTTTCCCTAAGATTTTCCCGTTATCTGTCAACCGCTGTAATCACATACTACTTTCTGTTTGAGTCCAATTGTTTTAGTTTTCATATATGAGAAAAAGCAATATTTGTCTTTCTTTCCTGACTTATTTTATTTAGCATAACCCTCTCTAATTCCATCTGTGCTATTGCAAGTGAACAGAATTTCTATATTTTTAAAACCTGAATATTATTCCATTGTGTGTATACATCACATTTTCTTTATTGTTAGATAAATGGAATTAACCTAAGTGTTCATCCCTTGATGGACACTTAGGTTGATTCCATACCTTGACTATTGTGACCAGTGCTGCAAAAAACATGGGAATGCAGATGTTTCTTTGACACATTGATTTCAAATATTTTGGGTAAATACCCAGTAGTGGATTTGCTGGATCACAGGATAGTTCTATTTTTAGAACTCCATATTTTTAGAACTCCATAGTTTTCTATAATGACTGTACTAGTTTATATTCCCACTGTGACTGCAGCCCTTTAGGAGCATTGCTAGTGGACCACCAGCAAGTGGCACTGTCACAGTCTGGAGTAAAAAGGTTCTTCTGGTGGAGTTCTTGCTCCAAATCTGCCACTGACTAGGCAGAAAGATCTGGGAGGCTTTGCTTTTGTATCTGAGACATGTGAGTCTCCTACAGTCTTTTCTGATTGTAACCAAATATTTGGCTCATAGCTCCATCTCAAGCAGCAAAGGAGTGTGAGCACTTCCTGGGGCAGAGTTTTGGGGGTGCACTAGGGCCTGAAGGGATTTGGACCAGCTGCAGGGCTAGATGCAGTATAGAAAGAATCAGGGACAGACAGAGGGGTCAGAGAGCTACCTAGAGCCCCATATAGGTTCCTCCAGGTGTACCTGTAACAGGCCCCAGAGTTACATGCTTATTATTGCTAAGCTCAGCCACTCTGGATTGAGGATGAAGAAAAATTGATAAGATCCCCCTGGGGTTGGGACACATCCAGGCCATAGGTTCAGGTACCACGTGAAATGGCCTGATTAGGGGTCCCAGGTGAGGAATCACAGTTCATCAGTGAGCCAAGATGATAAGGTGTTAGGGATGAGGCTTCTGTGAGTGTGGATTAAGTACCACAAGCCTGAAAAAGTTGGGGAAGACAAGCAGGGGGTAGTGAAGTGTGGTGGGAAGATACAGCAGGCAGAGAAAGACTGAATTCTCTGGGTCAGAAGGCCAGGCCCTGAGTGGTGACTCAGCAAAAGTTCCACAGGCCTAATCTAGCCCAGAGGGTGAGCAGAGTCCAGCCATTTTGACTCCAGCCACATGGCCTTGTTCTAGGCTTGTGGAAGCTGAGTGCAGAGGGACGGTGCTCTGTAGGCCTGCTGGGAGACAATCAGAGTGGTGCCCAGGGAGAGAGGCTGCAGAGAGGTGGTGAAACAGCATCCTGAGTGCAGGGCAGGGCTGTGGGACCCCTCTTCTTGCAGTGAGAGTGCAGCTGTGGCTTCCTGGGTAAGGGCAGTGAGGGCAAGCAGAGAGGGAATGCCCCATTTCTGGATGTAGTGGAAAGAAGAGGATTTGCTCATAATGGAGCAATACTCTATTATGCTCGAATTCGGGACCCCCAAAGACCACCAGAGACCCAAGATCGATGTATGCAGCAAAGAGGTGTTTATTGCGAGCTAGCTCGGTCCTCTGCGCGCACACACACAGCAACTGGTGATGCTGAGAGGCCCTGAGCCCAGGGTTTGCAGCAGTTTTATACATTCTTTGGAGAGGGCAGGGACTTCACATACATCATAGCAAATCATCACACACCGCGGGAAAATCAAATAACAACTCTAAAACATGATTAGCACATTCACTGGCGGGAACAAGTTGGGTAAGGGTGATTGGTCAGTACAAAAGGGGTATTCATTTGAACTGATTGGTTTGAGCCAAGAGGGGTGTACGTGCTGAACTACATGGTTTCCCAACTTGTTATCCACCACCATAAAATACTGGGAGGGTCATCTGGCATCCCAGGTATTTCCCTGTCTCATGCTGATTGGTGGCTGCTAGGGGGCTGCTATGGATCCCCACCTAGCCTGACTGAGTCAGGGACATCTGGCGCAGCAGATCTCTCCTGTTATTTGTAGATTAACAACTTAGCAGGGTGGGAATGTGCCTAGGAGTGCTCTGTGGGTTTTTCCAAGGACAAAGGCCATGTCCCTTCCTTGGACAGGCTTTGCTCTGAGATAGAGGCTGGTTTTTCAGCTCCAAGGATTTGGGGTCCCAGTGAGGAGTGCGGTTGGACACATGCGTGTGTGTGTGTGTGTGTGTGTGTGTGTGTGTGAGGAGGGTACAGTGGGACTGATCTCAGCGAAGGGGAAGGGCTGGGGAGAGTGCAGGCAAAAATCTGGGAGGTGTGGAGAGAGGGTATGCCATCATCCAATGGCTCTTACACCCTTCCTGTGTTGGGAAGCCTATCCTGGGCTCAAGCTGTCAGTGGGCTGGGAGGAGAATGGGAAGCAGAGAGAAGGGCAGGCTTTCTGCTCCCCAGCTCCTCCACCCTGCTGGGCCCCTCATGCTGCCATGTTCCTCACAGCCCTGAGTGGACAAGAGTGCAGGGCTCTGACCTGGCTGGGCTGGGTGAGGACAAGGGTCAAGATGTTTGAATCTCCCCATCTCTTTTGTCCAGTCTTTTTGGTCCATTTCCTGCCTAGACTCTGTGCTGTGGTTAACTGCACACATGTGCTTCCCTGGGATGTGTAACCTCTGTATATAGTTGGCTCCCAATTATATACAATCCCTCCCTTGGGGAGGGACTGAGACTCTCACCTGGGCTAATACATGAAGAACAGAAACAAAAAGACAACCGAGTTTGGCACTTTTCTGGCTGGGAGGTGTCTGTTTGCCCAGAGGAGGAGAAAATGGGGTCCTGTTAGTGATGGAAAGTAGCAGGTAGGACTTGTGAGTTTATACTCAGGTGTGTGTGTGTATGTGTGTGTGTGTAGGTCCTCAGGATTAGGCAGCCCTGGAGGTTGGGAATTGAACATCATATCCTCCACTGGGTGTAATTTGGTATATATTTATACATTTCAATAAGTTGATCCTCTAAGAAAGGTTTAGAACTCTAGGATATTGGAGTAGGGGAATCTAGGGTATTGAAGGTAGCCACAGAAAAGGATTATGATAAACTGGGGGTGATGGCATGTCAGCCTGAGGGTTTTCTGTCTTGCAACCCCTCACCCCCATCATCCAAATTTAATAGGATATTGAGTCTGCATCTAAAAAAGTACAAGCTGCAGCCTCTGACCCAGGATTTCCTTTTTCCCCCCCAGGCCACTGTGGTAGTGGGTGCCCTTGCTCCCACAGTCAACCCTACTCACCTGTCCTGAAGATCTCACATGTCTTGCCCAGGCCCACTTGTGGGGCTGGCTCCCCTGGCAGGAGGGAGCTTGGGGTGCTGTGAAAGGGGGAGAGTCTTGGTACCCAGTGGAGCAGAAAAGGTGGTCCTGAGGTGGCCTGACACAGGGTAGCTGGGCTGGAGAGTCAAATGTGAGGTTTTAAGGCAGCTGGGCTCTGTGGGGGAAAGGTGAAGAGGAAGATGAATGGGTGTCCAAGCCTGTTTGTTTACTGCTGACTCTACCAGTAAATGTCCTGGTCAGCTTTTACCGAGAAGATTGGGCTGTCTTACTGCTATGGTCTTAATGTGTCCCTTCAAAATCCATTTGTTGGAACCCCAAATTCATTTGTCAATGGCATTTAGAGGTAGTGCCTTTGGGAGGTAATTAGAGTAGCTGAGGCCAGGAGAGTAGGGCTTCCACGATGGAAGAAGAAGAGATCTGAGCTAGTCAACATGCCCTGTTCCAGGTGATGCCCTCTGTCAGGTTATAAAGCATCAAGAAAGGCCTTACTGGGTGCTGACCAGGCGCTAACAAGATGCTGGTGCTGTGTTCTTAGACTTCCTGGCCTCCAGGGCCATGAGCTAAATAATGCCTGCTCTATAAACTACTATCTGTGCGGGGCTGGGCTGGTTTTTGTGCCTTGGGTGGTTGTACTCAAGTTTAGAGTTTCTCTCTCTTTAACCACTGAGGGCTAAAAGATGCTTTGTAGTATTCCTATAGGTATCAGGACTCCCTTTGGTAATCATTTAATCGGTGACTTTTAATGTTTTCTAAACGCTATCTGCTCCAGGGAGGTTTATTTGTCTACATGAATATGGCTTGGAAGAGGCAAGGCTGGGATTTGAATACAAGTGTATGTCTCAGCCACCTTCTGTGACAAGTGATGGTCAGGACTCTAGTGGCTCAGTTCTCTCCTGCAATTCTCTCTTGATCTGATTTCTCCTGAAAGCAGAGTCTGAGGCAAGGATTTTGGGAGAGGAGATTCAGGGAGCACAAGCAGGGCAGAGAGTGGGTGAGAGTGAGTCCAGGGAGCAGGGAGAGCCAATGTGGGATGACTCAGAGGGAGCCACTGCATTCAACAAGGTTCTGTCCCCACAAGACTCTCCAAAAGGTATATAGGATGCCTCTCGAAGTGGAGTGTCTACCCTAAGCATGAGAGGGAGAGCATTTATCCATGGGTCGTCTCTTTCCATCCATCAAGGGTAGCCTTGGGAGTTATCAGCTCCTCCTATTTCCAACCAAGTGAAAGATGCTGTCCACAGTGCAATGATCTCAAGGCTCTTGGGAAATACCCACCCCAGCCAAATCATGATGAGGGCAGGAGGGTATGAGCTGGGACACTAAATGTGTCTGCTGCAAGCTCTAGGAAGTAACAAACAGTCCACAGTCTCAGATATATTGAAGGGACAAAACACTCAACCTATTGCTCTTGTGAGGCTCCAGGGAGAAAGAAAATCTCTCCTCTGCACAAAGTAACAATTAGTCCATTTCCCTCAAGGGACAGTGTTCAGAGATTTTTCCAGAGGCTTTTAAGCTCCCTGATCTCAAATCTCCCTTTAATGGTTTGAGCAGTCCCTGTGGCTGTCCCTTGGGTTTATCAGAAGAAATCAGAGGGTGGGAAGGCAGGAAAGGAGGATCAGAGAGAAAACCCTTAATTAATGAATCACACATTAAAAGAATTAGGGGTCTTTCCATAATAGAATGTTCTGTTTGTTACAAAACAGATTTAAATGCAATAGTACTGTATAATGTACACACTTAATTTTAAGGCTCCCTTTAGTTTTCCTAAGTAAATATCAGAACAGTTTTAGAACACGAGGAGCTTGGAAGGGGAGAAACGCAGAACCTTCGTTTGCCCTAGTTTTGTGACCCAGCTTCTGGAGACAACTGACAAAAGATGCCAGTGGTAGCCGTGCATCCTTGGTGACCTAAACTGTGCATCCTTGGTGACCTAAGGCATACCAGGAGTGGGTCTGAGATTCTGGGCCTCAGTATTTAAGGACTGGCTATCTCCATAGTAACCTCAATCAGAGTACCAATCCTTTCAGGACTTACCTGAATAATCTGTGTAAGATTTTATCAAAAAGATAAATGGTCTTTCCTTCTAAAAAGATGGTCCCTGGGTCATCTAAGCAGTTTACAAAGAACACAGCTGGCCCACATAAGGAGGGTTTCCTTTAACAGGACTGAGGAGGGAATAGGGTATGCCAATCAAAAGAAACTGTCATCCTCTGTCTTAGTCTGTTTTGTTATAACAAAATGCCATATAATGGGGAATTTATAAAGAGTAAAATTTTATTTCTTACCATTTTAGAGGCTGAGTTGTCCAAGATCAAGGAGCTGGCATTTGTCTGGTAAGGACTGCTCTCTGCTTTCAAGATGGTGCCTGACTGCTGAAGCCTCATATGGTGGAAGAGCAGAAGTGAGTGAACCCATTCCCTCAGGCCCTAACCCCATCCATGAGGGCTTTGTTCTCATGACCTTACTCCTAAAGCCCCACCTCTTAATCCTACCATATTAGCACTCAAGTTTCAACATAAGGAATTTTGGGGGACATACTCAAAACATAACACCCCTAATTCCAACTGTAAAACAGATCCCAACAACCTATATAGGACACAGCCATTTCCAAAATCCTCCTCTAACTTGTTCTTCTCTTCTCCATCCTTCTGAAGTTTATCAGCTAACTTCTTGCCAGACCTTTCTGGGATGCTCACTACTCTTGCCTTGCTTTATGGGCTGGGGTTAAGCATTGATGCAGGTGTGGAGAAGTGTAGCCCCCTGAGGATTCATAAGCTCCAAGCCAGCATGCCTGTCAGAAAGGCTGTGTTTTTCCCTGCCAAATTTGCTGGTTTCTCTCCATTGCACCTGCTCTCTAACCTTTTCCAGAAGAGCTTGAAACTAGTCCATTACCTGCCTTGGGAGCAGCTGCACCCCATAATCAAAAAATGACAACTTGAAAAGATCATACAAGAGATCAAGTTTACTGCACCTCCCCTGCTGTGCTATGGTTGAGGAAAATGAGACCATAAAGGGACAAGGATTTGACAATGTGGTGGCCAGGTGGGAGAAGTGGTGCAGAAGTCAGGTTCCTTGATTCCTAGTGTGGACATGGCTGCAACAAACCCCCATGATGGTTTTCTCAATTCCTTTACCTCTTATACTGATGATCTCCTAAGAAGTTCTTTTATTTATTTATTTTTTCCAGGGCGGGAGCTTCTGTATTTGAATAGGGACCAACCTTGAGGACAGGACTGTAGAGCTGGCATAACTTCTGCCAGCCCTTCAATAAGCTCCAGTGATGTCACTGTCTTGTTGATGGGTGGTGGGACAGCCTGGCTAATCACTACCAATTTTCCAATCAACAGAGGGCTCATCATCAAGGGCTATGGCCTCTGGGCTTTTAGAATATATTTTACTAGAAGTCTCTTGTATCTCTCAAAAAGTTGCCAAAGTGGGGCTGGGGTTGTGGCTCATTGGTAAAATGCTTGCCTGGCACACATTGAGACACTGGGTTCAATCCCCAGCACCACATTAAAAAAAAAAACAAAAACAAAAACAACAAAAAACCCCAAAAAACTACATAAACAAAATAAAGGTATTGTGTCCATCTACAACTAAAAATATTTTTTGATAAAGTTGCCAGAGTGATCCTTACTTGGTGTTGAATCCATAATTAAAAAGAAAATTTGGTCAACATCTGTACACTCAGGCAGTATAATAGGAACAACTAACTGAGTATGTCTGTACACTTTAGTTGGAAATGTACTGAAAAAGAGAAAAGCAGCCCCTAGCAGACAGACCTTGACCTTGAAAGGAGCTGGCCTGGCCTCATAGTTAGATGAAGGTATTCTGATGAACATAAATAATTTCAGGAAATACCAATATCAGACAAACTCACTTTCTTAATTTGGTGGATAAAGACAAAAACAAGATCACTCTGTCATTATGTCAGCACACAGACAGAATAATTATTTTGTAATTTTCCCAGTTGCAAAAATGACTAAACATTGAGTCTCCTACTCTGCATTGAAAGAGTGAACACTGCTGCTTTATCAATAGCGCCTTTAACTTTGCTCCTTTCTTCTCTCCTTCAGATCGAATTTTAAGATACTTATAATGAAGAGAATTCTTCTGCTTTCTCACAGTTGTCCAACCCAGAGTGCACTCTTGCATCCTTAGATTCTCCTCAAAGTCTCTTAACATGAGCCAAATCCTGTAAGCCCTTTCTGACATTCCCTTGTTGAGGCTCTGCACAGTTCCCCAGATATGTTCTTCTTTAGTTTAATGAGTCAATAAACATAATTTTATTTGACTCTAATTGTGTTTCTGGTGATATAGATAGGATTTATATAGATAGTATTTCTAGGATATAGATAGCATTTATTTTTATTAAAGAAAACATGTTCAATGAACATGGTAGCACATTTGAGTATTTCAAAAAGATGAAAGGCAAGTCTCCCTTCTTTGTGTCCTAGAATCCACTTTCCCTTCCCTAAAGGTGATCACCATTATCAAAGTCAGTTCATGCCTGTTCAAGCATATCAGCATATTTATCATTAGCTGCTCATCTCATCTATTGTTATTAGTATCATTTTATTTGTCTACATACCCATTATTTATTGTGCCCAGGACTCCACAGCAATGCAATGCACTTTTTCAGTCAGTGAAATTATAAAAGTGACTAAGAATAGTGCGTGAGCAATTTTTCAATAAGCAAAGACGGGGGAAGAAAGAGCTTGGTTGCTGGTGGTGATTTTAAGCAGCTGCCAAAATTTTATTTATAAAGAGGCATATTGGTTGTTTTTGACTCTCTCTCTCTCTCTGTTTGAATGCATCTGCATTTAAAAATTTTTTTATTTATATATGACAGCGGAATACATTATAATTCTTATTACATATATAGAGCATAATTTTTCATATCTCTAGTGACTCTCTTTTTTTAATAATTAGAATATCATTACTGATGTAGAAGTTGTGGCTTTTATAACAATAAGGGGTGTCTTTTTGTTTGTGCTGCTATAACAAAATATCTGAGGCTGGGTAATTTATAAAAAAACAGAAATTAAGCTGGGTTTGGTGGTACATGCCTATAATCCCAGCTACTCCAAAGACTGAGGCAGGAGGATCACAAATTCAAAACCAGCCTCCACAACTTAGAAAGGCTCTAAGCAACTTAGTGAGAACCTACCTCAAAATAAAAATGTAAAAAAGAACTGGAGATGTAGTTCAGAGGTAGAGCACTTCTGGGTTCAATCCCTAGTTCCTAAAAACAAAACAAAACAAAACCCAGAAGTTAATTTTCTCATAGTTCTGAATATTGAAGGGTCCCTGTCTCTCTGCTTCCAAGATATTACCTGAAAGGTGCCCTTCAGAGGACAGGAAATTTGTGTCCTCACATTGTATAAGATGAAAGGGCAAGAGAGCCAAATGGGTAAGGCTTCTTTGATGGGGGCCTTAATTTCATTCTGAGGGGAGGAGCCCTCACAGCCTAGTCACCTCTTAAAGCTCCTGCCTCTTAATACCGTCACATTGGCCATTAAGTTTCAAAGCCTGAAGTTTGGAGGAGTCACATTCAAACCTTGGAAAAAGGGATACTGAGGGGTATAGAATGCATCTTTTGGTATGGCTTTCCACCAGCTTTAGGATAAGGCCCAATTGCTTTGTGTGGCAGAAACAGACTCTCCTCAGATCCTGCCTACCTTCCTCCTCAGTCTTATTATTATTATAATTTTAATTACTTTTATTTTTTAAAAACATGACAGTGGAATGCATTATAATTCTTATTCACATATAGAGCAAAAAATTTCATATCTTTGTATATAAAGTATTTCCACACCAAATCATGTCTTCATACATGTACTTTGGATAATGATGTCT
The DNA here is from genome assembly GCF_045843805.1 of Urocitellus parryii. NCBI lineage: Eukaryota > Metazoa > Chordata > Mammalia > Rodentia > Sciuridae > Urocitellus > Urocitellus parryii. The sequence continues at coordinate 36,702,414 of NC_135536.1, forward strand.
ATCACATTCCACCATCATTTCTAACCCCATGCCCCCTTCCTTCCTCTCCCACCCCTCTGCCCTATCTAGAGTTCCTCTATTCCTCCCATGCTCCCCCTCCCTATCCCACTACGAGTCAGTCACCTTATATCAGAGAAATCATTCGCCATTTGTTTTTTTTGGGATTGGCTAACTTCACTTAGCATTACCTTCTCCAACTGCATCCATTATTATTATTTTTTCTTTAGCTACCTCTAGCCCTTAGGAACTTTACTTCTACTTATCATAGCACATGCGCATCATTGTTGTAGTTTTTCTCCTGAAGCTCAGGGATAGCCTTTCTTCTCTGATGCCCTAGTGTCCAGCAGGGAGCTGGGCACATGCAAAGTCTTCAAGGAAGGTTTATTGGATAAAAGTTCGTTGAATGCTGAATGTGTTCCTCAACTGAAGGGTGAGCCAGGTATGCCTAGCTCATCCTGCTTCTTGAGAACCATGCATTGGAAACCATGCCTGATTTCCTGGAAAATTTAATGGCAAACCACCCAAGAAAATTGTTCATTCTAAAGTAACAGAAAGGCAAGGCACCTTGGCACATGCCCATAATCCCAGCAACTCCAGAGGTTTAGGCAGGAGGATTGCAAGTTAGAGGTGAGACTCAGCAATTTCGTGAGACTTCGTCTTGAATTAAAAAATAAAAAGGGCTAGGGATGTAGCTCAGTAGTAGAGTGCCCTGAGTTCAATCTCTAGTATTAAAAAAAAAAAGTATCAGGAAGGAGCTTCTCCATCCTCCTCTCTCCAGAATTATATTCCCTTCTGCCTTATGGATTCTAAGATCCATGAGTGTTTGGACTTCTTTTGGGAAATAAATAAAAAACTTGACAGGGCTTCCTAGATCTGGAACTCAGGTTGTTTCCTTGGGAGTTACTTCCTGTGTGGTTTCCAGTCCCACTCAATTTGGGTCCTGACCAAGAGATGGGATGGGGGCTGGAGATGGGTCCCCTGGGACTCCTGTCCCAGCCAGGGAATAGTAGCCGCTATTTATCAAGGCTTTATCCTGGGTCAGGTACCAAGAGCTCCTTAGGCATTCTCTCTTTCATTATTTATTTACTTGTCTATTTATTTTGGGGGTACTGGAGACTGAACTCAGGGACGCGTTACCAGTGAACTACATCCCCAGTCCTTTTTTATTTTTTGAGACTAGGTTGTGCTAAATTGCCAAGGCTGGACTTGAATTTGAGATCCTACTGCTTCAGCCTCCCAAATTGCTGGGAGCAGAGGCATGTGCCACCACACCCACTGGAGTTGTCTTAATGATCACAACTATTTTGTGAAGCAGAGTAGTTCTAATCCCTATTTACTTGTGGAGAATTTGAGATTCCAGAAAAGTCACCTTCAGGAAGAGTGCTCCACGAAAGCCTGCTTAGGGCTGGGCACATAGTACAGAAGTGCAGGGTTAATGAAGTGAGGGACAGGAGCTGGTCAATCCTGGTCTCTGATCCTTGGGTAGAGAACACTGGAAGGCATTCTCAGTAGGTCCTTATGGAATGGATGCTTGTTGCCCACAGCAACAACTCCCACATGCATCCTTATGTTAGCTCTTCCCGCTGACCAGCATCTTCTGCTGCCTCACTTCAGTCCTCTGAGGTCACATCACAAGGAATTGACCTTCTTAGGCTCCCCTTTTGGAGGAATGCAAGCGAAGACAGTTACACAGTGCAATAGGTGACAAAGCTGATATTTGAACCCTGATGTATCTGATAACAATTTTTTTTTTTTTTTTTTTGGTGATACTGGGCCTTGTGCATGTTAAGCAATGATAAAGACTCTTTTGATTCATTTTTAGTGAAAATTCCCAGGAGAAGCCTAGGATCACTAAGAAGAGGCAGGCTGGAGTGCTATTGCCCTCTGTGGGTGGGCTGCCCTATTCAAATGTGCTGGCCAGTGCGACAAGGGACCTGCTCTTGGTGTGGGCTGTTGGGAAGGAAGCTTAGACACTGGACAGTGGAGGTATAGTCCCCTATTGTGACTCCATATCCAGCTTTAGCACAGAATTTTAGGAGAAATCATGTTGCTAGGCTTTAGAAATAGGAGCTGAGCCAAACACACTCCCTTTAGAATCTAAGAGAGTCTCAAGTGTCAAGAAACGCTTTGGAGAGAAGAAGACCTAAATCACTTCTACTTTTTTCTTTCTAAAAGTCAAGTTCAAACTCTATTCTTGCAGCACTGATCCTTGAATTGCTGCTTGAGTCTGATTTAACGTCAGATTTCCTTGGGGGAGAATACAAACTAATCTGTTATTAGTCACATTCAAGTACAAATGGGTTTCTGATCCTCCTTTGAAAGCAAGTATGATAGGGAGAGATAAGAGGCACTCATGCCTGAGGTAGGTGGGGAAATGGCTCCTGCCTGGGAGGCAAAGGTAGGCAAGGCAATCTCTCTGAACCTAGCTCACCATAATTCCAGGCGTGCAAGTGTTGGTTTAAAAAGGGATTAAATCGGCCTTGGTGGTGCATGCTGGTAATCCCCAGGACTAGGTGGGGGCGCTGAGGCAGCAGGAATGCAAGTTCAAGGCCAGCCCTCAGTAATTTAGTGGGACTGTCAGCGACTTAGTGAGACCCTGCTTCCAAATAAGGAAAAAAAAAAAAAAAAAGGGCTGGGGATGTGGCTCTGTGGTAAAGCACCCCACTAGGTTTAATCTCCACTAACCACCTCCACAAATTAAAAAGAGAAAAGTGAAAAGAGGGATTAGGTCAAAGCACTAGTGGCTTCTCTGCTCCACCAGGAGCTCGAACTTTGCCAAAGCCTAGGCTCATGATCTGGGAGCACACCCAGGGCAGAGAAATGTCTACCAAAGACTGTAGGGACCAGAGAGATGTGTTGTTTTGTTGCCAAAGGCCCTACAAAAACAGTCAAATCAAGTATTTTGAGGAGAGTAAGGGCATTTTTTTTTTTTAGTTTTATCAGCTCTCACATTATTGGGGAGGAGTAGGCCAGGGTTGTGCCAGTGGGAGAGAGGCCAGCTTCTGCAGAGACTGGGGAAAGAGGAGATAGGAGGAGAAGCAGGGTGGGCAGGGGGTGCTTGCCGTGAACCACCAAAAGGGCAGGTGTTCCATAGCTCATCTATGCTTTTCTGACTTGCAATTTTCACATGATGCAGCCAGGAATCTGGAGTTGGCATCCTCTGTGGCTGGAACGGTGATGGTACCGCCCTTTAGAAAGGCCAGTGGAATAGCTGATGAACCGAATCTGTCTCCAGCAGGAGAACTCATCTTCCCACCCCCACCCGGCCCCAGAGGAAGCTTATTTCCCAAGAGTCTTCCCATGAGTTCATTTCCAAGGCCAAACGTCCTTTCTGCACAGATCCTTTTTATTGCCATGGAGACAATCTGCTGTTCTGTCCAATCAAGAGTTTGAGCAGCAGGCACCATGACAACCTGTGGGGACGGGAAAGACAGCTCTAGAGCACCCCCGCCCCCCAGACCAGAGCCAGGACAGAGGCCCAGAAACACTGTGATTCTCTCAAGTGTGGTGAAAGGGAAACCCCCTTCCTTTCTCAGGGTGAACTAGGGAGGGGTGTGACAGGTGGGGCCTGGCACTGGTCAGATACATCTTGGGTTACCAAAGGCAGTCAGCTTCATCTTTTCTTTCTTTCTTTCTTTTTTTTTTTTTTTTTCCATTTTTTTCTTCAGTAAGGGGGATTGAACCTGGGGGCACTTTATCACTGAGCTAAAAGCCCAGCCCTTTTTATTTGGAGACAGGGTCTTACTAAGTTGCCCAGGCTGGCCTCAAACTTTTGATCTGTCTCAGCCTCCCAAGTCGCTGTGATTACAAGCATATACCCAGTACCCAGCGGGTTCATTTTTTTTTTTTCTGATTTCATGCTTTGCTTGTCCTTAGCTCAGCCAGCTAAGTACATGGAGCCTTGGCAAAGCTGGAGCAGAGAGAATCTGATTAGCTCTGCGTGGGGCAGAGGAAGCAGCGTGCCTCTAGGAGATGATCCACAACTAAACAAGTGACTTCCTACAGAATGTCCCATCTCTCACTGGATTGGGGAGGACTTGCTTCCAAGTTAAGTGAATGAAGTCCTGATTCCTGTGTTGTGACACCTTTGTTATTCAGAATTTGTTTGTGGTAGGAGGCCAGAGACCTGCCACAATCTCCCTTCCTGTCCCCAATGTCACCTGACTCCTGTTGGATCCTGCCTGACAGGTGGATCTGTGTTTGACCCATAGCTGGTTACTGTGCAGAGCTGGGTCAGGAGCCTCCTTCATCCCTACCTTCCTCCTGGCTCTCCAGCCATTCCATCTATGCCTTGACCCAGGCTTTCTGACTCCTGTGCAGTGTTCTTATACCACTCAGAGGCTTCCCCTCAACCTTTACCCAGGACAGCTGGGGAGGAATAGAGTGACCCTGAGATCTGCTTGTTCCTGAAGTGGAGCTGAGTGACTGGATTACCTTTCTGGGACCACAAATCTGGGGACAGCCAGTAATCTGCAAGTGCATTCCTCAGAGCTAAACTTCTGGCCAAATTTTGATAATAGACTTCAGTTATTTGACTCTAGTTCTGGAGGGTCAGCCTCTCTGTGACTCAGTTTTCTCATATATCAAATGGGGATAAAATTGAAGGACTATTGTGAACATGAAACAAATTAACATCTGGCCTGGCTTATAGTAGATATTAGCTGTTGTCAGTATCAGTCCTCATACAGACCAGGGGACGCACCCTACTGCTATTCTCTATAGACTCCCAGAGTCCCAACCAGCAGGGGACTTGCTTGATCCCATCAACTCTAGGACTGAAGAGCAATCTGCTCCTACACTGTGTGCACTGATGATCTGGGGAGTCCTACCCCAGTGATCCCCAGCTGGTGAGGTTTGCACCTAACCCATCTGGCCAATAGAGCTGTTTCCTCAGGCAATCCTTATATTTGAGGGATATGGGGATATGGCCCTCAGTTTACATTTCTTTCTGAACCTCCAAATGTCTCCCATAGGCCCTTTGTGATCTCACGTAACCAAAGGTCAATTCTGTGTTCAGAGCCCTGCCATTCCAATTAGCCTCCATCCATAGGATGCTGTGCAAATAGTGATTCTGCTGAGCCACCTACAAGGAATGCCCTACACAAACCGCCAGGAGTGTGTCTTCCGAAACTTCTCCATCCTGGATCATTACCCTTGAGCTGCATCCCATCCTGCATGTAGGTGATGCCTTTCTCTCTTCCCCTGTAGAAATACTCTCAGGGAAGTTCTGCAAACTCATTCATTCTGATGAGTAAGTGACTATTAGGGCCTAGTCACTGAGGTTAGGACACTTCCAGGTAGCCTTTCTTGATGCTGAGGATGAGCTGCATATTCATATATTTTAAACCATTCCAAGGGTGTGCTGCCACAGATGACGCTGCGATCACCCCTACCACCACAGTTCCTGGTAAACATTTACCAGTGCCTGCTGTGTGACAGCTTAGATACTTGCCCACAGTGGAGAATCCTGGTCTATAGCACACACTTGACCAGATCTCTGCCTCATTTATTATGTCAAGAATTCCAGAAGGACCAAAAATTTAAATGCAATGTAATATAACTTGGGTTACATCTTATGGACAAAGATATACTTTATAGCCCTCAATGTATATAGCAGAAGACAGGAAACAACCTAAATGCCCATAATAAAAGAGGGTTAAATAAGTTATGGCATATTCATTTAGTCAATTCTCTGTTTAAAAAAATGAGGGCATATCTACAGTTATTGATTACTGAAAAATCACCAAAATATAAGTGAAAAAAGTGCAAGATGTGGAGCAACATATAGAATATGCTCCTGTATATGTCCCAAAAGCAAGCATAGAGAGGAGTTTATATGTAGACTAATTTTAGAAGGAAAAGAAAGTTGACAATAGCGGTTGGTTCTGGGAAAGGAGTTGTTGGTTTGAGTAGGAGAGTTGCTTTTTATCCTTTAATTGTGTTTAGATTTTTATTCCTTGTCATACGCAGGTTTTATTTATTTATTTGATTGTTTTTTTGAGACCGTGTCTCACTAGTGCCCACACTGGCTCCAACTCCAGGGTTCAGGTAATCCTCCTGCGTCATTCTCTTGAGTAGCTGGGATTAGAGGTACCCATTACCAAGCCTGGCTCATTATTTCTGAATTTACAATGCTTAAGAAATAATTAATACTGTGGAGTCAGATGGGCTTGGGTTTAAGTTTAGTTCCATCAGTTCGTAGTCACAAGGTCTTGAGTCAGTTGCCCTCTTCCAGCCTCAGTTCTTGCTCTGTAGGATGGGAGTAGCCTGCCTCTGGGGGTGGTGAGGAGTGAGTGAGATGGAGCCTGTGAAGTTCCCAGCACAGGGCCTGGCACAAAGCAAAGCATCAATTGTTAGGTACTTGCTTATGGATGGTTTATGTCCCTCATAAATGTATACATGGAAACTCTATTTCCCAGTGTGATGGTATTTGGAAATGATTAGGTAGTGTAGTCCTGATGGGTAACCTCTTAGAAGTGAATGAAGGTGGGGTGGGGATATAGCTCAGTTGGTAGAATGCTTTCCTTGCATGCACAAGGCTCTGGGTTCAATCCCTAGCACCACCACCACCACCAAAAAAGGATATGAAGGCACCAGAGCTCTCTCCACCAGGTGAGGACACAGTCATCAGTGTATCAAGAAGATGCCCTTACCAGAACTGGACCATGCTGGTGACTCATCTTGGGTTTCCAGCCTCCAGAATGGTGAGGCATAAATGTTTGTTATTTAAACTACCCAGTCTATGGTATTTTGTTGTAGCAGCCTGAAATGACCAAGACAGTTTCTAATTATCATTCTCTCTCTCTCTCTTTTTTTAAATTGTAGTTGTAGATGAACAGCATGCCTTTATTTTATTTGTTTATTTTTATGTGGTGCTGAGGATCGAACCTAGTGCCACACACATGCAAGGCAAGCACCCTACCACTGAGTTACAGTTCCAGCCTCTAATTATCACTCTGAGTATTGGGTACTCAGCAAAAGCATGCTGGTTACAGTGGCACGTGCCTGTAATCCCAGCAGCTCTGGAGGCTGAAGCAGTTCAAGGCCACTCCGGGCAACTTAGTGAGAGAGACCCTGTTTCAAAATAAAAAGAGCTGGGATGTAGCTCTGCGGTAAAGTGCCTCTGGGTTCAATCCTTAGTACTTTAAAACCAAAACCAAACCAAAAGGAAACAAACCATGGGAGAGTCAGATAGGGAACACCAACCATAACCAACTCCAGGAGATGCTCACAAGAGGTGACACTGGGTATTACAGAATGGGAAGGAACAGGTCAAGCAGAGACTCCCATGAGGAAATATACAGGATGGGAAGAGTTGGGGCTTGGGCCCTCTGTCCCTGCGGTAGGGCTGAGAGCTGGGCGTGGGGAGGCAGGAGCACCCTCTGATGGAGATGGTGCCTTGCCACTCCTTTCCTGGTAGCTGCCCAGTGGGACCATGATGCGTTTCAAGTTGCTCTGGTGGAGTCGGGGGCAAAAGTGTTGGGTTTTTATGCAGCTGTGTCTTGGGATTTCTCTTTTAGCCTCAGCCCTCATACTGCATTAGCTGGGAAAGGAGCAGCAACCTTTGGGCAGGAGCAGTTCTGTTCCCTATGAGTCCAGTACTGCAGTCGGTTACCTGTATACCTTATTCTCCCTTGAAAGTTGCACACAGAGGAGTTGTATGGATGATCTGTTTTCTCCATCAATTATATACCTGTCCATAAAATATAGATATGTTTCTTTCTGTTTAAGCATGGACAGGTTGATGCAGGGAACTGTGTGATTAAACCAGGCACTCTGGAAGGAGAAAGAGCCCAAAGGACTGATGGACCCAGGTGGTCATCCTACCTCTGGAAGACAGAGACCTGACTGCACTGTCAGATGATGGATTAGCCACACCTGGGGAAGATATGTGCATGAACCCTCCCTCCCTGTCTCCTGGGTGATGAAGCCTCTGGATGACCCCACCAACAATAATGAGATGAAAATGAAGAGCACTGCAGTATAACAAGCATGATAAAAATAGAGATATTGCTAACTAATGGGTGGGCTGTGGTCGAGGAACAGGAGAAGGAGCCATACCCAGAGTGGAGCCATACCCAGACAGTGGACAGGACCTTCTTGTATGGCCTCCAAAGCCAGAGCCCTGCTGTGTCACAGTGACTCAGACAGGTGAAGCTAGTGTTGAGTGCAAGGCTGTCGGAGGGGGATTAGAAAGCGGGCCTAAGGAAAAACCAGAGCAAGCTCTATTCTGGTTACAGTGACTTAGTCCACCAGAGAAGGGACAAAGATGCAATCAGTACATGTACCAATGGCGGTGGTGACTGTACTGCTTTGGTAGGAACCACTTGCTGTCAGAGAATATCAGAAAATGGTCTAAGAGTTAATGCACTACGTTTTTCTTTCTTCCTTTAGAAGATTGCCTTCTTGTCTAAGAATGGGAGATGCCTGTTAATTATGTCTTTGTTCATTTGTCTCTTTGTTCAATTGTCTGCCAGGAAAGGCAACTAATCTTGGGCAAGAAAGGACCAGGATGCTGGGGAACAGCTGCCCATGCAGCCTTTTGACACCAAGTCACTCTGAAATCTTTATTTTAAAATTTTAATTAAAACCTTTGAATAAGTTATACATAAATATAGTAAAAAATTCAAAAGGAACAGAAAGGATACAATAAAAATAAATGCCCCTTCCTCTCAATCCCCCAACTCCAGCCACCTAGTTTTCTTCCCCCAAGGCAACCATGGCTAGCAGTTCTTGTGTGGTTTTCCAGATGTTTGCTAAGCATGTACACACACACACACACACACACACACACACATTTTTTTCTTTTTTTTGTTACACAAATGCTAATATACTGCATCAGCCAGCGTCCTGAAAAAAACAGATGGCATACATCTAGTGAGTCACTAGAGTAGAGTTTAGTACATGCACTGTTTGTAAAGGTGTAGGCAGGCTTTGGGCAAAGCACGGGAATAATGCAGCAACCAGGGCAGGCAATGGTTGCTGGCAAGGCATGGTGACTTTGTGTGAGCCATAGATCTGGCTGGGGAGCCTGGCAGAGAGAAAGCAGGAACATAGATACCCATCCTTACTCTCCTCCTTCCCTCTGATCTCCAATTAGAGCACCTCCTGGATGGAACCAACCTGAGTCAGAGGACTAAAGAGATGGTTGATGCAGTTTATTGGGATATCAGGGCAGAGAGCAGGTGGGAGGGGTGGAGTAGATGAGGAAGGCAAATGGTGGGTACCCAGCACGTTGCTTAGCACAGTGGTCTGCACTTTGCTGGTTTCTACTTTCCTCTCTGTACATGTGGCCTCCTGTTTTTTTTTTGGGGGGGGGATTAGGGTGGGGTGGGGGGCTGGCTTGGAGTGTTTGTCCTATTGTATTCCTGTTGTAGAATTCTATTATATGTCATGCTATGAATTCAATTTTCTGCTGGGCCCCAATCCTCCAGTTCATATGTTGAAGTCCTAATGCCCATTGTAACTTTTTGGAATAAGAAAGTCACAAAGTAGAGTTTAGGATTAGGTTTATAACAGGAGGCATCCTGTAAGAAGATACACTAAAGAATTTTCTCTGTATCTGCCATATGAGGACACAGCCAGAAGGTGGCAGTCTGCAAGCTAGGAAAAGAGCCCTCACCAGGACTCTAATCAGCAGTCACCTTGATCTTGGATCTCCCAGTCTCCAGGATTGTGAGAAATAAATCTTTTGTTTAAACCCCCCAGTTCATGTGGCATTTTGTTCTGGCAGCCTGAACTGACTTAGAAATCACATATAACATATATAAAACTACATATATAATAATATATGCTGCCCTATATTTAATTAGTTCTTCATTAATGGGCTACTAAGATCATTTCAAATCTTGTGCTATTACAAACAATGCTGCAAAGGTATCCTTTTACAAAGTTATTTGCCATTGCAAGGATATGTACAGAATAAATTCCCAGGGAAGAGATTGCTGGATCAAAGAGTGTATGCATTTAAAATTTTGATAGACATGGACATAGCACCCAACATAGAGTGTGCACCAATTTACATGTACATCAGCAATGTATGAGATTCCTGTGCAGTTTTAAAACAACTGGGTGACAAAGATGTGGATAACTTATTAGAGCATTTTTCTAGCAGTGTCTGTCACCTTCACAAAATATAAATTTCTCTCTTTTTAAACTAGGAAAGTATACATTTTCCCCTTGTTTTCTGTCATCTCTTTCAGATTTATTCAGCAGGAATAAAATTCCTTCACAGGGGAATGGAATTTTCTTCTGCTCATTCTTTGGGAACAGTTTTGTGTCACTTTAAGTCACAAATAACAGCCCCAATTCAGAAGTTAAGTTCTCAATTTATCTTTCTGGGCACAAAAACCCCCACTATATGTGTATAAAAAGACCTTGGAGAGAGGGAGGGGACTCCAAGGAATCACCACCCATCCTACAGTGTTGCTGTGGCATGCATAAAACTGTCCCTGTTCTTTAGAGATGCAGTCTAAAGTATCCAGAAGTGTGAAATGTCACATGACTTCAATGTCTTCAACCCATCCCAAACATTTCAGAAAAAAAAACACATGAAACAAATATGCAAAACATTAATACTCATTACATATAAACGATGGGCACCTTCCTATGTGCTCAAAATTCCTCATAATAAAAAAACTTAAAGAATTGTCCAACCAAGATAATGACACTTCACACTTGGTTCATAGGAAGGCTCTGCCCCTCTCTCTCCTTTTGCTCTGCCCTCCCTCTCTCTCTCCTTCCTCTCCTCCCTTTCTCCCCATCCAAGCCCCAGGTAAGAGAGTCTGTGACCTAGGGAGGAGATTGCAAGGGCTTCTGCTCTTTCTCCCTTCACTTCCTTTCTAACCAGAGTTAAAGAGAGGTGATCAGGGGACAGGATGTTCTTATTTGGCTTGTTCTCTGAGACTGGCAGGTATTTAAAACAGACTCCCTTGTGATTCCTTTTTGGGTCCATCAGAGCTCAACATGATCTGTGACAAGGGCAATGGATTGACTCTGCTTCTCCAGCTGCCATTCATCCCCCCCTAATCTCTCTCCTCCCTGGTCTGGTGATCCAGAGTGTATCAATAGCTGGAGCCCCTTTGCTCTTCATGTGTTCTTCTTGGGAAGAATATTGAGTAGCTCCAGCTTGGCTTCCTTTCTATGGAAAACCTTGAACCCTCCAACAAACCCTAGAAATGCTGGTTGTGTGTCCTGTGGCCATAAGCAGCTTCACCTTCCTCAGACCCTAATAAGATGGGAGCTAGGATCCTCTGCCCCAACTTCAGGAAGCACACACCAGGCTCTCCTAGAGTGTCCAGGAAGCTCTGATGCAATGGGTTTATGTTCTAAAATAGCTTCCTATCCTCTTCCCAGAGATTTGGAAGTAAGAAAGTATCAGTGTTCTCCAGAGAAATCTGATAAATCTTCCCAGAACATCTCTTGGATAATACATTATCCCATGATATTGAAATTATCTTAGTATTATTAAACATTTACTTTCATTACGTGCATTTAGAGTTTTATCTACATTTACATAGTAGAAATTAGTACATTAAATTCCATTTGTTTACAATTGTGCTAGGGAAAATTTATTTTTATTAGTTACCTATTACTACAGTGCCCTACAACAATGATCATTTCATACAATTTCTGAGGGTCAGGAATCCAGAACTGGTTTAGCTGGGTGGCTCTGGATCAGAGTCACCCATGAGGCCACTGGCAAGAACATAGGACTGGGCTCAGTGGTGCACGCCTGAAATCCCAGTGGCTTGGGAGGCTGAGGCAGGAATTTGAGACTTTGAAGCCAGCCTCAGCAAAAGTGAGATGCTAAGCAACTCAGTGAGACCCTATCCCCCAAATAAAATACAAAATAGGGCTGGGGATGTGGCTCAGTGGTTGAGTGCCCCTGAGTTCAACCCCCAGAATCAAAAAAACAAAAACAAAAACAAAACAAAACAAAAACCTTGTTTTTTTTTTTTTTTTTTTTTTTTTTTTTTTTTTTTTTTTTTTTAGATTTGGGTCATATAAAAAAGTGTTTTTTAAAAAAAGATGTCACATAGGTTTACAGTCATGTGAAGACTGAACTGGAGGGCTCCCTTTTGAGAAGATCCACTCACATAGCTCCCTTAGTTACTCACCAAGAAGGCTTCTCCATAGGGCTTCTAAAGATAGGGCTGCTGATTCTCCCTAGGATGCATAGTCCAAGGGAGCAAGGAAAAGCCATGATGTCTTTTTTGGCTTAGCCTAACAAGTGACATGCCATCTCACCCACTGTTGGGGTTTAAGTGTGCAGAGTTTAGCTCCCTCAGCCTGACACTTTGCCAGGAGCTGTGGCTGTGATTTAGGTCAGCTGAAGGCAAGCCTCAGCTAGGAGGAGGAAAAGTTCTCTTCCCCTTATCGCAAGACACAAGCTGTGCATGGTTTGGCCTAGAGGAAGAAGCTTCCTGCATACTGGACCTGGGAACAGTACACTCGGCGATTAGATAATGTCTACAAAGAACTTTGGGAGGGTACTTATCAAATGAACAGGAACAATTTGAATTTAGCTCTGTGTACCCGCTGAGGCATGATATTTGGGCAATGTAGATGAAATGTTACTGAAGAATTGCTTGCTTTGTTAGAAGAAGAATATAAAAGGAACTTGCAAATAAACCTCAGCATGCAGTTGCAATTGCTGCCTTGGCTCTGCATCCCCTGTGTCCTGGTGATTTCGCCACCCTTACCCAGGGACCCGAATGCACTAGACGTTCACAACCCACCATATGCTATCGTCATACAAATCAATCATGATATAATGTGGGAAAGAACAAGGATGTGACTACCAAGAGGAAGTAACCTTAGGACCATCTTGGTGCTGGCTACCATACCTATTGATGTCAGCCTGCATGTTCTCTTAGCAGACAACGTAAACACTTAATTCTTTTCTTTTTTTAAAAAATTATTTATTTTTTTATTCTAGTTTGTTATATATGACAGCAGAATGCATTACAATTCACATTACACATAGAGAGCACAATTTTTCATATCTCTGGTTGTATATAAAGTATATTCACACCACTCTCTGTCTTTATGCATGTACTTAGGGTAATGATGTCCACCTCATTCCACCCTCATTTCTAACCCATTGTCCCCTCCCTTCTCCTCCCAACCCTTTGTCCTATCTAGAGTTCATCTAATCCTCCCATGCTTCCCCTCCCAACCCTACCACGAATCAGCCTCCTTGTATCAGAGAAAACATTCGGCATTTGGTTTTTGGGGATTGGATAACTTCACTTAACATTATATTCTCCAACTCCATCCATTTATCTGCAAATGCCATGATTTTATTTTCTATTATTGCTGAGTAATATTCCATTGTGTATATGCACCACATTTTCTTTATCCATGCATCTAATGAAGGGCATTTAGGTTGGTCCCATAGTTTAGTTATTGTGAATTGTGCTGCTATAAACATTGATGTGGCTGTGTCCCTGTAGTATGCTGTTTCTAAGTCTTTGGGGTATAAACCAAGGAATGGGATAGCTGGGTCAAGTGATGGTTTCATTCCCAGTTTTCTAAGAAATCTCCATACTGCATTCCATATTGGTTACACCATTTTACAGTCCCACCAGCAATGTATGAATGTGCCTTTTCCCACACATCCTCGACAACACTTATTGTTGTTTTTATTCTTAATAGCTGCCATTCTGACTGGAGTGAGACGAAATTTTGGAGTAGTTTGACTTGCATTTCTTTAACTACTAGAGATGTTGAACATTTTTTCATGTATTTGTTGATTGATTGCGTATCATCTTCTGAGAAGCGTCTGTTCAGTTCCTTGGCCCACTAACTGATTTGGTTATTTGTTTTTAAAACTATTTCATTCTGTCCATGGTTTTAAGTGTGACACTTGGTCACTAGGTACACATGTGCAGACATCTGTGTCTCCCAGAGGTCATAGTGGTAATAATACTGTTGCTCTTTGCCATGAGTCTAGGCCAGAGAGCAAATCCTACAGACTCTGTCCCCTAGTGCCCAGTGCTCTTTGGTCCTCTTAACATATAAGCCCTCATAAAAGAAAGAACTGAATCCAGGAGGGACACAGTTCAAGCAAAGGTGCTCCTAACTGTGCTCTGCCTCCCCCCGTCCCACAGCACATACATCAGAAGCCCTATCTGTAGGGATCAGTGTGAAGAAATGGTGACAAAGTTGGCTTGGAGTGTGTTCTGATTGGAGGTGAGGTTATCCATCTTTCTGTAAATCTGAGAAGTAAATCTGAACACAGGGAGGCATCCATGAGGAGAAGAGAAGACACCAAAAGCCTTTCCCTTTACAGAGGACCTTCATGAAGTCCATGAAGTAGTGGTCTTGCATGGCCATGGACCTCATCCTCCAGGAGAAGGAAAGGGTAAAGGAAAGGAAATTTTTTTTTGAATCTGTGGAGAAACCGTCTACTTGGAATTTATACTTCCTGAAGACAAATAAATTGTTTGGGTTTGCACACCAGTTTCCTGTGATTTGGGTTTCTGTGAATTCATTTCTGGACTATTAAGGCTGAGGTGACCCCTGAGGTATTGCCCCTCCGGGCAATACTGTGCTGTCAAAGGTCTTTATCTTAGTTAATAGTAACAGCTGCTGTTTACTGCAGGATTACCACGACCTGGCACTGTCATCTAATTTAGTCTTTTTCCCAAACTCAGAGAGGTGATATCACCATCTATTTTATGGGTGAAGAAAATGCCCAGAGGGAATGAACAACTTGTCAAGGTTCTTCTTAAAACTAGGGAGGAGATTCAAGCCCAGAAGAGCCACAGCCTACATCCTAAATGCTCTTTTAAACTATCTACCATGCTGCGAGAGATGGATTTTTGCCAGTGATTGTCATTTTCTTCATAGGCTGTTAACAATGATCTCCCCCAGTAATACCTTTGAAGTCTTTCTGGTCAGGAAAAAAAGTGCTTCAGACCTGAACCCTGCCTGATTGACATTCTCAGAAGCAGCTTACTCCTGCTCATCTGTTGTTGCAGGTGCTGACAATGATGGAAAGCCAGCAGGCAGCTAGTACCATGGCGGTCATGGTAAAGCCATAGAATGAATAGAGGTTCTGTTTTCAATATTTCTGGATCACTTCATTGAAGGTGTGTCTCTTCTAAGCAGCATTTAGCTGGATTAAAACAATCTGATCTGAGACATGTCATTTTTATCTTTTTAGATGTGTCATTTTTAAATAAATGGATTTAATTCATTTGTATATTTGGAATTTCTGATGTATTTGAACCTATGATCACTTTACCAAATTTTTTCTCTGCTTTTTTTTTCTTTTCCCCTTTCTTGTCTTCTTTTGTATAATGGATATTTCTTGGTCTTTCAGTTGGTATAGAAGTAATACATTCTATTTCTACCTTTTTTTGTGGTTAGGTGAAATTTTTCTTTTTTTTTTTTAAACACATGAACTTAACTCTTCTTTTCTACCAGGACCAGAAGTTAATTAAAATGATAATTCTCTTTCTCTTAAGACATAAAATATCTTAATTTCCCACTGCACAATTTCCTCTTAACTTCCATGGCATACTGGTCTAGTAGTTTAGTTCTTTTTCACACTTTTAGCCTCTCAATAGTTTTGATTTACCACCCACTGAGTAACAGACTTACCAACATATTTTATGGCCCTCTCAGTCTACTATTGCTTCTTGGATTGTGTTCCTCCATTATGGTCCATGTTCTTTCTTGCTGAAGTAATACTTTCAAAGTTCTTTCAAGTCATTTTTGCACTCTGATTTCTCCAACAGAAATGCAGATTTGTCTTTAATTATATTGTTTGAGATTTGGTACTTTCCTTCAATTCTGGAAACTCTCAGCCATTATTTCTCAACAGGGCAGTATCTGGAGCTGGGGTTGATGTTACATAGGATGGTCAAGAATTAATCTCTGAGGAGCTGACATGGGAGCTGAGACCTAAATGATTGTAAGAGGAGTGGTCCAGGTAGAAGACAGAAGAAATGCTAGGACTTGGCAGGATCCAGGGATTGAAAGAAGACCCATGAGCCTGGGCATGGTGAGAAGTGGGGCAGGAGACAAGGTTAGATCAGAGAAGGAGGTGGGGCTAGCTGTGTTAGGCTTCCTAGGCCCTTCATGGGAATTTGAGTTGAGAAAAGAAACTCAGTATGAGCTCTTGTGGCAGAAACCTTGCTGTTCACCCAAATCTGTTTCTTCCTTTTAGCACTGTTATTTCCCTTGAAGTTAGATGTGTTCATATACCTGAGTTATAGAAATGGAATGAGAACAAATGTGAGATACATACTATTTTCTGGTCTTGATCTATAAAAAACGCCATGGGTGCTTCTCCATGCTCTTTTCCCCTTCCTAGTGGACTGTGATAAAAACAACATCAATCATGAAAGCCACTTGTTGCAGGTTGCAGGGTTGCCATCAGTGTGGGCGCCTGAGTGACTGTATGGAGCAGAATTCTCATCTCCACCTTCAATTCAACCCTCCTGACCTGGATATCCCTGGGATGTTAATATGAAAGAAGTCAATATTAAACCATCATTTTTTTGTTTGCTATTGTAGCATAGCCTTACTAATGCAGATAAGAGGACCTTCTCAAAGAACCCTGAAGTCCTGTGGGTCACACAAGGAAAGAATAGAAGGTTCAGAGTAATATTAAATTGCGCAGGTCAATAATGTCAGAGATGCAATGGCTTCCTGAGGGACTATTACTCCAGAAGTCCACCTTTTAGCAGATGAGGCAATTCTGGCCCAAAGAAAGCTGCTCTTCCTAAAGAATATTCAATGGCAGAGACTGCACTATACACCAGAACCTTAGGGTTCTTTCCTTGGAACTGTAAGAAAGGAGGTTGGGAAGGGACAGGCTTGGGAGAGAGGGGTTCAATGGTTATTTAGGGCTCTGCTCTTCACTGATGCCTTTAGGATGTGTCAGCAAGAACTTCAGGTAGCTGCCTCTTTACATTGTTAGACAAACATTCTCTCCCTTTTTATGGCTGAGGATACTCAACTCCTGACAGTGATACTTTGGGCTCTAAGTTTGGGTCTCAGCTGAAAATGTGAAACAACAAAAATTTGTTAATTATTAATAGTGCTTTTATCAAACTCTCCTAAAAGGCATGGATGGAGTTTAGAAAACCAAATAGGGGTGGTGTAGTGCTCTGGGATCTGCTATAATGGGTACCATTATCACCCTTAAATCTGAAAAGGGTGTTAGTTTCCTATTGGTACTGTAACAAATTACTGAAAACTTAATGACTCAAAGCAACATGCATTTATTATCTTCTAATTAAGGGGATCAGAAATCTGAAACAGGGGTAGGAGATAAAGTTCAGTGATAGAGAGCTTGTGTAGCATGTGCAAGGCCTTGGGTTCAATCCCCACTACTGAAGAAAACAAACAAAATAGTCTGAAATGTGTCAGACACTAATCAAGATGTTCAGCTGGACTGTGTTCCATCCTGAAGGCTCTAGAGTAGGATCATTTCTTTGCTTTTTCCAGCTTCTAGAGGCTTCCTGCATTCCTTGGTGCATGGCCCTTCCACCTTCAAAGCTCACAATGGCTAGTTGAATGGATCTAATGATGGCATTTCTTTGACTCTGACTTCTGCTTTCTGACCCTTGTGAATACATTGGGCCCAACTGAAGAATCCAGGATCATATCCTTATTTCAGAGTTGATGATTAGCAACCTTAGTTCCATCTGCAACCCTTGCTAGATAACCCAGCATATTCACAGATTTTAGGAATTAGGATGTGGCCATCCTTGGGAGTCATTATTCTGCCTGCCATAAGGGACAAAGTCAGGGATCAATTACTGGAACCCAGAGAAGGTAACTATTGGAAAGGGTCACTTGACAGAGTGACCTTTGATAGAGATCTGGGTCTCCAAATTCGGCATGCAAATTAGTCACTGTCCCACTTGGCCTCAGGGGATCAGGAAGCTAAGGAAGGACTTGCTATACTAGTTGAGAAATCAATTCTGATTAACATCAGGAGCTAGGATTACTTCTGTATAGGTGTCAATAAAGAGAATTTCCATAACTCAGGGCATTTATTTGGGCATTTCTTGGTGTTTCTATGCCCTATAACAACCAGCAGTGGAAATTACAGTAATCCACCATGGGCAGGGGAAAATAAGGACTGAGTGTCAGGTTTACTCAGCCAGTCTATCAACCTGGACCAGCCAGAAGGCTCGTAGGACACAGGGAAATTTAGAATAAGTCATGAAGGAGAGAGATGATGACTATCAATTTTGATCTGGGACCAGCTACAACGGCAAGGACTTGTTTCACTGAATTCTCTCAGGGGATTGCTACTGACACCACCTTAAGGGACTTTATGACTAATTGCACTATACCTCCCTCTTAGGGAAGGAAATAGGGTGTGTTAATGCTCACAAACAGCCCCCAACTGCAGAATCCCCACTTATAATATAGTACGGGTGTCAATATAGTAGGAGAGAATGAATGGATTTGAGTGGCACAAGAGGTGGCTTATGTATGGTTCAAATCTGTGTTCCTCCTCTGATTTCCTCAGCATTGATAGCCTCCTGGACTCTACTGGCTCTAGTAGGGACTGACCATCACTTTCTCTGAGAAGAGGCCATGCAGCTGAGCTGACATTCATGAACCCAGAGTTTCTGGCTCCTCTCACCACTTCTAGACTTGAAAGAAAACCTCGATGACTCTCCCTGCAGAGGTGCTGCTGCCTAACAACACCTGGAGGTGAGAAGACAATTCCTGGAGGCCGAAATTGACTTGTGGGACCCAGGAGATGGGAGAGATTCTGACAAACAAATTCCCTTTTCCTCCCTCCATGGCCTACACCTGAGCATCCTTTTTCTTTGCTGCCTGCTTGAGAACCATGTGTCAGATGTTTGCCGAGACTCTCTGTGGTCCTGGAGGCTTGTCATCAAGCATCAGCCAGAATGGCAGCGTGTCATTTCATATTTCCTTTTGTCTTTCTTGGCTTTGTTTCTTCTTTACTCATCCTTGCTGCCCTCTCTTTGCAATTCCCAAGGGTGATGGTTAATTTCATGTGTCAATTTGGCTGAGCCATGGTGCCCAAATATGTGTTCAAAACTTGTTGTAGATATTTTTGTGAGGGAGTTTATGGGTGAGATTAACATTTAAATCAGTTGACTTTGAGTAAAGCAGATTGCCCTGCTAATGTGGGTGGATCCACATTGAATCCAATCAACCGAAGGCTGACCTCTCCCTGATGAGAGGGAATTCTGTAGTGACAGCCTCGGATCTGAACAGCAGCATTGACACTTGTCTTGTGTCCAGCCTGCCAGCCTATTCAGCTTGGACTTGCCAGCTTCCATGACTGCATGAACCAGCTCCTTAAAATAAATCTCTTTCTATGTAAATGCACATCTTATTGGCTCTGTTTCTTTGGAGAAATCTGGTTAATACAACATGGAGGCCTTCAGCTCTTTTGTTTTTACCACATTCTCTGTTTTGTAGAGAATCGGGCCAAGACAAGGACACTGCCTTTCATGGAGGCCTCATCTCCAATCCCATGTGGATGTTAATATCCCAGTTCCTAGACCCCGAGGTCCATCACCATCTACTTACTTCCCTAGTTTCGTCTCTCCCTCAATATTCTTCAATCCTCTTTCTGGGACTTGAGAATTTCCTATTATTTATTAGGGCTTATTATTTTATAATATAATTTCCTGGAATTAATTTCCTTTATTGCCATCCTCAATTATACATTTAAAATATTATTATGCATTATCTGTATGTATTTATAGTAGGAGGGTAATTTTGGAATTCCTCATGCAATTATATGTTGCCCTTTTATAGCGTTGTTCAATAATAATAAATGTTGTGTGTGTGTGTGTGTGTGTGTGTGTGTGTGTGTGTGTGTTTGAGTGTGTGTGATAACTTCCATCATATAGGGCTTCTATTTTCCTGACCATTTCACTAGTGTTGGGATATTTTCATTTTACTATAATAAATCACTTTATGGTGAATATATTAATGCACAAATTTCTTGAGGTATTTAGGTTTTTATGCCCTTAGTGAAGATTCCAAAAAGTAGAATCACTGTATCAAAGAATACAAACATTTTAAAATCCAAATCACTCTAAAAAATTGTGCCTGCATGTGATTTTAGTCTAGACACATCTTGATTGAAGTTTGTCATTCTCTTGTATCTTCCCACTTTGATCTGTTCCCCAAAGTGAATTCTTCAGAGAACTACTCTCATCCATTATAGATTTATCTTTACTGGTATAAATTTCTGAGGGCAGACATCTGCAAATTTTATGTTTCTGGGTATAAGGACACAGTCATGTTACGAACAAATATTCCATATATTCTTACCATGGCTAGACCCCTTTTTTCCTTAGTGTGGGGGATTGAACTCATGGCCTAGAACATGCTAGGCAAGTACTGTACCATTGAGCTACACCCCCAGCCCCAATTGCCAGTTTTTAAATATATCCTTCCAGAAAGAACTTGTGTATTACTTATAAATGGTACTTACATAGTTTCAACTCCCTTTTTATGAAAGAGTCGCATATTGCATGTCTGTTGTGTTACTTTTTCACTTATCATTATAAATCTGTGCATGCCAAGATCCTTCATTTTATCTGATGAAATCATAAATTGTATTTTATAAATGTTTACTATGCTGTGATCAATCTTTTGCTTGTATAGATAGTGCAATTAATACCATTTTTAATATATTACTTTTCTCATTGTAGCTATAGGACAAACTCTATCTTAGTACATTTGGGCTGTTACAACAAAATACCATGGAGTGGGTAGCTCATAAACAACAGAAACTAATTAATGATCTGGAGGCTGGGAAGTCCAAGAACAAGCTGCTAGCCATTTCAGGGTCAGGTGAGGGTCACTTCCTGGTTCATAGACACTGCCATCTAATTTAAAAAACAAAACAAAACATAAAATAACCACAATAAAACAAAACTGTAAAACTTTCAGGAAGATGATTTGTTTATTCATTCAAAAATATTTATTGAGCTTGGTATATTTATTATATTGAGCACCAGCATGGTATTGTGGGTATAACAGTGAAGTAAAAGGGAAAGTAGAGGGACAGAGTATATAGGGCTGGAAGGCTGTCGCAAGGACATCTGAAGGGCCTGCAAACCATTGGAGAATTTGTGCTAAAGAGTAACAGGATGTGACTGACTGTGTATAAGAATGCTCTCGCTACTGTGCCAGAAGATAGATTGGAAAGATACAAGGAGGAAAAGGGAGTCCCATTGGAGACTATCTCAATAGCCTGTGCAAGGCATGATGACTTGACCTTGGAGGGTAGTGGTGGAGGTTGAAGGAGGTTGGATGAGTTCTGACATACTTTGAAGTTGGGAAAGATATAATTTGGTGGCACTGGAGAAAAAAAGAAGTCCAGTGTGAAGACTGTTAAGGCCTGAGCACCTGGGTTAACAATAGTGCCTTTTAATAAGATGTTTAGCTCTGGGAGGGACAGACTGTGTACTAAGAGGCTACTTTCCACTCTTAGTGAGTAACATGGTCTTAGACATGTTAAGTGAGAGATGCTTATTGGCTGTCAAGTGACCTGCTGGATAGTGCCTGAGTCTGGAGTCAGGCAAGAGGGTGAAGCCTGAGATGTCATTTGTGAGTGGTTAGTCTATAGGTGGCATGTAAGTCATGGGGCTGGGTGGTGTCCCCCAGTGAGTTTGACTTCACAGAGGAAAGAAAAGTCTGAGGTCTGAGCCTTGGAACTCCAATTTTAGAGATGGGAGGAAGAGAAGGAACTAGTCAAAAGGAGTAAGAAGAAGCCTTTTCTGAGATTGGAAGAGAACCAAGAACGTTTGGAGAAGGAGTGGATTAACATAATCCCCAAATGTGGATGTGTCAAAGGCTGCTCAAAGGCTAAAATGAGAACTGAGTGTTTATCATTGGATTTAGCAAAATGGAGATTATCTGTGACTTTGATGGTAGTTTCAGGGGAGTGGTGGTGAGGAAAGCCTGTTTGGAATAGTTTCAAGAAAGAACAGGGGAAGAGGAGGTGGAGAGGATGTGTATATGATCTTTTTTGAGGAGTTTTCCTGTGAAGAGAACACGAAAAATGGGATGGTAGTAAGCAGAGAGGGATGCATTTTTTACAGATAGGAAATACACAGAGTGTTTGCATGCTGCTAGAAATGACCCATAAAGAACAGTATCCTTGAGGAGATGAGGAGGAATGGGATCCAGGGAAAGAGTGAAAGCACTGGCTTTACTTGGGAGCACTGGCAGTTTATCCATATAACAGAAGGAAAAGAGAATTTAGAACACGTGTAGGGGATTGGTAATACTCTTTTAGATTGATTCTATGTCCTCAGTGCAGTAAGAAGCAAAGTCATCTGCTAAAAATGAAGAAGTGAGAGATGTTGAAAGTTTGAGGAAGAGGAGAAGTTATGAGATAATTATCCATAAAAAATAAAGGAGTGAGTCAGTAAGGGGGTGAAGTAGAATTGAAGGACAGTTCCCAAGAATATCTCCTAAGGTCAGGATCAGGAGTTTAGAGAAAGACCCTTCCCACACTTGTGTTTTTCCATGGAGAACATCATTTGCTCATGTGCTATTGGAGAGTAAGTGGAGAGCTGTATTTATTCAGTGTTGGAGTTTCTCCAGTAGAGATCAAGGGAGGAAGGGGGAGAGAGAGAATAAGTACCCATGTGAGAAGAGACCATAATGATAGAATGTGGGTTTTAAGCTGGACAGTGTGAGAGCTGAGGGCATGAAGGGGTGAGAAAAATTAACAAATAGGCAGGTCAGTGGATACAGGTTCCACTAGGCTTGAAGAATTATTAGAATCAGAATATTGGAGGACATGTGTTGAAAATTAGATAATACTAAAAGAGTGAGATGCTTGTCATCAAGATAACGGAAGGAGTTGGGTACTGTGGCAGCCTGTAATCTCAGCGGCTCAGGAGGCTGAGGCAGGAGGACCATGAATTCAAAGACAGCCTCAGCAAAAGCAAGGCACTAAGCAACTCAGTGAGATCCTGTCTCTAAATAAAATACAAAATAGGTCTGGGGATGTGGCTCAGTGGTCCAGTGTTCCTGAGTTCAATCCTTGGTACAAAAACAAAAAACAAAAAAACAAAAAACAAACAAACAAACAAAAAAAACGGAAGGAGTGATGTTATTGGTAAGAGCAGTGTCTCAGGTGTAACTGTGGAAGCAGGTGGCATAGGGAAGGGAGAAGACAGGATCACTAGGAACGCAGAAGTCAAGGGACTAAGAAGATCATACATGTGGATATTGAAGTCATAGTAATTAAGATGGAGCTAGCACTGGAGAGAGACAATGGACCAGGTGCTAAAATCTTCAAGGAAGGAGGAGTGGGAAGCTGAAGATCTGAGATGACTGCAAAAAGCGAGGGTGAAATAAATAAAGTCTACCAATACAGGAATAATGTCAAGAATACACAAATACTCTTAAAATCAATAAGAAGCAGACAGGCAATCGAATAGAAAACAGAGAACAAACAGGCAAGCTGTAGATGAGGAACCCTGAATGGTCATCAGACACGGAGAGAGGATTAACCTTGCTGGTGGCCAGGAAAATGCAAAATAAAACAAG
This sequence comes from Urocitellus parryii, assembly GCF_045843805.1. NCBI lineage: Eukaryota > Metazoa > Chordata > Mammalia > Rodentia > Sciuridae > Urocitellus > Urocitellus parryii. The sequence goes on from NC_135536.1 coordinate 36,725,952, forward strand.
ATGCTCTTTCATGTTTGTCCAACTGACAAAAGTGAAATGTCTGAGAGTATGAGCTCCAGGAACAATGGGCAGGAATAGGAGCTCTCATTCAAATATAAACTGGTACCACATGGCTTTGGAAAACAGATTTGTTCCTATACAGGAAAGATCAAGATACATGTATCTTTCAACAGAACCTCCTCCTTCCAGAGATAAACTCTAGGGAAAAGCAAACACATGTGTGATGCAAGGAGATGTGCACAGGATGTTTATGGCAGCATTATGTATAATAGATAAAAACTTAAATGACTTAATGTCCCTCAACAGGAAAATGGATAAGCAAATTGTGTATATTCAAGTAATATTCTGTTTTATGGCAGTGAAAGTGAATAGGCTAGAGATACATGTGTACTGACTCAATTCTAAGAATATAAGGTTGCTGGATGTGGTGACACAGCCCTGTAATGCCTGCGGCCTTGGAAGCTGAGACAGGGGGATTGCAAATTCAAGATCAGTCTCAGCAATTTAGTGAGACTCTGTCTCAGAATAAGAAAGGGTAGGGTTGTAGCTTAGTGTTAGAGCACCCCTGGTTTCAATTCCAGGTACAATAAAACAAAGACAACAACAATAAAGGTCTCCAAAAATGACTAAGTTGCATAATGATAAAATTAGTGTGACAATATCATTTTTGGTAAAGTTTAAAAGCAAGCAAAATTATATGAATTATTTATGAGTGCATGTGTAGTAAAAATGTAAAAGCATGGACAAAAACTGTGGACACAACTTCTGGACAGTGGCCATCTCTGAGGAGGGAAGAGAGAGGGGAATCTGATCTGGAAGAGTGCAAAAGGGGGTTTCTATTCAATTTGTAATATTTTCTTTTTAAAGTAAAAGTTGATGCAAATAGGAAGGAATGTTAATAGTTGTTAAATGTGGGTGATAGCTGTATTATGCTGTTTTTCCCCCCATGAATTCAAATATTTCATAATAGATGAACTGAGTATGCAAGGATGAAACTTCCAGAGAAGGGCTAAACCCCACTGTCAATTTGCAAGCATTTCTGAGAGCCAAAGAGTTGCATAACAGTGTCCGTGATGTTAGAGCATTTGCAGAGAAAGAGCAGAATTTCCAAATGGATGTCGGAAAGAGGAAGATGCCATTGGTAGAAACATCTAATGCATCATAACAAACATTTCTCAAGAGAAGTCAGAGATGGTACTGGTGATTTGATTGAATTTGGCAAAAATTTGAATTTGGTTGAATTTGCCAAAAACCTGAGGAAATATTTCCCCATGGCCATAGCTCTCTAAGACTTTAATTGGTGATAGCATTATCTTAGACTTTCTCTTGGCCAGAGTCATTTGGATACATATCTTTTCCTATTTGGCGTGATATTTATTTATTTAACAAATTGGTACTGATGGCTTCCTTGGCACCTGGGAATGCCTCCAGGATTTTCCTTTACCAAGAAACTGGGGCAGCTTTGAAAGCAGGATTTTGTCTTAGGAGGAGTTATTTGGGGTTATTGAGGTGGTTTTAAGGACACAATGTTTTACTGAAATGATGTCATGACTCATCAAGAGGGCTTGGAGTGTGGTGGGAAAGGAATAAGGTGAGCTTAAGGGTGTGTCTGAACTGACAAGGAAGACTAGGGGAGAACTCTTATATAGTGGACTCCTGAAGCTAGCCACACAGCTGCACGATTTCAGAAAAGCTGAGTCCATTGGTCCCAGGTAGGTATGCTTGTTCCCTCTCTGGGTCCCCCTGGGGACAGTAGGCTGTAAGGCTGAAGCTGCCAGAGGCCACTAGGATACACACTTCTTTTCTCAGCACAGTTCTGTTCTTCAAGGCTCTCAGGAGACTCTGTGGTCAGTGAACTCCACTGGTCACCACCAGGAGTGTCAGACTGGAAAGAGAAGGTCTTAAGGCCTGAACTTGAGTCCTTATTTCTTTTGTATCCAGAGACAAAAGGTCAAAACCACATTCTCCTCTGCAGTCGCAAGTCTTAGATACCACCATAGATACTTGTGAGCTGAGCTATCCCCACTCTCTGAGACGCTGGGCCGTTGTAGAATATCCTTCAGTTTGGGTTTATCTGATGTTTTCTTCATGATTGGCTTTGGGGAAAACACCACCGGGTATGACATACGTGGCGCTGATCATATGGTTAATGGTTGGGAAGTGTCTGTCATGTTTCTCTACTGTAAAATCTCTCTTTTCCCCTCTCCTATATTCTTTGGAAATGAGACTGCAAGTCCAGCTCACCTTCAAGGTGATTAAGATCCCCTTCTTATAATATCTGCCTATAATATTTGGAATTTTTCTGTAAAGAAAAATTTATTTATTGAGTTACTTAGTTATTTAAGCCATCATTTAGTTATTTATTTAATCTTTTTTTGTTTTTTGATAGTAGTGTGAACACACATATATTTATTTTATACTTTGAGTTAAAATAAATCAACAAATTTTTTTTTTTTTTTTTTTTTTTTTTTTTTTTTTTTTTTTTTTTTTGAGGCAAATTTTTTTTTTTAATATTTATTTTTTAGTTATTGGCGGACACAGCATCTTTGTTTGTACGTGGTGCTGAGAATCGAACCTGGGCCTCACGCATGCCAGGCAAGCGCGCTACCGCTTGAGCCACATCCCCAGCCCCAAATCAACAAATTGAGTTAAAATTCAATACCTTATTTTCTTGCTCAAATTCGTTGAGTTTGGGCTACTGGGATCTCCGAAAATTTGGCTCCTGTGTTCTTTTGCTATGCCTCCAGTCCTTTGGTTTTTAAATGTTTATTTATTTATTTAGCAATTGCTTGTTTCCTGCCACTAAAGATGCATTTTTCCTTTCCTAGCCCGAGGACCTGCTATTTCTCCAAGTAATAACTGGAAAAATCAACTTTTAAATATAAAAATAATGTATGCTTTTTTCATAGAAAATTTGGGAAATTAATACAAGGGAAAATTTAAACTTTAATTTAAACTATAGTTTAATTTTCAAGGGAAAAATTAAACTATAGTTTTGTGACCAAAAGAAAATCATTTTTAGAATCTGATATATTTTTCTATTCTCTTGTTTTTATTTCCAAATTCATGACTTCTGCTTTAATTTATATTTTCTTTCTTTTCACTTGAGTTTGTCAGCATTTATCTTTTATTAACTTCTTAAATTGAAATATTATTTTATTGTTTTAAATTATTTCCTTTCTGGAAAAAAATGTATTTAAGGCTGCATTTTCTTCTCTGGGAATTGCCTTGATCATGTCCCGTGGCATTTGTTCTTCTGCAAAGTCCCACCCCAGCTATATTAGTTTATTAATAATTTCTTTAAAGGCTCCATCTCCAGAGGCATTGGTGATTAGGGACATATGACTAGGGAGAGGACATGATTTAGACTCCAACACTCCTTGAGGTGAACAAGATTGAACTTGCTTTGAAAGCCAGAGATTTAGATAGAAAGTGCATGATTGTTTAAAGCTTTGATGTAGAACAGATGTGAACTTGTCTATTTTTAGAGACTTACGATTTTTTTTCCTCTAGGAAAGGTCAGGTTAGCTTTCTGTATTAATTCCCTACTTAACGGTGCCTAAACCACTCAAAAAGTGGAATAAGAATTAAATCAAGGTGAAAAATGGGCACTAAAGAAATGATTATCTCTTCTAGACATTAGGGCCCAGAAAGAAGTTTGTCTTCCTGAGCATGACTGTCATTTATTTACATAAAATTACTAATTTGTTAAAATCTCCAGGAGCCCTCTTTCATCCCTGGCCTCACTCTTTATTCCACCTTATCTAGGTCCCTTCTATGCTGGTCACCTCTCTATTTCCATTACAGGCCCAATCTCACTAGATTCTATGCCTGGATAGCTTCTCAGGCTGTAATAGTCCCAAGCACCATCCTACTTCTCCCAAAGGCCCTGTATCCCTCCTCCAGCCCTGGGCTGCCGCTCTCAGTCCTTATAAATGATATATCAGTTCTTTGGAACAGGCATTTGTGTCTCAAGAGCCAAGATTGTGCCTGCAAACTATTGCTGCTCAGAAGCAGCCCTCACCAGTAGCTGATGGGAGTTGGAAATATAACCCATGGAGGTGGCTAGTGGTTCTGGTTTGCATGGGGGTTCCCTGGAATGCAGATCTTTCAGTGCTAAACCTGTAATCCTGGGAAACTGGGATAATTGGCCACCCTGAGTCTCCAGTTCCCTTGGATTAACTCTGAAATTTGAAACACTTGCTCAGAATTTCTTAGTAGGATTGAGCTCCAGTTGCTCATAGAGATAACATATTTGATTATGTGTCCTTGGTCATTTAAATTCTTTTCCATCCCACTCTCTTCATTCTCCTAGCGTAGCTTCCCAGGGCCACCTCCAAAACAACTACTTGCCTTGCAGTAAGTAAGGCAGCCAACCTTAGATAATTATTGCTCCTTGGTCTCCCATTAGGTGGTGAGGGGTTTGAGGTGAATGTTGTGGGCTGAGAGCTGTTTCAGGTATGAGGTGTCACTGATGTGGTTACAATGACACAAGGCCATGAGATCTTTGGGCAGGTAAGCATGGACAGTATGGACTGGAGGTCAGAAGGAAGCAGGGATAGATGATCTATGAAAGTTTTTGAACATAGGGAGTAACTGGGCTTTATTTAGAGTTGATTGAGAGTCATGTGTGGTGAGGGGAAGCAACTTGCCTGTCAGACATGCTGATCACTGGGTTCCATCTCCAGAACCACCAAAAAAAATTTTTTTTTTTTAATATACAAGTTCAATGTTCCGATGTTAGATGTGTAGAGGAAGTACGGAGGTAACTCTGAGAAGAATATAAAGCCAGGAATGATGGTGCACAACTAAAATCTCAGCTATTCAGGAAGCTAAAGCAGGAGGATCTCAAGTTCAAGGCCAGGCTGGGCAGCTTAGTGAGACCCTGTCTCAAAATGAAAACTAAAAAGGACTGGGGCTATGGCTTAGGGATAGAGCACTTGCCCACCATGCATGAGGTTCAGAATCACAAAAAGAACAAAACAAAAACAAAAGAATATGGTGGTAGTCTTTATTTGGAGGTGTGGAGATGGGTTAGGCAAGTACCCCTTAGGCTTCTGCCATGAGCCACTGCCATGCTTGGCCCTGTCTGCCTCAGTGGGGTAGTTCACTATAGGTCAGGGGAGCCTGCCTGGGGAGTTGGCCACAGAAAGGACATGGATGGCTCGATAGCTTCCTGGTAAGTTTGGAGGATGGTGGGACACCTATCAGAGACTTCAGTGGAGTCTCCCTGGAGGATGCAGGACGACCCAGGTTCCTAATGCGTTCTGTAATGTCTTCCCAGGTTCTTCCCCTGGGAAGTTTTGTGTTCAGGAAGACGGCCAGATAACAACTTCCACCCATGTTCAGGGCGTTATCATGGACCTTCAGGGGTCTTCATTGCTCCTCCATCCCTCTATCAACAAGAATGTTCAGTGAAAGAGCAGATAAGAGCCGCTCCCTGGCTGATAAAGTGGCGGTGATCACCGGATCTACTAAAGGGTGGGTGAGTGGAAGTCCCTGACTGCCTCATGACCAGATGTCACTATAGTCCTGCCCACATCAGGGTCCCTACCTCATCACACAGCTCTGGTATTTAACTCCAAATCTCTCCCTAAATTATCTGGTTTCTGAGCTCCAAAAATGAGGTGGTCAGAAAGCCAGTTATTCTGAGTCAATCAGAGCAGCATGTGAAGCTAGTCTTTACCATTTACTGGCTGGGTAATCCCCAGATATTTAACTTATTGCCACCAGGACAGCCCTCTTGCCCACCTCCTTCATAGCCCCGTGGCCACGGTCTTTTGGCATCCTCATCTAATAGAGAGAAACCCAATTCCTATTGTGTTTCAGACTCAGGGGTTTCACTGACAGCAGAATGCCCACTGGCACTGGGGAATAGGCAGGGCAACGTCTCAAGAGCAGTGCCAAGAGTTTTCATGGACAAATCTTCATTTCTTCCTGTGTCCCTTCAGAGCCATCCTCTGAAGGGACAGAAGCCATGCTTTCATGTGCTCTGGCTGCCAGAATGAGCTGCAGTCTATAATGAGTCCTTACCACAGGTAGAAGGAGGGAAGGTTTCTGGATTTTGTGCTTTAGGGGCATCATCTTCCTTTTGACCTTTTGTGGTCTATAATAGCACCAATTTAGACCACTGTATTTTAGAATTGTTTAGTAATTATAGACTTCCCAGATCCCTGTGGTGTTTTAAACCTTTGTGTGTGTTCCCAATACTTAACCTCCATAATAGATGAATACTTTCAAAATTCCAAGCTACCTGGATGGTTTCTACAGGATAGTGGGAACATGCCTTGTGCCCTTCCTTTATCTTAACCAGACCAATCAAGAGTGCTCAGCCCTCCTTAATGTAAGGAAACAGGCAGAGAGCATGCTCTTCAGCAGAAAAGCTTTTAAGTTGCAGAGCAGAGCAAAGCTGTTAGGCTTAGAGAAAGCACAATTTATGCCAGAACTCTCTGGTTAGAACAAAGGGAAAAAATGCTGGGCAGTTAAAAAGACTCTCGACAATTTAGGCCTGGTGCCCAGCAAGTTTACAACAGTTCTGATGGAACATTACTTTTTAAAGCTCCTTTAAGTGAATTTGATATGGAAATATCCTTATCTATAAAAATATAGATAAATATACAATATATTATTATTGTACATAAAGTTGTGAGAATTAAATGAGGGAGCTTTTGTGAAGACCTGATATGTAGTAGGCATTAAATAATTCCTTTTCCCTGCTCAGAGGACTTGGAGGCGGCTCTTAGACAACATCAGGAACTCAATCTGCATCTAAGTATCAGGTTTGAGAAAGCAGTTTGGGGAGAGGTGAGGTCATCTTATTCTCTATCTGCAGGATTGGCTTTGCCATTGCCAGGCATCTGGCCCAGAATGGGGCCCATGTGGTCATCTGTAGCCGGAAGCAGTGGAACGTGGACCAGGCAGTGACCACTCTTCAGAAGGAGGGACTGAGCGTGACAGGCACTGTGTGCCATGTGGGGAAGGCTGAAGACCGAGATAGACTGGTGGCTAAGGTGAGAGGCTGAGGAATGGATCAGATGGGAATATGCAGATCCAGCTCTGGCAAGAAGAGTCGGGGTCTCTAGCACTGGATTCTAGGCCAATAACATATGCAGCCCAGGACAGGGACCTGGTCAGAGAAAAAGCAAATGGACATCAGAAGTTTGCTGACAGGAGGGAACCTTCATGATTAGACTAGAGCCATGCCAATCTGATGACAAACAGCTGGGCATGACACAGCTTCTTGCTAGAGACTCAGGACCTCAGATCTTGCCAGAGCTGCTGAATTGGAATCTGCATTTTTACAAAATCTTCAAGTGAATCCAAGTTCATGTTGAAGTCTAAGCAGCACAGCTCTAGCACCTATGTGTACCGAGTTAGGAGTCTGCTAGACTACTCTAGGGTAGGAGATTTTCCTATGGGACTACCCTTAGAGGAGGCAAGTTGTGAACCTGATGGGGTGTAGAATGAGCATATGCTTTTGATATGTCAGATCGAAGGAAGAATCTTCCAGAGCAGAGGGAGCAAAGAGAAGGAGATAATTATAAATGGAAGAGATGAAAGTGGGGATACTTCATAAGTGAAGATCTGGGCCAGTGGGGCCCAGGGACCAACCAGGTGTCCTATGGGGGCAGAAAGCTGATGTTTCCAAAGAGGAGAGGCACAATCAGTTCAGTCCACCTCTGATTGCCAGGATCTGATTCTGCTCCTGGACAGCTCCAGGATGGCCAGACAGGGGTTAGATATTTCCTCTGGGTCATTATTACCATTTATCCATTCCTTCATCCACAGCTTATGTCATTTCTTCCATAGGCCCTAGAGCACCATAAGGGCATTGACTTCCTGGTGTGCGTGGCGGGAGTCAATCCCTTGGTGGGGAGCACTCTGGGAGCCAGTGAGCAAGTCTGGGACAAGGTGAGGATTGGGCGTAGGGTCTTACCCACCCTGCATGGCACTCCATCCATCATGTTTGCCACATGCATGTGCGCACACGGCTCCCATATACCACCATCAATACTGGCTCTAGTGGATGGGATTAGGGCTCACTGGAGCCATCAGTAGGCTCAACAGGCACTGACCATGTCCATCCTATACCAGACTCCAGAAACTTCCTCTATGTCGACTCTCTTTATGTTGGTCCCAGCTGTAAAGTCCTGAGATGCCCAGATTTTTGGGTCTGTTCGTGGCAGAGATCCTCTCCAGCTCAGGTGTCTGAAGCTACCACAATCTGGACTCTCAAACTGGCTGTCCCAAGAAACACAGTGCCCTGGCTACTTGCCATAGTTATGGAACTTCATTCCTGCTCTGACCATTGATCTCCTAGTGACCAAGGAGAATGGGCCCTGTGCAGATGGAATTGCTCTCTCCCCCTTGCCTTTCTCTATATTTTTTCTGATTTCAGATCCTGGGCGTGAATGTGAAGGCCCCGGCCCTGCTGCTGAGCCAGCTGCTGCCCCACATGGAGAACAGGGGGTGAGGGCATGAGAGGAATGGGTGGGGCATACATTGGTCTAGAAAGCACTTGGGGTAGGGGCCCATGAAGTAGAGGATTATGGGAGAGATGACAGGTGTGTCTTTTGGGAAACATTCTGTTTCCAGACCTACCTTCCTTCCCCGGGGATGTGACAGTTGTGTTGAAGAGAAGCATTGGCTGGGAGGAGTCAGAACTTGCCTTTCTGTTCCTTAAAGGATATTTCACGAACCCTTAGATTATTACATCACAGAAAATGGCAGGAATTTTTCCCCTTGAGTGGTAGTTGCAGGAACAAAGTTTCCAGAGAGAAGCAGCCTGGGGTCCCCTGTTCTGATTCCCTAACTCTTACCCTCCTCTCTGGGCCACCTCACCTGTTTCCCTTCTGGTCAGAGGCACTGTGGGTTTGCTCTTTCTCACCTTCCCCTGCAGAACCTGGCTCTTCTGTGTCCTGTGGCCACCAAGGGGCAAGCCAGGCTGGGACTCATGAGTGACACCCTGACCCCACAGGGGTCTCTACTGACACATGAACATTACTGGGATTCTGCTTTCTAGGAGTGCTGCCTCTCACTAGGCAGGGCCCCAAGGGACACCACTCTGGCTGTGCTTATTGGTGGTACTGACCTTTAACTTAAAGGTCCAGCTTCTCCCCAGTGTTCCAAATTGTTCCCCAACACTTATGCTTTTCACCATGAATGCTGAGCTAGTTTTCTTTTAGTGTGGGAGTATAATTCCCTGGCTCATATAATCTCTTAGTTGACCTCATCTGTCATCTTATCCCATTTCCTTTTCTCCTCATAGGGGAGGCTCTGTGGTTCTGGTCTCATCGGTGGCAGCTTATATGCCAGTATCAGTGAGTATGAGATCCTCAGGTGGAGCTGGGGGGGGGGGCATCTGAGTTGGTTTCTTGTGAGACCCTGCAGTGGGGTGAGGGGGAACTGGCTGTTGATACCAGATAAAGTGAGCTTGAGATGTGTAGCAGTGGCATAACACCCTGAATGCTACAGCCCGGGTATTCTACTTTCATTCTGTCATGTTATCTCTGAAACCCAGGGTGTTAAGCCATTTATTCAGGGTAAGCATAGTTAGTTTGCATTACTGCAAGGACTGGACCCTGGATCTCCTAATTCCAGTTTCCTAAGTGGAAGTTCTAAAGTGTAGTGCAGCTTTCTCTTTGTCAAGTTTGGCCACACATGGCAGGCAGCAATCTGCTGACATTTCCTTAAGTATGAGGAGCCCCTTCATCTCAGAATTTCACTCCTTGAAAATCCCTGTGAAGACATGAGGGGTGGGGGAGGAATTTTTGTTGGGGCCTAGAGTCAGGCATATCTTCTTAGTCTGTGACTCAGGGTCACAGTTTTGTTTGAATAATACCCCTTCTTCCCATGCAGAACTACTAGTTTTCTTTCTTTTGCTTTACAGAAGCTGGGAGTCTATAACACCAGCAAGACGGCCCTGTTGGGCCTCTGTAAGTCTCTGGCCATGGAGCTGGCTCCAAAAGGCATCCGAGTGAACAGCATAGTACCAGGACTGATCAAGACTGACTTTATCCAAATGGTGACTATGACAAGTGGCTCCTGCTCCCAGTCCCCACAACCACAGTCTCAGTGGTCCTTTCCTTGGCTGGGCTCCTGTCGGAATTGAGGCCTCCAGAGACCACACACCTACTAGAGCCTCAGTCCAGGCTCATCACTGAGAGGCTATGCCCTCTGGCTTCAGAACCAGCAGCCCCCCCTTTCTTGCAGAAGAATGGGGGTCTTAATCCTCTGTGAGGAGCAGACCGGAGCCCTACCTCACTGCCAGAACAGGATCTTCCCCCAGAGAGGCATTAGCGGGCCATGATGCTCTTCCCATCCCCCCACCCCCAAATCCACCCCCACCCCTACCAATATCCCTCTGCCTAATGCTGACTCTGAAATCTTTCCCTAGGAGAAAACATTGCCGTACACGCTATCTGATTTGAACAAAATCTATGGCTTGCAGCGGTAGGTGGGGTTTGGGGCTTTAGAGGTCAGTGTCTACCTCACGGGAAATTCAATTTCAAGAAGAGACAGATCCTTGATCTTCTTTCAGTCTACTGGCTGTTCTCCTTTCTAGGGAGACACAGCACAGTCCTGGGTTGGGGGCAGAAGGGTGGATGTGAGCTCACTATGACCATCCGTGGAGCCTGGTGAGGTATTGGCTTATAGGGGTGAATGCTAGGCCACCTCTGGCCCAGCAAAACCTGAGGTCCCAGTTCAATACTGCAAAGGCTGTGACTCAGCTCTTCTCTGTTTTATTCAGGCTTGGGGAGCCAGAGGACTGTGCGGGGATTGTATCCTTCCTGTGCTCTTCAGACGCCAGCTATATCACTGGGGAGAACATCACAGTGGCTGGCTACTCTCCTAAGCTGTGAAGAGAGTGTGACGCTAAGAAAGTGGGGCTGTGGTCCTCAGTGGAAAATGAGGGGCTTGGCAGGGAATAGGGAGGTGGGGAGCCTTAGAGTCTGTAGCATCCAGGGTCAGATAGGGAAACTTGCTCAGGAAACTAGAAGGCAGGTGTTGAAACTTTTCGTGTGAAAATAAACATTTTGAAACATCTAATCTGAGCTCACTCCTGTTTTGGCTAGTGATACATGAGCAGTCCCCTTGATTTAGAAGCCACTCCTTGATCAGTCTCTTCCCTTTTCTCTGTCCCTCATCCCTAAGAATTTTTACCCTTCCCTCCCTCCCTTCATTCCTTTCCCATGGTGTTGGAAATTGGGCTGTACACTTCCCATCTTTCCCTCCAGATCCACTTGTCTATGCTTGTCTACTCAGTGCCTTAGGAGGACCCGTGGCCTGCACGGATGGTCCCTAGACCTCTGGCCTGCAGCTGGGTTTGGTCAATGGGAGGCACTAACAGGAGATTGGAGGGCAGAGGAGAGTCAGATAATTTGTTTCTCAGCCTCCCTTCTGATTGCCATATATGGGCTCTTCTGTCTGCAGCTTTCTGCAGGTAGATTTCCATAACCATGCCTACCTGTCCTTCAGGCCTGCCGTTGGCCCTGAGGTGCTGCTTTATACCTTATTGGATGTGCTAAATTCTGTCTACTCATTCGTAATTGCTTTTTGTTTAAATCACATTTAAAACCTTTTTAACTGAAACATAATATTTGTACAAATATGTGGAGTACAGTGTGATGTTTTGATATATGTATACATTGTGTGAGGATCAAATCAGAGTAATTGGCATATCTATCATCTCTTTGTGGTTAATCATCCAAAATTCTCTCTTCTAGCTATTTTGGAATGTACAACACATTAGTAGTGACTACTATCACCCTACTGTACATTAGAACACCAGAATTTACTCCTTTTTTTTTTTTCTTGAACCCAGGGCTTTGTGCATGCTAGACAAGTAGTCTACCACTGAGCTATCCCACTCCCACTCCCAAGCTCTTTTTAATTTTTATTTTGAGACAGGGTCTTGCTAAGTTACCCAGGCTGCCCCCCCAACTTGTGATCCTCTTGACTCAGCCTCCTGAGTAGCTGAGGTTACAGGTGTATGCCACCATTCCTGGTACAGAATTTATTCTCTTTATTTAACTCTGATTTTGTACCCATTGACGGACCAATCCACATCTCCCCTTCACTTGTCTCCTAGCCTCTGGTAACCATTATTCTACTCTCTACTTCTTTGAGATTGAATTTTTTAGATTCCCCATGTGAGTGAAATCATATGGTAGTTTTCCCTCTGTGCCTGGCTTATTTCACTTAGTGTAATATCCTCTAGTTCCATTCATGGTGTTGCAAATGACAGGATTTTATCTTTTATGGCCAAGTAGCTAGCTATATATATATATATATATATATATATATATATCACATATATATATATATATATCACATTATATATATATATCTCACATTTTGTGTATCCATTCATCCACTGATGGACACTTGGGTTGATTCACATATCTTAGTTGTTGTGAGTAACTCCACAATAAGCATGGGAGTACAGATATATCTCATCAACACACTGATTTCTTTCATTTGTGTGTACATCAGTTGTGGAATTATTGGATCATGTGGTAGGTAGTTCTAATTTTTTCTTTTTTTAAATTTTATGTTTTATTTTTTTATTTATATATGACAGCAGAATGCATTACAATTCTTATTATACATATAGAGCACAATTTTTCATATCTCTGGTTGTATACAAAGTATATTCACACCAATTCTTATCTTCATAAGAATTGGATAATAATGATCATCACGTTCCACTATCATTTCTAACCCCATGCCCGCTCCCCTTCCCCTCCAACCCCTCTGCCCTATCTAGAGTTCCTCTATTCCTCCCATGCTCCCTCTCCCTATCCCATCATAAATCAGCCTTCTTATATAAAAGAAAATATTTGGCATTTGGTTATTTGGGATTGGCTAACTTCACTTAGCATTATCTTCTCTAACTCCATCCATTTCTGCAAATGATTTTATTCTCTTTTATTGCTGAGTAATATTTCATTGTGTATATATGCTACATTTTTTATCCATTCATCTATTGAAGGGCATGTAGGTTGATTCCACAGTTTAGCTACTGTGAATTGTGTTGCTGTAAACATTGATGTGGCTGTGTCCCTGTAGTATGCTGTTTTTGAGTCCTTTGGGTATAGACCAAGGAGAGGGATAGCTGGGTCAAATGGTGGTCCATTCCCAATTTTCCAAGAAATCTCCATATTGCTTTCCATATATTGGCTGCACCAGTTTGCAGTCCCACCAGCAGTGTATGAGCGTACCTTTCTCCCCACGTCCTCGTCAACACTTATTGTTGTTTGTCTTTATAATAGCTGCCATTCTGACTAGAGTGAGATGAAATCTTAGAATGGTTTTGATTTGCATTTCTCCAATTGCTAGTGATGATGAACATTTTTTCATATATATTATCTTCTGAGAAGTGTCTAAAACAGACTGGTAGACCAACGGTACAGAATAGAGGACACAGAGACCTACTCACATAATTACAGTTATTTTATACTTGACAAAGGCACCAAAAACATACATTGGAGAAAGATAGCCTCTTCAACAAAGGATGCTGGAAAAACTGGAAATCCATATGCAACAAAAGGAAATTAAACCCCTATCTCTCAAAACTCAACTCAAAATGGATCAAGGACTTAGATGCAGAGACCCTGCATCTAATAGAAGAAAAAGTAGGCCCTAATCTCCACCATGTGGGATTAGGCCCCAACTTCCTTAATAAGACTCCTTTGGCTCAAGAATTAAAATCAAGAATTAATAAATGGGATGGACTCAAACTAAAAAGTTTCTTCTCAGCAAAAGAAATAGTCAGTGAGGTGAATAGAGAGCCTACATCTTGGGAGCAAATTTTTACTCCTCACACATCAGATAGAGAATTAATCTCTAGGGTATATAAAGAACTCAAAAAACTAAACACCAAAAAAAAAAAACACAAACCAATCAATAAAAGTTCTATTCTAATTTTGTGGAGAACTTCGAGACTGTTTTCTATAATACATTCCCATCAATAATGTGTAAGTGTTCTCTTTTTCCACATCTTTGACAGCACTCATTACCTTTTGTCTTTTTAGTGCAGCCATTCTAACTAGAGTGATATATTATTTTTTAGAGAGAGAGAGGAGAGAGGGAATTTTAATATTTATTTTTCAGTTTTTGGCGGACACAACATTGTTGTTTATATGTGGTGCTGAGGATCGAACCCGGGCCGCACACATGCCAGGCGAGGGCGCTACCACTTGAGCCACATCCCCAGCCCCTAGAGTGATATTTTACTGAGGTTTTTATTTGCAATTTCTTGATGACTAGCAATGTTGAGCATATTTCATATACCTTTTGGCCACTTGTATGTCTTCTTTGTGAAATGTCTATGTAGGTTATTTGTTTATTTTATTTTATTTTTTACTTCATTTTTGGTACCAGGGATTTAATTCAAAGGCCTCTGAGCCACATCCCCAGACCTTTCTATTTTTGATTTGAGACAGGGTCTTGCTAAGTTGCTTAGGGCCTCACTAAGTTGCTGAGGCTGGCCATGAACTTGCAATCCTGCTTGGCTGGGATTACAGGTATGTACCACTGTGCTTAGCTCATTCGCTTATTTTGAAGCCAGATTTTCTTTTGCTCTGAAGTTGTTTCAGTTCCTTATATAGTCTGCACATGTACATCTTCTTCTATTATCAGAATCCCCTGCTGGGAGTAGTGCATTTCTTAGAATTGATGAACTTGCACTGACACATCATAATTGTCTAAAGTCCAGAGTTTGCATTTGATTTTATTCTGTGAATTTGAACAAATGTATAATGACAGGTATCCACTTTCATGGTATCATAAAGAATAATTTCATTGCCCTAAAAATCCTCTGCAATCCTCCTATTCATGTCTCCCTCTCCACTAACTCTTGGCAACCACTAGTTATTTTGCTGTCCTCATAGTTTTGCCTTTTTCTAGAGTGCCATCTTTTTAGAATCATATAATATGTAGCTTTTTTGGACTGTTTCTTTCACCTAGGAATATATGTTTGAGATTTCTCCATGTCTTTTCTGTGACTTAAATAGCTCATGTATTTTTATCACTGAATAATATTCCATTGTGTGTATATACCACAATTTACTTATCCATTCACCTGTGCTAGTTTATCTTTGCTGCTTCCAAGTCTTGGAAACTATGAATAAAATTGCTATAAGCATTCGTTTGCAGTTTTTGTATGGACATTTTTTAAAACTCATTTGGATACATACACAGGCATATGTCAATCTAGGTGGCTATCACAAAATACCATAGCCTGGGTGACTTAAACAACAGACATTTATTGTTCACAATTCTGGAGTCTGGGAAGTTCAACACCAGGGAGTCATCAACATGTCAGGTTCCTGGTGAGGGTCAGGAGGTCCCAGGAGGAAATTGACACTTCCTGCCTTGCAGATGGTTGCCTTCTTGCTCTGTTCACACATGGTGAAGAGAGAAATCGAGATCTTTTGGTCTCTCTACTTGGGTGGCTGATTAGGTCCCTGGTTCTGTAGTATGGCCATACCCTTGGTGTTCTCTGCACCATGGATAGGCTGGGGATTTTCCAAATCTGGGTCAAGATTACTACAGATTAGATAGTCCCCAATGAGGGACTACCTCTTCTTGTAAGGACACTGATCTCATCCTGGGGTTTCCACATTTATGACCTCATCTTGATCTTATTATGTCCAAATTCCCACCTCTAATTTTCATCACATTTGGGGTTAGGGACTCAATATACAACTTTTGGAAGGGACACACAAACATTCAATCCATAGTAGAGCAGCGTGATAACTGGATCATATGGTAAAAGAATGTTTAGTTTTGTAAGAAACTGCCAAAATGTCTTCCAAAGTAAATACCATTTTGCATTCACACCAGCAAGGACTGTGAATTCCTGTTGCTCCACATCCTTGACAGTAGTTAATGTTGTCAGTGTTTTGGATTATGGCCATTCTAATAGGCATTAGTGGCATCTTGTTATTGTTTTAATTTGCAATTTCCGAATGTCATATAATGTTGAGCATTTTTATACACTTATTTCTCATCTTTATTGTATACGATATTTTAAAAAGTATATATTCAGATGCTTTGCTCATTTTTTAATTGGATTGTTTATTTCTTATTATTGAGTTTTAAGGGTTCTCATAGACTTTGCGTACAAGTCCTTTATCAGGTATATATACTGTAAATATTCCCCCCCCCCCATTGTTTGTCTTTGTATTCTTCTAAGTACTTTCTTCCTTTTTCTTTTTTTTTTTTTTTTGGTACCAGGAATTGAACTCAGAGGCACTTGACCACTGAGTCACATCCCCAGCTCTATTGTGTATTTTATTTAGAGACAGGGTTTCATTGAGTTGCTTAACACATCACTGTTGCTGAGTCTGGCTTTGAACTTGCAATCCTCCTTGCCTCAGCGTCTCAGGGATTACAGACATGTGCCACTAGTGCCCGGATAGTACTTTCATATTTCAAGAAATGTTTTGCTTGTTGTAGAATTCAAGATTTAGCCATTCCCACCCCCTACCCCACCCCCGCCCCAATACTTTAAGAGAGGTGATGTGATTTCCTTCTGGCTTGTGTAACTTGAGAAATCTGGATAGTTCTTATCTTTGTCAGTAATGTGTCTTCCTCACTTTCACCTTCCCATCTCTATGCCTGATTTTAAGATGTAATTTTCTGTGTCACTGATTTTTAACAATTTGATTTTGATGTGCCTTGAGTTTCCCGCATCTGTTTATTCTTCTTGAGGTTGATTTTCTCAGGTTGTACGAGTTTTATAGTTTCTTCGAATTTAAAAAATTTCAACCTTTACCAATTAAGTTATTTCTTCATTCTTTGCTTTCTTCCTCTCTCCTGGAACTCCAACTATAAGTATGGTACACCACTTCATATGATATCACAGGTTGCTGAAGTTCTGTAATTTCCCTCAGCTTTTTTTCTCTTTTTTTGTTTCATTTTGAGTTTATTGTTTTGCTGTCTCTTAAAATTCTCTGATCTTAGGCAGTGTCTAATTTCTGTTGATGTTTTCATTTAAGTGACTATATTTTTCACCTGTCAAAATTCCAGGCTGTATCTAACTTCTAGGAAGGCTGAGAAAAATATTCTATTCATATGCCCAGGAAGAAAATAAAAATAAGTTTTAGTGAAGTTGCCAATCTCTGCCACAATAGTTCATCCTCGATTCCCTCACCTCTCTAGCCTTACATACTCCAGTTGCTGCTTCCTTCTGATTTTATCTCCTACCACATTTCCCTCATTTACCAAGTTCCACTCACAAGGGCCTCTTTTTTTTTTTTTTTAACAAGAAGTTTATTTAAACAACAAGACGCTTGACTTGAAGGGAAAACTATCTAGGAATTTTTTTTAAGAGTAATTTACCTCTACTTAAAGACAGATTGCCCTACATGTAACAGCTACATACAAAAAAGTTATAAAATTGTCCTTGGTTTTACAATGATAAATGAAAAACATTAAAATTCTCCAATCGAACAAGGTATGCAAGGATTTTTATGTTGTTCAGGTTTTTTGTTGTTGTTGTTTTGCTTTTTTGTTAAAACAGTGAGAGCAAAATAACTTACTGGAATATAAAGAGTTGAATGAGGATGCCACTAATGGAGAAAGGGGATATTTTCACAGAACCAGTATTTTTCCCCATCCCATCTCCATTTGATGTTAATCAAAACATATTATTGGCCATTTAGTTTTAAAAAAATGCAATATGCTTGTGCACATACACCAATTACTTTATGTACAATAAAGGAATGGGGAAGGGAAAATGAACAAATAAAGAAAACTATACTGTAGTAGTTAGGATGTGGTGGAACCAAATTGCAGTTTTCTAATTGAGAATGTATTCTTGGTCTGTAAGAACAGAGTTTTGGAGTAAAGTACCAGGTTCCCTTTTTAGTAGACACCTCCTGTCTGCTGCTGAAACACATCAATTGTATCTTCATCCTCCATTTCCAACTGTGCAGGTGTGTCTGTTTCATTAACTGGCTGCCCGTCAAATCGGAATCTGATCTGCCTCATGGACAAACCCTGTCGTTCACAGTATGCTTTCATTAGTTTACTAAGAGGGCCTCTTAATCTTAAACTGCACCACAGAACCATCCTGCCCTGCCACCTTCAAGTTAATATGATCTTTGTTTTCAGTCTTGACTCCTTCCTTGGGCTTTTCTTCTGCCATGGCGAGCACCGGAGTCTCCTCAGCTGCCGCTTCACAAAAGAGGTACCAGGTCCGCACCGACAAGCACACAAGCAGCTCACAAGGCCCTCTTACAGAATCTTTTCACATGCGTTTTCTCTTTGCCTGGAACACATTCCATAGCATATAACCTGCCACCCCTTATCTAGTTCTCAGAATTATAGCTCTTTGGAAACATCTCTCTTGACCACCTTATGTAAATGTTCCTCCCATCTCAGTAACTTTCAAAGTCCTTTTTATTTTATTTTGAGACAGGGTCTCACTAAGGTGCCCAGACTGGCTTTGAACTTGTGATCTTCTTGTCTCAGCCACTCAAGTAGCTAGGATTATAGGCATGTGACACTATACCTGATGTGTTCATTTTAATTTTAAATCAAATCCCCTCAAATGTAGGTTCCATAGGACCATGCACCTCATCAGTCTTATTCATGGATATTCACACAAAAGGTTATATATATATATATTTTAAACAAATGAACTGCCATCTCTTTCTGGCTCAGTGATTCTCCTGCTTACATTCTCAGACTGAGGAAATCCCATGCAAAGCTCACAAATCTAACAGATTTTAGCTAATATCACACATAAATTATTTTTAGCTGGGTGCTAGAGGATATTTTTATTTTTCTGATGTACTTGCCCCCAAACTTCATTCATTCATACATTTGTCCATTCATTCATTCACACATATTTGGCACTCCTCTTACATGTCTGGTATTTGGCAGAATTGAGAATAGGATTGGAGAAAATCACTAAAAACTTATAGCTTCCAATATAATACTCACTTTTAATATTACAATGGTAATCTTTGTACATTATTCTGCTAAAATCATCTCCCTTTTCCCTCAGCACATATTTAAACCTTCACCAACTAAACTAGTTTGCTAAAGTTACCATAACAATGTGCATTAGACTGGGTGGCTTAAATAACATAAATTTATTTTCTCAGTTCTGGCAGATGCATGTTCATGATTAAGGTTTTGTCAGTTATTTATTCTGAAGACTCTCTCCTTGGCTTATAAATGACCATTTTATCCCCTTATCTTCACATAGTCTTCCCTCCATGTGTGTCTGTGTCCTAATCTCCTCTTCTCTTAAGAACCTCAGTCATGCCGAGTACAGTGGTGCATCGGTTCATACCTGTAACCCCAGCTGCTCAGGAAGCTGAGGCAGGAGGATCTTGAGTTGAAAGCCAGCTTTAACAACTTAGTGAGGCCCTAAACAACTCATAAGACCCTGTCTCAAAATAAAACATAAAAAGGGCTAGGGATGTGGCTCAGTGGTTAAGCACCCCTGGATTCCCTGCCACCAAATCAAACAAACAAGTAAACCACCTCAATCATACAGAGGTAGTAGGGGTTAGGACTTACATGTATGAATGATGGTGGGGTGGAAGTGGAAGATACAATTGACTAATAACACCTCTCTTCTCAAGCTTGCACGTTTACTACCATAACTTCTGTTTTCATAGTGGGGGCAAAAATAATCATTTATAATCTTACATTGCCTATGAATCTGACTGTGAGGAATTTTACTCTTTCCTCATTCCCTCTCGTCAGTTCAAACTGTTGCTATACTTTCAATATTTGTGTCCCTCCAAAATTCATTTTGAACCTTAGTCCCTAATGCAACAGTATTAGAAGGTGGGGGCCTTTAGACATGATTAGAACATATTATGATTTGAATATGAGGTGTCCTCCCAAAGCTCCTGTATTAATGCAGGAATGTTTGGAGGCGAAATGATCGATGCCTCTCGTGGAAAAATTAATCCAGAGCAATTAATCTACCACACGTGGTCCCATATATCTCACAGAGCTTGTACAGCCATGCCAACAGCCCAAGATCATTTTCATGCTATTTTTTGTTTGTTTTGTTTGTTTAGGCTACAGTAATTAGGTGCTATCTTGGAAGCTGAGAGAGCTTTTACTATTTTTCCCATTTGCCAGAAACCCAATCTTGGATTTCTCAGACACAAGAACCATGAGAGAATAATTTCTGTTGCTTATAAATTGCCCAGACTAAGGTATTTTGTGTACTAGCAAGAATGAACTGAGACAGATGTTCTTCCACTTCCCTGTCCATCTCACCACAATCCTTGGAGGTTCCTAGCTAGGCATCCCTTCTCACCTCCTTGGGGTTGTTGACCTATCAGCTATTATCTTTCTTGTCTGTTCCTTTGATGCCTCTAGTGGCAAAATTAATCTACCACATGTGGTCCCATATATCTCAGGGAGCTTGTACAGCCATGCCAACAGCCCAAGATAATTTTCATGCTTTTTTTTTGTTGTTGTTGTTTAGGCCTCTGCTGTTCACTGTGGGATCCTTGCCTAGAGCAGATGTTTCGTGCAATTATTTTCCTGCTATCGACTGGGAGAACAGGGATGCTCACTAATGGATTCTTCATCTTAGTGCCTATATTCCTTTGCTCCCTTTGATCAAGGGGGTAGCGCTGCAAGCATTAGCTCACTCCTGGTTTAGGAATCTTTTGGCAGAGTCATTTCCCTTTCTGAGTCAATAGGAAAAATGTATGGGCTCCTGTCATGAGTTAGCTCAGAATTTATTGAATAACAATAAACTCACAAGCTACATCAACTTCATCAGCTTTAATTCATTCAATTCTCATGGTTCACTTGGTAGCCATGAGCAGGGCAATCTCAAGTTCTTTTATTCTATCCCAAAGTTAATTAGTAATACTTTTAACATTCAAGTCATATATCACACTTTCCACAATGATGTATAGGTAACAGAATGGCTAAGAAAGGGTTAACAGTGGCCACAGGTTTAATTAGAGTCAGAACTGAAAGCAAAGGGAGAGAGCTGATAGGGGTGTAAAAAAGTCACAGCAGGAAGTCAGATGAGGTTCTAACTCAAGAAGGAACTTGTTGCAGGGAAATTATTTAGGACACAGAGCTTTTCAGGGAAGGTGCAGTTTCTCCAAGAGACTGAGCTGAGCTGAAGCCCCAGGGAGAGTCTGGAGCTTGTCACCTGTCATCTCAGGAGGCATACAGCAAGTGGTCTGATAAGACAGGTCAGCGTGTGCCACCATACCACCACTATCTTAGGTGCATCTTCCTTTATGAATTTCAAGTGAGGGAGTTACAGCATTCATTGGTCTAGTGTGTCAAATAAGCTCATGGGCCTGGTTTTCCTGATAGGGGTTTGATATGCCTCTAGTCCATGGGCCTGTGACTTAACTGATAAGTTCACAGGTGATAACTTTTCATTATCATGATTAATCCATTTATCAGTTGTGCCTTATGATTCCACTGAGCAACTGGGGATTCTTCTTTTTGATAAGTCCTTCCTGTATGTTCAACATCCAGTGGTTATCTGTTTGCCCAGACAATATACCCAGTCATACTGCCGTAGCACTTGCACTCAAAATGGAGTGGTGGGGGGAGACCACTTTCTTTTTATTTTTTATTTTTGTGGTATAATAGACTTATGGTTCATTAAATAATGCAATGAAATATATGGAAAAGTAGTACGAAAATTATTTAGCAATGCTTATTTTATCAATAATATTTTTCCATTATATAAAACCTGAATTATATTTATGTAGACTTACAAAAGTTCTAAATCTATCTTCCACAAGATAAAAAGCCTTGTTTGGTCCCCAGGGTTGAGGATTCAAGCTTTTATCATGAATATAAACTCAAAAAATAATGCTATATATTTAATAATGTTGTTTTGAAACAATGTGCAAATTAGATTGGTTTCACTTTCCATCTATTTTCTGCTGAGTGTAATTAAGAGCTATCATTGTGCCTACTTTTTTTTATTATTAGTTGTTCAAAACATTACATAGTTCTTGACATATCATATTTCATACATTTGATTCAAGTGGGTTATGAACTCCCATTTTTACCCCATATACAGATTGCAGAATCACATCGGTTATACATCCACGTTTTTACATACTGCCATACTAGTGTCTGTTGTATTCTGCTGCCTTTCCTATCCTCTACTATCCCCCCTCCCCTCCCCTCCTCTCCCCTCCCATCTTCTCTCTCTACCCCATCTACTATCTACTATCTACTGTAGTTCATTTCTCTCCCTTGTTTTTTTTTTTTTTTTTTTCCCTTTCCCCTCACAGACAATTTTCTTATCAAATGGATAGCTCAGGGCTGGGCACAGCCTGAAAGCTGTTGTGCTAATACAACCCAGAGGAACTCAGAGCAGAGCACAGCCTGCTCCCTGCAGCTCCCAGAACCCTTTCTGACGATCTCTTCTTCGTGATTCCCTTATATCCAGAGAATCAGTGTCCTCCTCCTCTATTACAAAATTGCTTTTACTCTATGTCAGAAAAATTATTGGAAATGTGGAAATAGGTAGAAGAGACAACAGGGCATTTCAGTGCAGTTTTGCATTGGATTTTCTCTTGTCTCTGGCTAGAGGTCAATGTGCTGTTTTTGATTGTTAGAGATACAAGTAATTTCTGTCCAATAGAACAGATGATCCCAAAGGTCAGGGTTTATTTTCTTGTTGGACATTAATAAGTTTTGTGTCTAACACAGCAACCTTACTCTAATATTCCCTATAAATGCCTACCTTCTCAAATGCTCTTTGAATTGATTGCAACATTTTATTTGTTCCCCTGTTAATCAATGAATCAAATAAAAGTTTGACGCCTATTTATTTTATATTTGTATGAGAGATATGATATTATTTTTTTGAAAACTATAATGCTTTTGGGTGCGTGTGACAAAAGAGAGGATATTAGATTTTGCAGAACCAATTTTATTAATTATTCTGCAGAACTTCCCCTTCTCTATTGTTTGTTTACTCTTTACACAAAAGGATGTTTGTTTTTCTTTTTTATACAGAGAAAACTCTCCAGCAATCCTTTATCATTCTGTAGCCACCATATAATCAGTACTGTGCTTCCTCAACAAAGTAGTTTAAAAAGTTGTCTCAGACCAACTATCTGAGGCTGTACATGAAAAATACCGTGAATATGTCAAGTTGATGTAAGAAGGGTGTGGAAAGTTTTGTGCTTGTGCCAGGCAATCACAATGACATCCAGGTAACCACGATGACACTGAAGGGTTCTTTGGGCTATCCTACCAACTCAACTATGCTACAAAATTTTGACCTTCACTAAGCACTTTGAGAATCTCCGCCAGTCCTTCACCTCAACCAGCTTTAATGAGCTCTCAAATTGAAGACTTCTGGCTGTAGCATCTCTGCACAGACTTTCTCTGGTATCACCATAGAAACAGGCTCAACACTACGGGGAGAAAAATCACATTATAATGAGGAAGACTGCTGTACAATATGGACTGGCGAGGTGAGCAGCAAACAGAGCGGAACTTGAAGGAGGAACTGAGTGACCGAAAAGGCAGTGGGAGGAAGGAGGCAGGATGAATTGCTGGTCTCAGAAGGGAGAGACGAAATTAGTCTAATACTTGCTGCATGAGCCTGATTCTTTACATACTGCAGTATGTCAACCGGCCGCTCCTGTGGGGTTGTTCTATTTCCCTTTCTTTGCCTTTCTGCCCCTCCCTGATCCTTTTGCTGAAGAGAAGCCCCACTAGGATGGTTAAGATGTTAACTACAAATCCTTCTTTGTTAGATTTGTAGAACCTAGAACATCTGATGACCTTTATAGTACACCTCCTTAGTCTTTGGTTCTATGTATTAACTAACACGAAGCATGTAAATTAGAAGAAAAAAAAAAAGAAAAGAAAAACTGCCAGAGCTGGCCTGAGGAGCTAGAAGATCTCAGAGACCTTCATGAAAAGTAGCACCCTATAAGATTAAGGGAGTTAAAACTCTGAGCAGAGAATGACAGTCAGGAGTCACCACAGGGACAAAGGGCAAATGCATTCCTGGTCCTTAACTCATAGCTTGTTAGCTATGAAGTGGTATGTGCTTTCCTCTACCCCTTCAGTCACTAACTCTTGAACAGTCTTAGGGGCTTCAAACAAACCAACAACAACAACAACAACAACAAAACCAGGTATATCATTAATGCCAAGAAACTCTCTATCACTGTCCAAGGACAAACAGCATAAAGGATGAAACTGTTGAGGAGTCACTGAATCAGCAAATTCCCAGGGCCCTTAACTTCTTACTTGCTATGATTCGTCATAAGAGAAGAGATATCTCCAGAAGAAGGTTCCCAGAGAGGAGGAAACACAACTCAGGACCCGTAGGGTCCCTGAAAAACATGACAGAAAAGAATTTCAGCTTTTGTCAGTAGAGGCACAGAGATTTATGTAGGAAAGCAAAGAACACACATGCAGGGGAGGATGTGGGCCATCTCAAGAGTGGGAGACACGTTTTCTGGATTCTGGGCTCTTCTTTGTCTGTATCACTTTTAAGGGAAACCTGGTGAGGGCTGGGTTTGGGAAGGTCTGCCGGTGCTAGGTAGGTTAGCCAGCCATGAGGTGGTGGGTAGAGGACATAGGAATCAAAGAGAGCCCATAGGTCACAGGACTGGGGATAAATAAAACTTTATCAAAGCTGATGAGCTTCTGGAGAAGGGGAGCTGGAATGTGCAACATTCTAAAAAATTATAACCCCTTAAAGGAACTATTGCTTTAACTTATGGGGAACTTTATTGAAGTTGAAAATCTTCAGGAAAATGGGGCCTGATAAGTCAGAATCTCCTCCAGCCACAGTTAATTATAATATATGAAGGGAACTATTGTTTCTAGACTGTGTTACCACCATCTCTTATGACCAGATTGCCAAGACCTTCCCTTATCACAAAGCTATGTCATAACCACCCAAGCACCCTTTGTAACAAGGACATCATGACCCTCACACAGAAAGTTTGCTGAGGGCTATTTAAAGGGGGGATAATTCACTCAAGGGGGTATGAGAAATTGAGTCAAGAACATGCAGACTCAAAACCCTTAAAAGGCCCCAACTTTGTCAGGGTAGTGTCAGCCTCCTGAGGTGACCCATTCAGTCTGTCCTGAATGTCTGTATTCTCCATTTTACTAATAAATTCATGCCTGCTGTTATGTGTTCCTTGTCTGGAATCCTTCCTGCAAGATCACGAGAACTGGTGACTGAGGATCCTGATAGCCACTTTGATTCCCCCAGCAGGCCTCCTCTGTGATGTGGGATTGATATCAGTCTGAGGCTCTCAAGATAGTTGATGGTTGGTTGTCTGATCATTCCCAGGAGCCTTAAGCAGGTGTGGTCTTCATATTTGATCAATAGATAATCCCCTAAATGATGTTTCTCAAATTTTCCTATCTGTTTGCTTAATCTATTTTGGTCACTGTTGTGTCTCCCTTCTCCTTAAGCAAGAAGTCCCAACAGTCTTGCTCCCATTGCAGCGTGGTCTAATTCTTCTGATGGACAGACAGCACAAGAACCCACTGAGTGGGAGCACACCGTGATGTTCTCATGTTCTGGAAAAGAAGAAAACATGAGACACACCCGCTGGATGATGAAGACCCCATGAAGCTTGAAGCTTTCCTGTCTTGCTCCTCCTTTCCATTCCTTCCCTCCCTACAAAATCCCTTTGTATTCCTGAGCCTCCCAAGATGGAGGTTTGAGGAGCTACCTCCTCTATCTTCTGCAGATTGACGGCATTCTCCCTTGAATGTGTATCTGCTTTCCTAAACAAATCTGTGTCTCGGTGGACTGATGCCTGCTGAAATTCCCTTTCGTTAAGCACAGCAAAGACCCCACTTATCCTGAGTTAAGGTCTCCCTCTCCAGGAACTCCTCCAGTGACAATAAAAATCTCTAAGAATAAACTAAACAGGAGAATGAGACTTTGGGATCACCATAAAAGAAAAAAATTGCAAACAGACTCCTGATCCCTTGCCCTGTTACTTGTTGAAAGCATAGTGTGTGTGTTCTCCCCTCCCCATGAACTCTCAGCAGCTACAATAGCCCAACCTTATCATAAGACTGCCATCCTGTTTGTGCAGAATGGCAGCCCCAATAAACGAAATAACAGTAGTTTCTAGGATAAACTAACCATCTATAACAGGGACTGGAAGAAGTTGCTTTTGCTAAAAGCACAGACTTCCCACTTGGGTCTGTAGATGCCCAGTGAATAACTAAAAGCAGGATAAAGCTTGATGTCTCTATATCCATTTAGTGTTTGCCTCCTGTATTACCTTAAACTTTGGGTCAGTTCTCCGCTTACCTCTGCGTATAGGCATGTTAATTAATAATTTAAGGAGCACGATACAAGGTTATTAACCTCAAATTTACTGAATCTATCTCATTCCTCTTCAAGACCTAGGATACTGATACAAGAGTATCAGTATGTTTTCAGGGTTTGTAGTGACATTCAACAACTGGATTTCTGGAATGGAGCCTGAAAGTTTCCAGTCATTACCTGTGTTAGTCAGCTCTGCATCGCTGTGACCATAATATCTGACAAAATCAACTTAGAGGAGGGAAATTTCATTTTGGTTCATGATTCCAGAGGTTTCAGTTTATAGACAGTTGAATCCGTTGGTCTGGGCCCAAGGTGAGGCAGCACATCATGGTGGAAGGGCATGGTGGGAGATCATTGCTCCATTCATGGCAGCCAGGAAACAGACAGAGAAAGTGGGGGGGAGGAAGCACTGCAGGGAAGTTAAATTCTTCCAGGGCATACCCCCTGTGATCCACCTCCTCCATCCATGCCCCATCTGCCTACAGTTACCACCCAGTCAGTTCATTCAAATGATGAACTGATTATGTTAAAGCTCTTATAATCTAATAATGTCACCTCTGAATAGTTTTGCATGAACATAGGGGCTTTCAAATCCTCATATCCAAGCCATAGCATTCAACTCCTGAACCAAAAAGTTCATATCCATCTCACAATTCATCTCTAAGAGGTTCTATAGTCTTAAAAAAAGTTCCAGCATTGCCCAAAAGTCCAAGTCCAAAGTCTGCTCTGAGACTCAAGGCAAACTCTTGACTGTCAGCCCCTGTATAAATAAAAAACAGCCACACACTGCATGCCACAGAGTTCATCTCTGAAATCATTGTCCAATGCCATTACCTGGCTCCCCCACCTGACTTAACACCCCACCATTGAAAGCAGGCTCCTCCATCTTGAGTAACATTCATCACCATCTTTGGTGGGGGGCAACTCCCAGTTTGGAACTCTGGCTGGCCAGGTACCCAGTTTATAATTGCCCCCTGTCCCCAGCAGCTGCTAGCCCAGCACAGTGACACCTTGGTTACCTTCACCACCCTGAGGGCAGAGATACCAGCTAACAATAGATAATCCCACCTTGTCGGAGACCAGCTCCAACAGGGGGTCTCAGGAGACGAACGGATGGTGAGGAGTCTGAGAAAGGGGATGGAGAAACAACACAGACACCAAAGTGAAGGTGCTGAATCCCAATCTTTACTTGTGAAGTTGATCATATATACTTTTCATTTTGGCAGGCTCACAGTACTTTGTGATTACAAAACAGGAATCATTATTCAAAGAAACAAAATATTACGTAGCTACAATTAGAATAGAAGAATGTATCTTGGCTTATGCATAAGCAAGCATTTGTACTTTCAGTTCGAGTTTTGCTCTGAGCTGTTTCTGCTTAGTTAACTTTTAATAATAGTTACAAATGTCCCAAACTATTGGCTTATACCTTGACTATTCTTTCTTTTTTTTTCTTTTTTTTTAATGTTGGTTGTTCAAAACATTACATAGTTCTTGATATATCATATTTCACATTTTGATTCAAGCGGGTTATGAACTCCCATTTTACCCCGTATACGGTTTGCAGAATCACATCAGTTACACTTCATTGCTTTACATATTGATATACTCATGTCTGTTGTATTCTGCTGCCTTTCCTATCCTCTACTATCCCCCCCTCCACTCCCCTCCCCTCCCCTCTTCTCTCTCTACCCCCACTACTGTAATTCATTCCTCCCCCTTGTACTGTTTTTCCCTTTCCCCTCACTTCCTCTTGTATGTAATTTTGTATAACCCTGAGGGTGTCTTTCCATTTCCATGCAATTTCCCTTCTCTCTCCCTTTCCCTCCCACCTCTCATCCTTGTTTAATGTTGGTCTTCTTCTCGTGCTCTTCTTCCCTAGTCTGTTCTTAGTTACTCTCCTTATATCAAAGAAGACATTTGGCATTTGTTTTTTAGGGCTTGGCTAGCTTCGCTTAGCATAATCTGCTCTAATGCCATCCATTTCCCACCAAATTCTATGATTTTGTCATTTTTTACTGCAGAGTAATACTCCATTGTGTATAAATGCCACATTTTTTTTATCCATTTGTCTATTGAAGGGCATCTAGGTTGATTCCACAGTCTTGCTATTGTGAGTTGAGCTGCTATGAACATCGATGTAGCAGTGTCCCTGTAGCATGCTCTTTTTAGGTCTTTAGGGAATAGACCGAGAAGGGGAATGGCTGGGTCAAATGGTGGTTCCATTCCCAGCTTTCCAAGAAATCTCCATACTGCTTTCCAAATTGGCTGCACCAATTTGCAGTCCCACCAACAATGTACAAGTGTACCCTTTTCCCCACAACCTCGCCAGCACTTATTGTTGTTTGACTTCATAATGGCTGCCAATCTTACTGGAGTGAGATGGTATCTTAGGGTGGTTTTGATTTGCATTTCTCTGACTGCTAGAGATGGTGAGCATTTTTTCATGTACTTATTGATTGATTGTATGTCCTCCTCTGAGAAGTGTCTATTCAAGTCCTTGGCCCATTTGTTGATTGGGTTATTTGTTATCTTATTGTCTAATTTTCTGAGTTCTTTATATATTCTGGATATTAGGGCTCTATCTGAAGTGTGAGGAGTAAAGATTTGTTCCCATGATGTAGGCTCCCTATTTACCTCTCTTATTGTTTCTTTTGCTGAGAAAAAACTTTTTAGTTTGAGTAAGTCCCATTTGTTGATTCTAGGTGTTAACTCTTGTGCTATGGGTGTCCTATTGAGGAATTTGGAGCCCGACCCCACAGCATGTAGGTCGTAGCCAACTTTTTCTTCTATCAGATGCCGTGTCTCTGATTTGATATCAAGCTCCTTGATCCATTTTGAGTTAACTTTTGTGCTTGGCGAGAGAAAGGGATTCAGATTCATTTTGTTGCATATGGATTTCCAGTTTTCCCAGCACCATTTGTTGAAGATGCTATCCTTCCTCCATTGCATGCTTTTAGCCCCTTTATCAAATATAAGAAAGTTGTAGTTTTGTGGGTTGGTTTCTGTGTCCTCTATTCTGTACCATTGGTCCACCCACCTGTTTTGGTACCAGTACCATGCTGTTTTTGTTACTATTGCTCTGTAGTATAGTTTGAGATCTGGAATCGCTATACCACCTGATTCACACTTCCTGCTTAGTATTGTTTTTGCTATTCTGGGTCTTTTATTCTTCCATATGAATTTCATGATTGCTTTCTCTATTTCTACAAGAAATGCCATTGGGATTTTGATTGGCATTGCATTAAACCTATAGAGAACTTTTGGTAATATCGCCATTTTGATGATGTTAGTTCTGCCTATCCATGAACAGGGTATGTTTTTCCATCTTCTAAGGTCTTCTTCAATTTCTCTTTTTAGGGTTCTGTAGTTTTCATTGTATAAGTCTTTCACCTCTTTTGTTAGGTTGATTCCCAAGTATTTTATTCTTTTTGAGGATATTGTGAACGGAGTGGTTGTCCTCGTTTCCATTTCAGAGGATTTGTCGCTGATATACAGGAATGCCTTTGATTTATGCGTGTTGATTTTATAACCTGCCACTTTGCTGAATTCATTTATTATCTCTAATAGTTTCTTTGTAGACCCTTTTGGGTCTGCTAGGTATAGAATCATGTCATCTGCAAATAGTGATAATTTAAGTTCTTCTTTTCCTATTTTTATGCCTTTAATTTCTTTCGTCTGTCTAATTGCTCTGGCCAGTGTTTCGAGAACTATGTTGAACAGAAGTGGTGAAAGAGGGCATCCCTGTCTTGTTCCAGATCTTAGAGGGAATGCCTTCAATTTTTCTCCATTCAGAATGATGCTAGCCTGAGGCTTAGCATAAATTGCTTTTCCTATGTTGAGGTATGTTCCTGTTATCCCTAGTTTTTCAAGAGTTTTGAACATAAAGGGATGCTGTACTTTGTCGAATGCTTTTTCCGCATCTATCGAGATGATCATATGATTCTTATTTTTAAGTCTATTGATGTGGTGAATAACATTTATTGATTTCCGTATATTGAACCAACCTTGCATACCAGGGATGAATCCTACTTGATCATGGTGCACAATTTTTTTGATATGTTTTTGTATCCGATTCGCCAGAATTTTATTGAGGATTTTTGCATCTAGGTTCACTAGAGATATTGGTCTGTAGTTTTCTTTCTTTGAAGTGTCTTTGTCTGGTTTCGGAATCAGGGTGATGTTAGCCTCGTAGAATGAATTTGGTAGTTCTCCCTCTTTTTCTATTTCCTGAAATAGCTTGAAAAGTATTGGTATTAGTTCCTCTTTAAAGGTTTTGTAAAACTCTGCTGTATACCCGTCCGGTCCTGGGCTTTTCTTAGATGGTAATCTTTTGATGGTTTCTCCTATTTCCTCAATTAATATTGGTCTGTTTAGGTTGTCTATATCCTCCTGACTCAATCTGGGCAGATTATATGACTTAAGAAATTTATCGATGCCTTCACTATCTTCTATTTTATTGGAGTATAAGGATTCAAAATAATTTCTGATTATCTTCTGTATTTCTGAAGTGTCTGTTGTGATATTGCCTCTTTCATCCCGTATGCTGGTAATTTGAGTTCTCTCTCTTCTTCTCTTCGTTAGCATGGCTAAGGGTCTGTCAATTTTATTTATTTTTTCAAAGAACCAACTTTTAGTTTTGTCAATTTTTTCAATTGTTTCTTTTGTTTCGATTTCATTAATTTCAGCTCTGATTTTAATTATTTCTTGCCTTCTACTTCTTTTGCTGTTGTTTTGCTCTTCTTTTTCTAGGATTTTGAGATGAAGTATGAGATCATTTATTTGTTGGTTTTTTCTTTTTTTAAGGAATGCACTCCAAGCAATGAATTTTCCTCTTAGAACTGCTTTCAATTTGTCCCATAGATTCCGATATGTTGTGTCTGTGTTTTCATTTAACTCTAAGAATTTTTTAATTTCCTCCTTGATGTCTTCTAAAACCCATTGATCATTCAGTAACATATTGTTCATTCTCCAAGTGATGCATGATTTTTCCTTCCTTCTTTTATCGTTGATTTTCAGTTTCATTCCATTGTGATCAGATAAGATGCATGGTATTATCTCTACTCCTTTATATTGACTAAGAGTTTCCCTGTGACATAATATATGATCTATTTTTGAGAAGGATCCATGTGCTGCTGAGAAAAAAGTGTAGCTGCTTGATGTTGGGTGGTATATTCTATATATGTCAATTAAGTCTAGGTTGTTAATTATATTATTGAGTTCTATAGTTTCCTTATTCAACTTTTGTTTGGAAGATCTGTCCAGTGGTGAGAGAGGTGTGTTAAAGTCTCCCATGATTATTGTATGGTGGTCTATTAGACTCTTGAACTTGAGAAGAGTTTGCTTGATGAACATAGCAGCCCCGTTGTTTGGGGCATATATATTTATGATTGTTATGTCTTGTTGGTGTATGGTTCCCTTGAGCAGTATGTAGTGTCCCTCTTTATCCCTTTTGATTAACTTTGGCTTGAAATCTATTTTATTTGATATGAGTATGGACACTCCTGCTTGTTTCTGCAGTCCATATGAGTGATATGATTTTTCCCAACCTTTCACCTTCAGTCTATGTATATCTTTTCCTATCAAATGCGTCTCCTGCAGGCAGCATATTGTTGGGTCTTGTTTTGTGATCCATTCAACTAGCCTGTGTCTCTTAATTGGTGAGTTTAAGCCATTAACATTTAGGGTTATTATTGAGATATGGTTTGTTCTTCCAGCCATAGTTTGTTTATTAATGCTATTAAACCTGATTTGTTTTCCTCTTTGATTATTTTCCCCCCTTTACTGTCCTACCTCCCACTGTTGGTTTTCATTGTTGTTTTCCATTTCCTCTTCCTGTAGTGTTTTGCCAAGGATTTTTTGAAGAGATGGTTTTCTAGCTGCAAATTCTTTTAACTTTTGTTTGTCGTGGAATGTTTTAATTTCATCTTCCATCCTGAAGCTTAATTTCGCGGGATACACGATTCTTGGTTGGAACCCATTTTCTTTTAGCGTTTGAAATATGTTATTCCAGGATCTTCTAGCTTTTAGAGTCTGTGTTGAGAGATCAGCTGTTATCCTGATTGGTTTACCCCTAAATGTAATCTGCTTTCTTTCTCTTGTAGCTTTTAAAATTCTCTCCTTATTCTGTATGTTGGACATCTTCATTATAATGTGTCTAGGTGTGGATCTCTTATGATTTTGCACATTTGGCGTCCTGTAGGCTTCTAGGATTTGGAATTCTGTCTCATTTTTCAAGTCTGGGAAGTTTTCTTGTATTATTTCACTGAATAGATTGGAGCTCTGTGCCTTCCTGTATCCCAATGACTCTTAAGTTTGGTCTTTTGATATTATCCCATAGTTCGTGAATGTTCTGCTCATGGTTTCTTAGTAGACTTGCTGAGCTGTCTATGTTCTTTTCGAGTTGAAATACTCTGTCTTCATTGTCTGATGTTCTATCTTCTAAGTGATCCACTCTGCTGGTAGTATTCTCAATTGAGTTTTTAAGTTGGCTTATTGTTTCCTGCATTTCTAGTATTTCTATTTGTTTGTTTTTTATTACCTCTATCTCCCTGTGAAATTGATCTTTTACTTCCTGGATTTGTTTGTCAATGTGATCTTTCATTGTCTGATTTTGCTGTCTCATGTCTTCCTTGAGACTCCAGATCATCTGAAGCATGTATGTCCTGAGCTCTCTATCTGACATTCCATCTGTTGCAGCTATTACCTCTTCTAAAGTTGAGTTGACCTGCATTGCCTGTGGTCCTTTCTTTCCTTGTCGTTTCATACTGCTGGCGTTTCTTTCTGCTTGGTGAAATTGTTGTGTCTTTGATATTTTCCCTCTATTTATTTATATTGCTCTTGCATAGTTGAAAAATCACCCTTGCAGGGCAGGTAGTGGCTGTGATCCTCCTCCAATTAGTGTGATCTGTCTACCACGCTGGCAGGCCCTAGGTCTGCTCTGCTGGTCGGTCAAAGGTCCGCCTACCCAGCAGGCGCCAGGGGCACCTGTGTCACTCCGTAGGTTGCTGGGCCTAACCTCCCGATGGGTAGCAGGTTCCCCTAGCTTGCAGGCACTGAGGGAGGGGCCGGTTCCGTCCTTCAGCAGGCCGCTGGGCCTGATCTGCCGGTGTTCACAGTCCTGCCTACCTTGCAGACACTGGGGGAGGGGACGGGCCTGCCCCTCAGCCGGCCGCCGGACCTGTCCTAGTGGGTCCGGTCCGAGTTCCCCGCAGGCGCGTGTAGCTGCTCTGTCACTTGGCTGGTTGCTGGGCCTGACCCGCCCGCCCCTGACTATTCTTTCTTGACTTACTGACTGGAACCGGTGCCATGGTTACGGCAAGTGGTTGACTTGTTATTAATTTTAATCAAACAAGAGTAAGAGCACAAACCATTGTGCACAGGAACAAGAACAAGTTGCCCAGTACTAAGCACTAATCTGTCTTCTTAACATTAATTTTTCTTCTCTAGATTTTAATTTAATTTCTCAAAAACTTCCTTGACAGGAATACAAGGAGTTTTTCATTAGACATTAACAATTTACGCTCCACAGCTGAATCATTGCATTTAGAGCAAACAGATCTATTCTTTAGAAGTAGTTGCATTAATTGGGAAAGTCATGTTATTTCCTTCATACTTGATGGTCATATGAGAAATTGCAACTATACTTATTAAAGGAACACAAAAACAAATCAGCCCATTCCCAGAAACATACTGCGCTCCTCCAGAGGATGGATGCCTTGCGCCATCCACCTCAGTAGGGCCTTGCCATTGCCTGAGTCAGGGGAGGGGCGCAGCACCACCTATTGGATGAGAAGGAAGGAGGAAAGACACAGATTTCCAACCAAAACAATCCTGTTTCTTCCTTTAAGATTTTTTTTCTTCTCCCTGTCTATTCTCCTTCCTTCACATCCCCAACATATGTGAAACCAAGTACAATTTGAGTGAATTAGGATTTTTGAGGACTGGGATGTCTGAATAGTATATTACAATTGTGTTGTATATTCTTTTTTGTTTATTTGTTTTCCCTATTTTTTTCTTTTCCCCACCAATTTCTACTATTTTAACCTTTTTAAATTTTTCTTAATATATATGTGTGTTTGTTTTATGTACTCTACTGTCTTCCCACTTACTTGTTTACCCAAAATTACTTCCTCTCTTTAGATTTCTCTTTCATAATTCCTAAGATATAATAACTCTATATCCTCACCTCCTACCTCGTCAGCATATCATCCTACTCCTCACCCTTCTGTCTTGTCCACTGTCAGAAACTATATACCCTTTTATAAACCTACTGAGTATATTATGAATAATAATTGAATTCACCATTTCTGTACATTGAGACCAAACTGTAAAAGTCTTAATAGCAAATATTTGTTTTTAGGGCATATATTGTTTATACTGGAATCTGTTAACACTGTCCTTCCCCTCAAAGGAGAGATATTAGAACTCCTAAGGAGCACTATAAGCCTTTATGGTAAAAATAATAACTCCTAGGACCCACAGAGGTAGAAGGGAAGACACGAGCAATGTAAAAAGCAAGGGAAGAAAGTGCCCCAGACAAATCAACATACCACATTATTAGAATCCATGGCCAGCACAACAGAAGAAATTATAGAGAAGGAGTTCAGGATATACATGATTAAAATGTTCTGTGAATTAAAGGATGATATAAGAGAGCAAATACAGGCAGCAAAAGATCATTTTGACAGAAAGCTACATAAACAAATAGGAAGCAAAAGATTAATAAGGAGACTAAAAAAAAGAAAAGAAAAAAACACCCCAAAATGCTGCAGTCTGGCTGGGCACAAATCACCGAGCCACCACAAAGCACTTGTATGTTCAAACAGGAAACTTTATTGCCTGAACTCCAACAGCACTCCATGCACACTCCCTGGGAACTCTCCCGAACGACACCCACATGGCTCCTCTCTGACACCCCACACCAACCCAAACTGCCCCCCCAACTCTCCCAGAACACCACCGCGGGCTGCATGTGCACTCACTCTCAGAACCCCAAGAGAACTCAACGGGAACTCCAAAGTAGTGGGCGCCCGAGGCAGCAAGAGCCATCCTATTACCAGACAGTAAAGGTCTAATATAGAATTGAATCAATCCAGCATCATCTTAATGGCTAGCCTCTCAACCATTACTTCTGGCAAAATGCCAGAGGCCATTCTGACTTGGCTGTGACTCTCAACAACAACAACAAAAAAAACAGAAATCCTTGAGATGAAAAAAAAATCAAATTAGAAGTTCAATGAAAGCATCACCAACAGATTAGACCACTTGGAAAACAGGACCTCAGACAATGAAGACAAATATATAATCTTGAAAAGAATGTAGACCACACAGTGAAAATGGTAAGCAACCATGAGACAAACATTCAAGAAATATGGGATAGCATAAAAAGACCAAATTTAAGATTGGGATAGAGGAAGGTATAGAGTTCTAAACCAAAGTAATGAGCAATCTATTCAATGAAATAATACCAGAAAATTTTCCAAATACGAAGAATGAATTTGGAAAACTAAATTTAAGAGAATTACAGGATGCCAAAAGTAAAAAATCACAACAGATCCACACCAAGGCACATTACGAAAGTTCCTAACATATAGAATGAGGAGAGAATATTAAAAGACATGAGAAAAAGGAATCAGATTACATATAAGGGGAAACCAATTAGATTATGTGCAGATTTTTGAACTCAGACCCTGAAAGGATGTATGGACCAACATATATCAAGCTCTGAAAGAAAATGGATGCCAACCAAGAATCTTATATTCAACAAAATTAAGCTTTAGACTTGGTGACCAAATAAAAACCTGCCATGATAAACAAAAGCTAAAAGAATTTACGGCTTGAAAGCCTACACTACAGAACATCCTCGGCAAAATATTCCATGAAGAGGAAATGAAAAACAACAATGAAAATCATCAAAGGGAGGTATTACACTAAAGGAAAAACCAATCAAAGGAGAAACCAAGTCAACTTAAATACCAAAAATAAACAAAAATGGCTGGGAATACAAATCATGTCCCAATAATAACCCTCAATGTTAATGGTCTAAAATCACCAATCAAAAGACATAGACTGGTAGATTGGATTAAAACAACAACAACAACAATATGCCACCTCCAAGAGACTCATCTCATAGGAAAAGATGTCCACAGACTGAAGGCAAAATTGGAAAAAATCATACCACTCATGTGTGCTAGAAGCCACAGCAAAAGTATTATGATACATGGCACCTTTGGTTTAGGTGACTGCCAGCTAGCCATTGAGATGATATGATTATGTTAAGCTTTACATTCATATAGAAATTGGACTCCTGCTGTTCACCTCGGCCTGTTACAAGACTCATGTTACTCATGTTACTCATGTTACTCATGTAATGGGAGAGTTCCCATTGGTTGGGGAAGGATAGTAGGAGGGAATTTCCTGGGGAGGTCCGGGCCCCCGGTTCCGGTGGACACACGTGTGTCGACCGGCTTGTTAGCAGGGCGCACACGGGGACTGGTGGCCTTTTTAAAAATAAAGCTTTGTTTCCTGCTTGAGCGGCTTGTGTTTCTGTGCCCAGCCGGATTGCGGCACATGTGGACTGCAGAAGCAAGCAGGGGTTTCCATCCTCATATCTCATAAAGCAGACTTCAAGCCCAAGTTAATCAAAAGGGATAAAGAAGGATATTTCATCTGTCTAAAGGAACCATTCATTAACAAGACATAACAATAATAAATTTGTATATCTCAAACAATAGAGCGTCTATGTTCATCAAACAAACTCTTCTCAAGTTCAAGACTCAAATAGATCATAATACAATAATTCTGGGTGGCCTCTTTCACCACTGGATAGATCTTCCAAACAAAATCTAAACAAAGAAACTATAGAACTCAATAACACAACCAATAGTTATGGTTCTATATTTAGAAGACCCAAAAAACTTCACCAGACTTAACTGACATATATAGAATATTTCATCCTTCAATGAATGAATACTTTCTTCTCAACAGCACATGGATCTTTCTCTAAAATAGATCATATATTATGCCACAAAACAACTCTTAGCAAATATAAAAAAATAGAGATACTACTCTGCATTCCATCAGATCATAATAGAATGAAATTAGAAATCAATGATAAAGTAAAAAATAAAAGCTATTCCAACACCTGGAGACTAAGTAATATGCTACTGAATGAACAATGGGTTGCAAAAGACATCAAGGAGGACATTAAAAAAATTCTTAGAGGTGAATGAGAACACAGATATAATGTATCAAAATCTCTGGGACACTATGAAGGCAGTATTAAGAGGAAAGTTCATTCCTTAAAAGAAGAAAAAGTCAACAAATAAATGACTTAACATTACATCTCAAAGCCCAAGAAAAAGAAGAACAAATCAACACCTAAAGCAGTAGAAGGCAGGGAATATTTAAAATAAGAGCCTAAATCAATGAAATTGAAACAAAAGAAACAATTGAATAAATTGACAAAACAAAAAGTTTTTAAAATCAACAAACCCTTAGCCATGTTAACAAAGAGAGGAGAGAGAAAACTCAAATTATTAACATACATTATGAAAAAGGAAGTATCACAAGACACTACAGAAATGCAGAAGATAATTAGAAATTATTTTGAAAACTTGTACTCCAATAAAATAGAAAATATTGAAGGCATTGAAAATTTCTAGAGTCATATGATTCACCCAAATTGAATCAGGATGATATATACAACTTAAACAGACCAATACCAAGTGATGAAATAGAAGATACCATTGTAAAGGTAAAATTTCTAAGCTGATTCTAAGCTGCAAAAGTCTGAGTTAAAGGGCTGGGGATGTGGCTCAAGCGGTAGCGCACTCGCCTGGCATGGGTGCGACCCGGGTTCGATCCTCAGCACCACATACAAACAAAGATGTTGTGTCCGCCGAAAACTAAAATAAATTAAATAAATAAATAAATAAATAAATGAAGTCTAAGAGCTGAAAATGTTTAAAAAAAAAAAAGTCTGAGTTAAAGTGTAAAAGACCAGGTATTGTTACAATTCCTCTGCTACCCCCGGAACCTGTAATCTCTGTAGTTGTTAGGACAATACGGGAACTGCCCAGTAAATATCTCCATTGATTCCCTGGTTGTTTAATAGCCAAGGGCTCCAAGTAGCTTGGCACATAAGCATCTAGGCTCCAAAACCAATCAGTTTAAATGTATACCCCGCTTAGGAGGGACCAATCACCCCTGCCCAGACTGTTCCCGCCAATGAATGTACCAATCCTGTCTCAGAGTTGTTGTTCAATTTTCCCACGCCTCATGATGATTTGTTCTGATGTATGCAAAGCCCCCCGCCCTCTCCAAAAAGTGTACTTAAGCTCTGCTTGACCTCTGCTCTGAGCTCTGGGCTGCTCTCCCTTCTTGAGTGAGCACAGAGCCCCAGCGCGCTGGAATGGATCCCCAATAAATCCCCTTTTGCCAATTGCATGGAGCCAGTCTCTTGTGTGGTCTCTTTCTCCGACGCTCCACCAGACCCTTACACCATCAGAAGCCTACCAACCAAGAAAAGACCAGGACTAGATGGATACACAGCAAGTTCTACAAGAGCTTTAAAGAAAAACTAATATCAGTACTCTTCAATTTACTTCAGGAAATAGAAAAAGAGGGAGCACTCCCAACCTCATTCTATGAGGCCAATATCACCCTGATCCTAAAACCAAGCAAAGTACACATCAAAGAAAGAAAACAACCAATATCTCTAATGAACATAGATGCAAAAATTCTCAATAAAATTCTGGCAAATTAAATACAAAAACATATCAAAAAGATAGTGCCACAATCAAGTGGTATTCATCCCAGGGATGCAAAATTGGTTCAAAATACAGAAATTAATAAATGTAATTTATCACATCAAGAAGAAAAAGAAGGCCCAAATCTCCAACATATCGGATTAGGCCCCTACTTTTTAAAAAAGACTTCCATAGCTCAAAGATAAGAACTTAAAGATAAAAACCATATGATCATCTCAATAGATGCAGAAAAAGCATTTGGCAAAATACAGCACCCTTTCATGTTCAAAACACTAGAAAAATTAGGCATAACAGGAACATATCTCAACATCATAAAAACTATCTATGCTAAACCCCCGGCCAACATAATTCTAAATGGAGAAAAATTGAAAGCATTCCCTCTAAAAACTAGAATAAGACAGATTTTCTTTCTTTTACCACTTCTATTAACATAGTTCTTGAAACACTGGCCAGAAGAAAGAAATTAAAGGGAAACAGATATGAAAAGAAGAACTCAAATTAGCACTATTTGCTGACAATATGATTCTATAGCTAGAAGACCCAAAAAACTCCACCAGAAAACTTCTAGAACTAGTAAATGAATTCAGCAAAGTAGCAGGATACAAAATCAACACCCATAGATCAAAGGCATTTCTGTATATCAATGACAAATCCTCTGAAAGGGAAATGAGAAAAACTACCCCATTTACAATAGCCTCAAAAGAAATAAAACACTTGGGAATCAACCTAACAAAAGAGGTGCAAGGCCTCTACAATGTAAACTACAGAACACTAAAGAAAGAAATTAAAGAAGACCTTAGAAGATGGAAAGACCTACCTTGTTCTTGGATATGCAGAATTAATATTGTCAAAATGACTATACTACCAAAAGCATTATACAGACTTAATGCAATTGCAATCAAAATTCCAAAGACATTCCTCATAGAAATAGGAAAAGATTCATGAAATTCATCTTGAAAAATAAGATACCCCAGAATAGATAAAGCAATCCTTAGCAAGAAGAGTGAAGCAGGTGGCATCACTATACCAGACTTTATACTACAGAGCAATAGAAACAAAAACAGCATGGTATTGGCAACACAATAGAATGGTAGACCAATGGCACAGAATGGAGGACACAGAGACAAACCCACATAATTACAGTTATGTGCTAAAAACATACATTATGGAAAAGACAGCCTCTTCAACAAATAGTGCTGGGAAAACTGGAAATCCATATGCAGCAAAATGAAATTAAACCCCTATCT
This sequence comes from Urocitellus parryii, assembly GCF_045843805.1. Lineage (NCBI taxonomy): Eukaryota > Metazoa > Chordata > Mammalia > Rodentia > Sciuridae > Urocitellus > Urocitellus parryii. The sequence continues at coordinate 36,766,280 of NC_135536.1, forward strand.
CTCACCATACACAAAACTCAACTCAAAGTGGATCAAGGACCTAGAATTAAACCTGACACCCTGCATCTAATAGAAGAAAAAGCAGGCCCAAATCTCCAACATATCAGATTAGGCCCCTACTTTCTTAAGAAGACTCCTATACCTCAATAATTAAAATCAAGAATTAATAAATGGGATGTATTTAAACTAAAAAGCGTCTTCTCAGAAAAAGAAACAATCAGTGAGGTGAATAGAGAGCCTACAGCTTGGGAGCAAATTTTTACCACTTACACATCAGATATATACCGTAATCTCTAGAGTATATAAATAATTAAAAGAGAGAAACACCAAAAACTAAAATGGCCCAATCAATAAATAGCCAAGGACCTGAACAGACACTTCTCAGATGGTGATACATAATCAATCAACAAGTATATGAAAAAATGTCCAACATCTCTAGCAATTAGAGAAATGCAAATCAAAACTACTCTAAGATTTCATGTCACTCCAGTCAGAATGGCAGCTATCAAGTAATAAGTGTTGGTGAGAATATGGGGGGAAAAGGCACACTCATACATTGCTGGTGGGACTGCAAAATGGTGTAGCCAATATGGAAAGCAGTATGGAGATTTCTTGTGAAACTGGGAATGGAACCACCATTTGACCCAGCTGTCCATTTCCTTGGTCTATATACAAAGGACTTGAAAACAGCAAACTACAGGGAACACAGCCACATTAATGTTTATAGGAGCACAATTCACAATAGCTAAACTATGGAACCAACCTAGATGCCCTTCAGTAGATGCATGGTATATATATATATATATATATATATATATATATATATATATATATATATATATGTGTGTGTGTGTGTGTGTGTGTGTGTGTGTGTGTATCTTTCTATCTATCTATAGATACACACACACAATGGAATATTACTCATCAATAAAAGAGAATAAAATCATGGCATTTGTAAGTAAATGGTTGGAGTTGGAGGATTTAATGCAAGTGAAGTTAGCCAATCCCAAAAAACCAAATGCCGAAAGTTTTCTCTGATATAAGGAGGCTGATTCATAGTGGGGTTGGGAGGGAAAGCATGGTAGAAAATAGATGAACTCTAGATAGGGTGGAGGGATGGGGGGAAGGGATGGAGCATGGGGGTAGAAAAGAGGGTGGATGAGATGGACATCATTATTACCCTAAGTATATGTATGAAGACATGAATGGTGTGAATATATTTTGTATACTACCAGAGATATGAAAAATTGTGCTTTATATGTATAATATGAGTTGTAATGCTTCTACTGTCACATATAACAACTTAGAATAAAAAATTAAAAGGGCTGGGGATGTGGCTCAAGCGGTAACGCACTCGCCTGGCATGTGCGTGGCACTGGGTTCAATCCTCAGCACCACATAAAAAAATAAAGATGTTATGTCCACAGAAAACTGAAAAATAAATACTAAAACTCTCTCTCTCTCTCTCTCTCTCTCTCTCTCTCCTCTTTCTCTCTCTCTCTCCTCTCTTTCTCTCTCCAAAAAAAAAAAATTAAAAAAAGAATTTTCCCTTCTATACCTTGACACTACAGTGGATGTGGTCTTGCAAATTCCTGAGATGTCCTCAAAACATTTTTCCTATTGTCTCAATGCAAAGTATTTAGCCATCTCTTTCATGACTATAATCTTTTTAATAATAACATCTTCCTTGTCCCCAGTTTTACATGCATTTTTCTGGTCAAATTGCAAGTTTCACAAATCCTTCAGTTCTGCTTTTTGCTCCTGACCTCATAGTAAACCTGGATATAAACTGCCAGAAAATCCATGCCCCTGACTGAATGTTGTGCTGCCTTGTAATTTCCTCTGTCGGATTAATTAGTTCATCACTTTTAAATTCAACCTCACACAAAGTCTGAGGACATAGGCAAAATATAGATAATATTTGCCACAATGCAGTATGAATGACCTCTAGTCCAATTTCCAATAGAACCCTCATTCCCTTCTGAAACTTCATGAGCACAATCTTTGTCTACAATCCTTTCAACATTCTTGTCTTCTGAGTTGCATCAGAATCACCCCATAAGCTCTGCTTAAAATATTCTAAGGCTTCTCCAGCCTGCATCTTCATTTTTTTTGCCAAATACTCCCACAAACCAGCTCCAAAAACTTCTGACCTCATGACCACAACAATGCCCTCACTTTTCAATACCTATTTATGTGTATTTTGCTTCGAACAAAATACCTGCCAAGAATAACTAGAGGTTTAAAAGTTTAATTTGGTTCACTGCTCAGAGGTTTAGTTCATGGTTGGCTGACTTCACTGCTCTGGGTCCAAGGTAAGCCAGCACAGGGGTGAGCAGTTACTGCTCCACTTGTGGCATCCAGGAAACAGAGTGGGGAGATGGGGCTGCAAAGAAGATGAACACTTCCAGGGTATATCCTCAATGGTTCCCCTCCTCCAGCCATGTCCCATTTGCCTGTAGTTATCACCCAGTTAGTTCATTCAAATTAGAATGGACTGAATAGATTACTGCTCTATGATCTAATTATTTCACCTCTGTATTAACTTAGGAGATTTGGGGGGTCACTTTATATTCAAACCATAATATTACCCTAAACCTGCAGTCACCTTGGATTCTGGGAATAGTGGAGCCTTACAGACAGATCACTCCATGATGAGATCACCTCCACCAGTGGGAGCAATTACCCCATGGCAGGATTTGTGACTGCCCCTCTGAGCAAGAGTAATCTTCTCATGGGGACCAAATTGCCCCCTCAAGTGAGAAGGACTTCTCCAGAGTCACCTCACAGAGCCAGTCTTGGAAGAATGATTATGCAAACCATGGTATGCAGAATGACTTTCTTTGTCAGCTATGCAAAACCCCTGGCCCTGCAAGCCCCCAACTCTTGTTTTTTGTTCCCTCTTTTCTTAAACCCTCAAAGTTTTTGTCAGTCTCTTGAAGTCAGATATTTGGTTACTGTACCCATACATATGATCTTCTTGCCATGTCCACACTGATTAAAGCTCTTTTTTTGTCCTTCAACATCACTTGTCTCTTTGATTGGCATATTGAAATGGGTGGCCAAACCTGGTCTGCTGGAACCACTGGGGCTAGCACCTATGCTCAAGGACTCCAGTAACTCGCCCATTCCTCAAGGCCAGGATTTTTGCACAAGAAAAAGAATGTCTTTTAAAACTGTGCCTCTAGCTAGTGAGAATTACCAGACTTAGCCTACCCCATAAAATCAACAAAAAGCTTACATCTCCCTTTGTTTGGGGAACAGTCTGGTTCCCCTCTTAACAGTCATCTCCCTTCTTCTGAGGCACCAATTATAGACTTGCCTGTATGTTTGTACTCAATTGGCTCAATTTCATTTCTACCAAAACCAAGCAGAAGTTCCCATCTCTGGCATCAAAATGACAATACTTAATAGTTACAAGGGATGTAACGAGGATGTTCACACATTTTTGGTGGAAGTAGAAACTATAATTTTTCAGGAAATCAGTTGGGCATTATGAATCAAGAAACTCAACCCATTTTATCCAATATTTCCACTTACAGGAGCCTCTAATAAAGAAATAATGAATTGTTGAGTATAAAATTATCTATAAAACAAAATATTAGAAATAGCTGGAATGTTTCCAAATAAGGAGAATTTTCAGCAAATTATGTGTAGTTCACCAGTCTCCCCATGCTTACTTTACTTCAACTATATCATCCTCTTTGCTATTTATTTTTTATTTTCTTAATTCTTTTTTCCTCTCCTCTCCTCTTCTCTTATTTATCTTCCACATCCCCTCTTTTGAGGTACTGGGGACTAAGTCCAAGGATGCTTAGTCCTCAAGGATGTAACTCAAGGATGCTCTACCCCTGAGTTACATTCCCAGTGCTTTTTTTGAGATAGTTCTTGCAAAGTTTTCCAGAGTGTCTTAAAATTTGTTATCCTCCTGCCTCAGCCTCCTGAGCAGCTGGGATTACAGGTGTGTTTCTTGAGGAGGACAAGCTCTTTGCTGTTTGCTTTTTGCTGTTTCTTGAGGAGGCCAAGCTTGCTCCAAAATTAGGACAATCACATTTGCTGTTCCCCTTGGAACACCCTTCCCTCAGATACCTGCATTGTCTGCAATCTTACCTCAGTCAGGTGAGTATTCAAATGTTATCTTTGTAGTGACCCCTTTATAAAACTACCTCTCTACCAGACTCTTTTTTTGGCTTCATTTTTCTTTCTATCCCTTATCACCATCTAACATTCTATATAGGACCTTGATTACAAGTCTATCTACAAAGTTCATCATTGTCAGTAGCCTTGAAAAAAGTTTTAAATTTTAAAGCCCAATTAAATGCTACATTTCATTGTACTGCAAATTATTCCATGCTTCCAAAATAAGACAGAAAGTTTTTATTTTTATTTATTTATTTATTTATTTATTTTTGGATACCGAAGATGAATTCAGGAGCACTCAACAACTGTGCCACATCCCCAGCCCTATTTTTTTTTTTTTTTGTATTTTATTTAGAGACAGGGTTTCACTGAATTGCTTAGTGCCTCGCCATTGCTGAGACTGGCTTTGAACTCATGATTCTCCAGTCTCAGCCTCCTGAGCTGCTGTAATTATAGGCGTGCACCAGAAAGAAAGACTGGCCTGGCCAGAAATAAAGACTTTTGAGTCAAATGAAGATTTAAAAAGGTAGAGAAGGAGATCAAACATGGTGGCGGGCGCAGAGAGATCAAGTCTCTGACCTCTTCAGCTGCACGAGCATATGGAGTCTTAAACCGTCAAAATGCTGTTTGCTCAAGAGCACTAGGCAATGCTGAGCTGACATGGATCTGGGGCGAACAATCTGCGCCTCTCAGAACACACACCGAGCCTGGAGCGGCTGAATTCAGTTCACTTGCGTCTTGCAGACAAACCGATGTGACTCGGCACTAAATGATCCCTATCCCACTGAAACAACTTGTCGGCTTTTCCTGATCCTGCGGAGGTTAATACCAACAGAGCCTCCATAGGCAGTGGCCACAGGATTGAGATGGGGCTTGGGAGAGCTGGTCAGGACCCACACGTTGCATCAGGCAGCCGGCAAAGGGAATGAACTGTCGCCATTTGCATGGGATACCACCATGGCAGAGAACTGACGTCACCAGAATGCGGCGGAGGAGATAACTCCATTGAAACCAGCGGCGGCAGGTGTGTAACCCCCTAGGCCCCCTCTCCACACAGCCGGGAAACCTCAAGGGCCCCTCCCAGCTCTCTCGTGAGCGCGACAGTCAGACCGAGGGAACAGTGGTGCGCTCCCACCAGCGCTGACAACTGAGGTCTCTTGCACCAGCTACTGAGGGCGTGGTTACCGGAGGGCAAGCAAAATATGCTGAGGGTTCTCAGCCCCAAGCTCCACAACCTTAGGGTCTGAGGGACTGGCAAACAGGGAGAGTGTGCCCAGTCGTTCAAGAAAATAGGGCTCCCGGGAGCAGCAGACCTGGCGTGTAGCCAGTATTGTGGTGAGCGTCACCGATGGGTGGGGCCTGGCTGAAGGAAAAGTGGGGAAGTGACTAGACTCAAGAAAGGGCCCTAGGCAATCAGGATTGGAGACCAACCCAGTCGGGCAGGTGGAGCTGCTTCACAGTGATTGGTTCCGGCGTATTGAGAGGAGAAGCTTGGCCCGGTGGGCACAGCTCCACCTACTGGAAGAGAAGTTAATTGAACTCTAAGACTGCACTTTTTAATTTTTTTTTTAATTTGTTTTTTTTTTTAATTTTTTTAATTTTTATTTTTTGATTATTTTTAAAATTTTTTCTTTTTTTATTTTCTATTTTTTCTTTTGTCTTTTCATTTCTTTTCAATTTCCTTATCCCCCTTTCCTTGAATTCTACCTGTTTACTCTCATTCTATTTAGTGGCTTCTTCCCTTGCCTTCTAATACATTTCCTCCCAAGCATCACGACCCTGTTTATGTGTAATTTACTAAATATGTATAGGTAAATGTTCCGAGGTGTTATATAGTGCTACCAAGTCCCAAGCTACCCCCAAATACTCCAGACCATTCTACTGTTAATACCTCTTGTCAGTAGAGCGACCTTCCAAGGTTGCCAAGAGATACCAACCTCAATACTATCACATCATTCGACCTAAATATAAGTCCCAAGACCAAATTACAGACCGCTATATGCCATCAGAATCCGTACACAGTTTAGGAAACGAATGAATCTGCATTAAAGTGCAACAAAACTCATCATCTCTAGTCATAGTCTCCCATCACAAGAGAGACTCCAGAGACACACAAAACCAAATAAATTTATAAGAGTAAACAGTATCTCAGCAGTCAAACAGAACAAGAAGTAAAATGAGCAGCATGAAAAAGCAAGGAAGAAAAGGAGTACAAACAATGCAGGACAGCCTAAATATACAGGAAGACCTAGAGGCATCAGAAAAATGGTCAAATAAAGAACTCAAGGAATACCTTAGACACATGGAATGGAATCTTAAAGAGGACATGAGACAGCAAATTCAAACACTGAAAGAACACATGGAAAATGAATTATATAAACAGATAAAAGAAGCAAATAAGCATCTTTATCAGATGCTTATAGAGATTATTAAAAAGAATCAATCGATAATTATAGAAATGAAGGAAACTATAAACCAAATTAAAAACTCAAATGAGAGTATCACTAACAGAGTGGAGCAAGTAGAAGCCAGAACGTCAGATAATGAAGACAAAATATATCATCTTGAAAAGAGACTAGCCAAATCAGAAAGACTGGTAAAAAATCAGGAGAAAAACATCCAAGAGATATGGGATAACATAAAGAAACCAAACTTAAGAGTCATTGAGATAGAGGAAGGTATAGAGGTTCAAACCAAGGGAATGAGCAACCTGTTGAATGAAATAATTATAGAAAATTTTCCAGATATAAAAAAGGAAATGGATGTACAAATTGTAGATGCATACAGGACACCAAGCATACAAAATCACAGTAGACCAACACAAGACACATTGTTATGAAGATATTCAACATACAGAACAAAGAGAAATTATTAAAAGCTACAAGAGAAAGGAGGCAGATTACATTCAGGGGTAAACCAATAAGGTCAACAACGGATTTTTCATCACACACGCTCAAAGCGAGAAGATCCTGGAACAATGTATTTCAAACACCGAAAGACAAGGAATGCCAACCAAGAATTTTGTATCCAGCAAAATTAAGCTTCAGGTACTACAACGAAATAAAAATCTTTCATGATAAACAAAAGTTAAAAGAATTTGCAACCTGAAAACCAGTATTGCAAAGAATCTTGAGCAAAACACTACAAGAGGAAGAAATGAAAAACAATAACCAAAACCAACAGTGGGAAGTACCTCAGTAAAGTGAGAGGGCAGGGGGAAAGCTAATTATGGAGAAACAAACCAAATTTAAAAAAAAAGATAAATAATCAAACATGGCTGGAAGTACAAACAATATATCAATAGTAACTCTAAACGTTAATGGCTTCAACTCACGAATAAAGCGACATAGGCTGGTAACATGGATTAAAAAAACAAATCCAACAATATGCTGCCTCCAGGAGACACATCTGATTGGAAAAGACATATACAGGTTGAAGGTGAAAGGTTGGGAAAAAACATATCACGCACACAGTCCTCGTAAGCAAGCAGGGGTGGCCATCCTCATATTGAATAAAATCGACTTCAAGACTAAGTTAATCAAAAGGGATAAGGAAGGACATTATATACTGTTAAAAGGAACCATTCACCAACAAGACATAACAATTATCAATATTTATGCACCAAATAATAGTGCTGCGACATTCATAAAACAAACACTCCTCAGGTTCAAGAATCAAATAGACCACACCACAATAATTATGGGTGACTTCAACACTCCTCTCTCACCATTGGACAGATCCTCCAAACAAAAGTTGAATAAAGAAACTATAGAACTCAATATCACAATCAATAACCTAGACTTAACTGACATATATAGAATATATCAACCATCATCAAGTGGATATACTTTTTTCTCAGTAGCACATAGATCCTTCTCAAAAATAGACCATATATTATGCCATAGGGCAACCTTCAGTAAATATAAAGGGGTGGAGATAATACCATGCATTTTATCTGATCATAATGGAATGAAACTAGAAATCAATGATAAAAGAAGGAAGGAAAAATCCTACATCACATGGAAAATGAACAATATGTTACTGAATGATCAATGGGTTACAGAAGACATAAAGGAGGAAATAAAAAAATTCTTAGAGATGAATGAAAACAGAGACACAACATATCAGAATCTATGGGACATAATGAAAGCAGTTTTAAGAGGGAAATTCATTGCCTAGAGGTCATTCCTCAAAAAAAGAAAAAAACAACAAATAAATGAGCTCACACTTCATCTCAAAGCCCTAGAAAAGGAAGAGCAAAACAACAGCAAATGTAGCAGAAGGCAAGAAATAATTAAAATCAGAGCAGAAATCAACGAAATTGAAACAAAAGAAACTACTGAAAAAATTGACAAAACTGAAAGTTGGTTCTTTGAAAAAATAAATAAGATCGACAGACCCTTAGCCATGCTAATGAAGAGAAGTAGAGAGAGAACTCAAATTACTAACATACGGGATGAAAAAGGCAATATCACAACAGATGCTACAGAAATACAGAAGACAATTAGAAATTATTTTGAAATCCTATATTCCAATAAAATAGAAGTTAGTGAAGACATTGATAAATTTCTTAAATCATATGATTTGCCCAGACTGAGTCAGGAGGATACACACAATTTGAACAGACCAATATCAATGGATGAAATAGAAGAAGCAATCAAAAGACTACCAACTAAGAAAAGCCCAGGACCGGATGGGTATACAGCGGAGTTTTACAAAACCTTTAAAGGAGAATTAATACCAATACTTTTCAAGTTATTTCGGGAAATAGAAAAAGAGGGAGCTCTTCCAAACTCATTCTATGAGGCCAACATCACCCTGATTCCGAAACCAGAAAAGACACCTCAAAGAAAGAAAACTACAGACCAATATCTCTAATGAACCTAGATGCAAAAATCCTCAATAAAATTCTGGCGAATCAGATACAAAAACACATCAAAAAAATTGTGCACCATGATCAAGTAGGATTAATTCCTGGGATGCAAGGATGGTTCAACATACGGAAATCAATAAATGTCATTCACCACATCAATAGACTTAAAGATAAGAACCATATGATCATTTTGATAGACGCAGAAAAAGCATTCGACAAAGTACAGCATCCTTTTATGTTCAAAACACTAGAAAAACTAGGGATAACAGGAACTTACCTCAACATTGTAAAAGCTATCTATGCTAAGCCTCAGGCTAGCATTATTCTGAATGGAGAAAAATTGAAGGCATTCCCTCTAAAATCTGGAACAAGACAGGGATGCCCTCTATCACCACTTCTATTCAATATAGTTCTCAAAACACTGGCCAGAGCAATTAGACAGACGAAAGAAATTAGAGGCATAAAAATAGGAAAAGAAGAACTTAAATTATCACTATTTGCGGATGATATGATCCTATACCTAGAAGACCCAAAAGGGTCTACAAAGACCCAAAAGAACTAATAAATGAATTCAGCAAAGTGGCAGGATATAAAATCAACACGCATAAATAAAAGGCATTTCTGTATATCAGCGACAAAACTTCTGAAACGGAAATGAGGAAAAACACTTCATTCACAATATCCTCAAAAAAAAAAATACTTGGGAATCAACCTAACAGAAGACGTGAAAGATTTATACAATGAAAACTACAGAACTCTAAAGAGAGAAATAGAAGATCTTAGAAGATGGAAAAATATACCCTGTTCATGAATAGGCAGAACTAATATCATCAAAATGGCGATATTACCAAAGGTTTAATGCCATGCCAATCAAAATCCCAACGGCATTTCTTGTAGAAATAGATAAAGCAATCATGAAATTCATATGGAAAAATAAAAGACCCAGAATAGCAAAAGAAACTCTAAGCAGGAAGTGTGAATCAGGTGGCATAGGGATACCAGATTTCAAACTATAGTACAGAGCAATAGTAACAAAAACAGCATGGTATTGGTACCAAAACAGGTGGGTAGACCAATGGTACAGAATAGAGGACACAGAGACTAATCCACAAAGTTACAACTATCTTATATTTGATAAAGGGGCTAAAAGCATGCAATGGAGGAAGGATAGCATCTTCAACAAATGGTGCTGGGAAAACTGGAAATCCATATGCAACAATATGAAACTGAATCCCCTTCTCTCGCCATGCACAAAAGTTAACTCAAAATGGATCAAGGAGCTTGATATCAAATCAGAGACTCTGCGTCTGATAGAAGAAAAAGTTGGCTCCGATCTACATATTGTGGGGTCGGGCTCCAAATTCCTTAATAGGACACCCATAGCACTAGAGTTAAATACAAGAATCAACAAATGGGACTTACTTAAACTAAAAAGTTTTTTCTCAGCAAGAGAAACAATAAGAGAGGTAAATAGGGAGCCTACATCATGGGAACAAATTTTTACTCCTCACACTTCAGATAGAGCCCTAATATCCAGAGTATACAAAGAACTCAAAAAATTAAACAATAAGATAACAAATAACCCTATCAACACATGGGCCAAGGACCTGAACAGACCCTTCTCAGAGGAGGACATACAATCAATCAACAAGTACATGAAAAAATGCTCACCATCTCTAGCAGTCAGAGAAATGCAAATGAAAACCACCCTAAGATGTCGCGACCCCTTGCCCGCAAGGAGGACGCAACTCAGGAATCTTCTTTCAGCAGTTTATTCAGGTCCTTGATACTTTTTCTTCTTTCAGCAGTTTATTCAGGCCTTTGTATAGACATGTCTTTTAGCTTCTACTGCTACTCCTACTACTACTTCTACTGCTACTCCTACTGCCACTACTACTACTCCCGTGTGCCCCAGCCTTAATAAAGCAGATAAAGCCCCAATGCACAACTGCCACGTGGACCCTTCCCATAGGGTGCCAAGTCACAACATGCCAACTCATTCTGATAAGGAGTTGTTTGTCACAGACTACAGGGGAAACCAGCGCCATCTTGTAATGGCGGCCACAGTTCACAGAAACGGCTCACCACACTAAGATACCATCTCACTCCAGTAAGATTGGCAGCCATTATGAAGTCAAACAACAACAAGTGCTGGAGAGGATGTGGGGAAAAGATATCTTGTACATTGCTGGTGGGGCTGCAAATTGGTGCAGCCAATTTGGAAAGCAGTATGGAGATTCCTTGGAAAGATTTTAATGGAACCACCATTTGACCCAGCTATTCCCCTTCTTGGACTATTCCCTAAAGACCTTAAAAGAGCGTATTATAGGGATACTGCTACAACGATGTTCATAGCAGCATAATTCACAATAGCTAGACTGTGGAACCAACCCAGATGCCCTTCAATAGATGAATGGATAAAAAAACGTGGCATTTATACACAATGGAGTATTACTCTGCACTAAAAAATGACAAAATCATGGAATTTTCAGGGAAATGGATGGCACTAGAGCAGACTATGCTAAGTGAAGCTAGCCAATCCCTAAAAAACAAATGCCAAATGTCATCTTTGATATAAGGAGAGCAACTAGAACAGAATAGGGAGGAAAAGCATGAGAAGATCACCATTAAACACGGACGAGAGGGGGGAGGGAAGGAGAGAGAGAAGGGAAATTGCATGGTAAATGAAGGAGACTCTCGTTGTTATACAAAATGACATATAAGAGGAAGTGAGGGGAAAGGGGAAAAAATAAGAGAGAGAAATGAATTACAGTAGATGGGGTAGAGAGAGAAGATGGGATTGGAGGGGAAGGGAGGGGAGGGGGGATAGTAGAGGATAGGAAAGGCAGCAGAATACAACAGACACTAGTATGGCAGAGTGTAAAAAAACGGATGTGTAACCGATGTGAATCTGCAGTATGTATACGGGGTAAAAATGGGAGTTCATAATCTGTTTGAATCAAATATATGAAATATGATATGTCAAGAGCTTTGTAATGTTTTTAACAACTAATAATATATATATATATATATATATATATATATATATAAATGAAAGGGTAGAGAAATTGGATGAAATTGGCTGAGAGAGAGAGGAGAGAGAGAGAGAGAGAGAGAGAGAGAGAGAGAGAGAGAGAGAGAGAGAGAGAAGCCCTCTATCCTTATGTGATAGTGACTTTGCTTCCCCCCACCCCCCAGGGTAATATCAAACTTCTGAGACTTCTGCCTGGTGAGCCTTCTGACTTAACACTAAGCTCCTAATAGTGACATTGCTGATTGGACTCTTCCATCTAGCAGCTAAGCTGTCTCAAACCAAAGGTGTGTTGAAGTTAGACCTTTAGAAAACTTGTCAGGAAAGTATCAGAATGTTAGAAAATACTGCCTTGTTTCTTGTGATCTTTTTTAAAAATACAACTTTATTTTATTTATTTACATGTGGTGCTGGGAATCAAACCCAGGGCCTTGTACGTGTGAGGTGAGCACTCTACCGCTGAGCCACAACCCCAGCCCCCCATTTCTTGTGATCTTTAGTAAGGTTTTACCAAAAAAAAAAAAAAAAAGGACAGGTTTGATCTGAACTGGCCAGCCTAAAAGCAGAAAAAAAAATATACATTTATAGGGATCCCTCTGCCTATGGGTGACATTGCTGAGGTTCCCTTAATCATGCTTCTTGTAGAACTGCCAAACTCAAAATTTCTGCTCTGTTCTAAAATTAGCATAAAAGACAAGGAGGTGGGAAACACAGCAGAGATATGAAGTTTGGACATCTGAGAGGCCAGAGAAAGAGTGCACTCTTCCAAAATCCTCCTTCTTTGAACATGGGGCTTAAGTCATCTTTCTTTCTACTTGTCAGGGCCAGAGAGTGGCTTTAGACCATCATGAGTGCATATTGTTTTGCCTCATTGATTATTCACCTGAAGTTTATTGCTTCCCCCTATTGTGCTCTTTCAAGAAGGAAACCACTGAAGTTAGACCCAACGCTAAGGCCAAAATTCCCAGGCTACAGTGAAGAGACCAAAATGGTGGTGGGAGGGGCCATAGGGGGCAGATCTGTGAACCCAAAGGGGTTCTAGAGCCTACTGGGGTTTCAGGGGAGTTAAGTATCCGTGAAATCTCAGCCTAGACAAAGTGGGAACTGCTTCCTCAGCCTCAAAGGCCCTAGGCCTGCAGCTCTCCTAAGTGTGTTGACAGGAAGTGGGCTACTAAAGAAGGGGGTCTCTGGAAGGTATTGCTCTCTTGTGACCCTCTTCTGTCTCCCTCCAGGCATGACTATAGAGGACAATTGATAAAAGAAGTCTTTTACCCAGTGGGTGGGACTGTGGGCAGTGTTACTGGCTAAGAACCTCAGTACTTTGCCTAGACAGGAACTCCATGCTATCTGCTCAGAAATATACTTTGGATCAATGGCTGCTCCTTGTTTCTTCTTCTTTTCTTTCATTGATGATAGGATTTTTATTTTTATTGTAGTTTTAGTTGTATATGGACACAATACCTTTATGTCATTTATTTATTTTTCTGTGATACTGAGGATCGAACCCAGTGCCTCACATGTGCTAGGCAAGTGCTCTGCCGATGAGCCACAACCCTAGCCAATGATAGGATTTTTAAATTAAAAATTTTATATTTCCCTCCATCATTTTATATCTGTTGGGGGATATTATATATTAGGTGTCTCCCAAAAGCTCACATGTGAGACAATGCAAGAAAGTTTGGAGGAAAAATGATTGAGTTATAGCTTTAACCTAATCAATAAATTAATGGGATTAACTGAGTGGTAACTGGAGGCAGGGGTGTGTTTCTGGAGGAAGTGGTTCATTGGGGGCATGGCTATGGGGTATATATTTTGTATCTGGAGAATGGAGTCTTTCTGCTTCTGATCATCAGGTGAGCTGCTTCTCTGTCATACATTTCTTCCATGATTGAGCCAGCTGTCCATGGACTGAGACCTCGGAAACCTTGAGCTCCCAAATAAACTCTTCCTCCTCTACAATTGTTCTGGTTGGGTCCTTTATTCACAGCCTTGAAATAGCTAACTAAAAAACGGTTAGTCATAGGGTATACAATCATAAAGAGAAAGACTTGAAACTAAAAGAATGCACATATTTCAAGGATCTGGATGTGGAACTGGATACAATAAAGACATAACACTCAGTTTTTTTTTCTTTCAGAATTAGTGTTATTTCCATTTGTAAATAAGATACGTGCTTCATGTTAAGCAGGGACATTTTTGATACTGTGTGTATGTGTAGTACGAGTGCTAAACAGCCAAGGCGTAGAATAGAGTGGACACACGGTTTTTCTGTAATCTCTTCTGTTGGGGAAACACTCTTTACCTACTCCATGTGATCCTGGTTGTTATGTTTGCTCCACATCCTGGAGGCCTACCTGAGAAAGGCTATGCAATTAGGACTCCCCATTCACCTGGGCAGAGAGGTTGGCTCAGGGATGAGTATAGGACTCAAGATGGATCCATCTTCTGATTCTCAGTGGATTATTTTGCTGGAGTATAATGGGGTGGCCAGCACTCCAACAGGGTAGGTTCTGACTCAGGAGATGTGAGCTGCCTGGGAAGATAAAAAGTCTGGAATAATTAGTAAGAAAGACAGAGCCAGAAATTAGATATAAAAAGAGGAGCATCTGATGGGTCTTTCAGGGAGTTGGAACTGAAAAATTGAAAAAGGCTCCAATTCTTTATTTAAGAGGGAGTACATGAAAGGCAGGGATAAGGTTTCATCGGGAGGAATCTTTTTTCCCTTCTTGCTTCTTGGTGGTCAGGGGTCTTGCTGTAAACAGATTGATTGGCATTTGACAAGCTACAGTACCTATCTCTGGAAGGCTATGCTTGAACTTGAGCAGTGAGCTAGAACACAGCACCACATGGATCGGGTATTCTGAAACCAGTAGATTTTGACTGGGAGTTCAGAATCAGGCTTCCTTGCCCAACGGCTTCAACATCGCTCAGTTTACCCTTCATTTATTCATGGATGGCTCCCGGCACTTCTGAGAGTACTTGAAACTGGGTGGCTAACTATGATGCTTCTTAGAAGAAGTCCATCTGAAGAAAGAGAGAATGAGGGCAATACACAGATTTACACAGAATTAAAAGTTGAAGAAGGGAAGAAAAAGTAGATAAGTAGAGCTAGAGCTGCGGACAGATACAGACCATCTCCTGAAAGCAATTTCTAAATGTCCCTAGATATGCTGATAGCTTGAGAGAAGGTGACCCTACTTCTGTAATTTCCATTTCCATTTTTACAGTAGGACCCTCTCTTGTTAAGTGAATTTGAGTTGGGTTTCTTGACACTTGTGACAGAAAGGGTCCTGATACAGATCGTAACTAGTTAAGCAGTTCATCTTCCCTCTACTGAAACCAGCTCCTGTCCTCACCACTTCTAACTGCTCACACCATCCTGTTGACTCTGTGGTCTCTAAAGCCAATGAATCCTCATCTATCTTTATTGTCCTAGATACCTTTATTGAGTTTTGTGGTGTTTATAACTCTTTTTCTCCTCCATTGACTTTTTTAAAATCATTTTTTTAATTTACAGATAAACTCTATCTATCTATCTATCTATCTATCTATCTATCTATCTATCTATCTATGTGTTGCTGAGGATCAAACCCAGTGCCTCACATGTGCGAGGCAAGCGTTCCACCACTGAGCTACAGCCCCAGCCCTCCTCCCTTGACTTTTGAGAGACAATGTTTTTTGTTGTTCCTACTTTTAAAATTTATCTTATTTTCTAAGCTAGTGCTTATCTCTAAAACGACTTGATCCTCAGTGGGGGTGTTCTTGACCCCCTAATTGTCTCACTTTGCAACTTTTCCCTGGGTGACTTGGCTCATCTTGTAGCTTCTATTGCTTTACACATGGATTACTTCAAGATTTTAATCTTTAGACCAGTGCCTCTTGATCTGCGGTCCATTGCCTACTGAACGTATGCTTCCAGATCGTCTTCAGACATCTCAAAATCAACATTTCTCAAATCTAATCTCATCATTCATCCAATTATGCTGTTCTTCTAATGCTCCCTATCACAATGATTGGTGCCGTGTGTAAGCATTTGCTTTTTTTTTTTTTTTTTTTTAAATATTTATTTATTTTTTGGCGGACACAACATCTTTGTATGTGGTGCCGAGGATCGAACCCGGGCCGCACGCATGCCAGGCGAGCGCGCTACCTCTTGAGCCACATCCCCAGCCCAGCATTTGCTTTTGTAAGAAATCGAGTAACATTGCTGTCTCCTCTTTGCTTTTTAATCAAATTCTGTCACTTGCATTTCACAGATGTTTTTCAAATCTGTAGCCACATTTTCATCCTCCCCAGGTTGTCTGAGTTAGATCCAGGATTCTGCAAACTGTGCATGGTATAACTTCAGGAGCATGGATCCCCATTAAGTGAAGTCTTAACGGGTGGTGGTCCTGGTTTAGGCCCTCACAATTTCTCAATTATGTCACTGCTGCAGCTTCCTAACATTCCCACATCAATTTCTCATTAATATTTTATCTAAATGTGGCAAAATTTTTTCTCCTAAACACAAATGGGAGCATATCACTTTTCTGCTATAAAGCCCTTTGTTTGCTCTATCTTCCCACCTTCATCTTTCACTACTTCATCTCTCCTTCAATGCTTTTGCCTTATTGATTATTTCAACTTCCCCACTGAGCTTTATCCTGCTCAGTGCTCTGGTATTTTGGAAAAGGCAATTTCTCTTATTTTCTAACTCTTATTTATCTTTACGTATCATGGTTTAGACATGAAGTGTCCCCAAAATGCTCATGTGTGGGACAATAAAAGAATGGTTCACAGGTGGAATTCTTAGATTAGGAGAGGTGTAATCCAATCAGTGAATTAATTCTCTGATACAGATTAACTGAGCAGTAACTATAGATAGGTAGGGTGTGGCTGGAGGAAGTAGGTCATCTGGGTGCACTTTTGGATTTCTATTTCGTCCTTGGTGAGCAGAGATCTCTCTTTGCATCCTGGTTGCCATGTCCTGAGATGCTTTCCTCCACCACACCCTTCTGCCATAATGTTCTGCCTACCTGGGGCCCAGAGCTATGGAGTCGGCCATCCATGGACTAAACCTCTGAAAATGTGAGACAAAATAAACTTTCCCTTCTCTAAATTGTTTTTGTCAGGTCTTTTGATCACAGTGATGCAAAAGATAACTAAAACCCAGGTTAAACCCAGGATTAACATTTCAGACCAGTGTGTGTTGGCAGTCTTACCTATGCTTGGAAACAACCTCGTCCCAGTGGGTGAGAACAATTCTCTAAGTGCTGGGAGACGAAAGAAAAGAGGAAGACAGATCCAGGATCACGCAGAGTGCAGATTATTAGGAATTTGCTGACAAAAGCGTGGTCATGACAGCAGTAAGACCAGCTGTATCTCCACACTTTGGGTCAGAAGTAGGGACATGTATTATGACCAGGGCAAAAGTGACTTGATGTAAACTGGAGTGTACCTAGCTTATCTCAAGCTAATACCAAAGACTGTAGGCACATTCCTGGTGCTGACAGCATAGTGTCTAGTTGTAAAGCTCCATGTACCACTTTATTTATTTATGACATGTTGGGAAACTGTGGGGGGAAATAGACCAGAGTTATGCTTGGAAGCTATAACCCAAAAGCACTGCAGCCAAGTCAGGATGAATCTACAGGTTATGCCTTATAATCACAGCTTACATTTGCCTTTATATACATGCAGGTTGAAATAGGTTTTTACTTATCAGTCTTGTTCATTAAATGTGAGTTTCTTTTTTTTTTTTTTTTTTTTTTTTTTTTTTTTTTTTTTTTTTGAAATATTAATGCACACTTTTTATTATATTAAAATCAGGCAATGGTCTGACAAGAAAAAGGCTGCTTATGGAATACTGTTAGGTTAAACTTTACTTACAGGATGTTAAATCCTTAGAACTAAGATTTCCCCCAGAAATAGATTAATGGGAACATCCATTGCTTTTCAGACTTGATAGTTGCTGCTTCAAAAGGTGGTTTTACACAAAATAGTAAGGAAAAAAAAATAAACCCTTCAGAACACCATGAATTGCCTTTATTTGTTTGCATCAGGTCTCAGCACAGTGGTCCTGAACAGGAAAAGTGGGAGGTGCAGCAATGTGCCGGGAGGCCAGGCCCCGCCAATGCTGGGAGCTGCTGTGCACACCAGCTCCTCCTCAGTCCCTGCTGAGCACCTGGGAGGCAGCGGCACCAAAACCAGTATCTGCGCTGGGTCCAGGTTCCTCTAGTTCCAGTTGTCAGATTCCACACTGGGCCTGCGGGGATGGCAGGCGCGCCCCACAGGAGCCCTGTTCACCCTTCTTCCCGTCTGAGAGCCACGTCATTACAGGAAAGGGAACAGTCCCGAGGGGCCCCGTGTGCTCACAGGCGTCTCCAGGAGGCCTCCTGCAGGTCTGAACAGAGGGACCCTGAGGGCCGGCAGGCTACGTCACCCTGGGGACTGCCCTGTCCACCTTACAAAGACCTGGGCCAAAGATGCATCGGCTGAGGGTGACAGCAGAGTGGCAGGACCCAGGACCCAAAGCTCATTTCCCAGGCTGGTGGAAAGTGGTCAAACGTGGTTCCAAATGTGGAGGAGGAGGTCAGAGATTTCCAACCTGACCTGATGGCTTCTGGCCAAGCCAGGGGGGAGGTGGAGAGTGCCGGGTGGTGAAGGTGGACAAGGGAGTGGAGGAGGAGGGAAAAAGCAGCACCCCTCGATCAAGGTGGGGGAGGGGGAGAGCCCTGAATTCTTCTCGCGAAGGCCAATTTCAAAGGGGGCGGAGGGTTACAATCTATGCTTCGGCCAAGGACAGGAGTGGAGGAGAGTGGGGCAGGACGATGGCTTGGAAGGGGCGTCATTTAAGACTTAAGAAAGTAACCAGGGTGCGGGCAAAGCACCCCACACCCAGCAGCAGTCCCCAGGGTGTGACCTGAAATCTTTGCTCTACTCTAGCAAGCCTCTGCTGGAGGGCTGTCCCAGGGCTGGCAGGGCAGGGGGGAGAAGGCAGAGCCCCCAGGCCGAGTCATCAGCAGCAAGGTGATTGTGTGACATGTCTTTTCACAGTTGAGTTAGATGTGCCCCACCGGTCAGGATGGGAATCAATTTAAATAGACTCTCTTGATCTCAGAAGTTCAACTACACGGACAGTGGTTACACTTGACAGGATGATTTGTTATAGCACAACTTATATATTTCAAATGGACAAAAAATTAGTATCATTTACAGTATCTTAAGATAAATTGCCTTCGAATGGGAGCTTCCTTTCCAGTACTTTGAGGTCTACAAGACGCATCTAGAAAATTTACTACGGTGGAGAATGAAGACTGCTTAAATCGAATGGGGGAGGGCTGGTGGCGTTGCTTTTGATTAATTGCTGTAACACTGTCCTTCCGGAGGCTGGGGGAGTTTCATATTTTCTTTAGACATCATTAAGCGCCGCAGCTCTTGCAGAACAACTTTGATGCTATATGAATTCTGCCACTTTGCTAGCACTGATATGGCTCTTGGGTCCACCACTCCATTAGAACTATTGACTCCATTCATATTAATTTTTGTTACAAATCTTACAAAGGGGGGTGCTTCTGGGTATTTAGGTCCACATTCTATTTTAAGGCTGTATATTCGGTTTTCATAAATTGTTCTTGGAGGCCCAATTATCATCCCTGTCCATCTCGTAAGTGTCATGTCTTCGTCATCTTCTAGACCCCAGCTAACTGTGCCATCTCCTACTCCTTTCTGGCCTTCTTCGAGTTCTTCCAACAGTCGGAAATTGCGAGGGACTTTTACTCCCGAGCCCGTGGTGGCTGCCATCTTGCGCCGCTGTCGCTCGAAGGCCGGCCAAATGTGAGTTTCTTGAGGGACAAGAACTTGAGTTCTTTTTCTGTGTATTCCTAGGACTTGGATTATTAAGATTATTGTGCATATTAAGTGCTCACCAATCTTTGTCAACTGCCTGCCAGCCATTGCAGCCACATCTGTCAGGAGGATATCTTACTGATTGCTATTCATCCATCAGCACCTCCTGTCCTCAGGTACCATGCTAGGCACTGCTACACCATTAGGTCAGTCAGTTCAGTTCCGTTTTCAGGAAAGCATTTCAGAAACATGGCTTTTTTTTTTTTAATGTAGTAGCATGGTTTTGAAGCTAAGCTATCTGAGTTTTCAGCTCCACAACTTAACCATTTAGCTAATTGTGATGGGCTTCAAATTCAAGTGACCTAATTTCAAAGCCATGTTACTGCCAGTGTTTCATATTTCCCCAATTCTTGCTTTAAAGATATTTTAAAATGAAACTTCCTGTCCAAGATGTCAGACTGAGCACAGCTTTTATCTTCACCAGATCACTGAAATAACAATATGTTAATACTAAAAAATCCGCAGCACAGTGAAGCAAATAGGATGAGATGAGGTATCTCATCTAGAGGTTGTGCCACTTATTAAATCCATTGCCTTTCTGCTCCCCTCCCTTGGTTGCCTGTGTGTGGTGCTGGAACAGTGCCTCCTCGCCAGCAGCTGTGGCGTTGAACTTCCTTGTCTCTGGCTGCAGTGACCTCAGGGGAGGAAGGGGCATTTCTTCCTGTCCCAGCAGGCTCTTGTGGCACAGAACCTCCCCCATGCACCTCCCAAAAGCAGTTTCCCAGGGAGTTCAACAGTGTGGCACTGCCTTGTGGATGGCTTTCCCAGAACTTCCTCGATGGCTTTGCAGTGAGTTCTCAGGCACAGAACCTTCAACTGATAACTGTTTACAAGTCCTGAGGAAGATAATAACGGTCACGAACTTTTACACCCCCAAACAAAAGCAGCCTGCTGCATTTTTGTTGAGCTACAGTAACCCAGACATGCCAGACAGGGTTTATATACCTCTTTGAATTTCAATACACACCAATTTCCATGTAAGCAAAATTTAAATACACAGTATGACCTTATATGTTAGATGCATATAAGGGTACGGGCTTTCTGAAAAGCAGTTTTAAAGCTCTTTTAAGAACTTTAGAATATTATCTTTTGTTCAGCAATTCTACTTACTTGTGTGGTTGCCTGCCAGTTGGCTATTGGCGAGTTTAGGAGGCAGGGCCTAGAGGAAGGAAGTTATAATATTGGGGGCATGCTATTGAAGGGGATATTAGGACCCCAGCTCCTTCTTGTCTCTCTTTGCTTCCCTGATGTCATGAGGTGAGCAGCATCCTCAGTCACAAATTCTCTGCTGCCAGACTCAAAATGAGGGACCAAATGATCATTCACTGAAACTGTTACCGAGCCCCTTCCCAGACCCTCCTGTTTCCCTTCTTCTTGCCTCGCCATCTGTCTCCCTTTTTCCTGCATCAAGTGTGATCTGCGCATGTGCTGAGAATGCCTGATCTGCATGCGAGATGTGAGACTTCTGGATTCTATAGAAAAGCAAGAAATAAAACCAAGGGACCTGCAGGTATGGAGGTTTGGCTCAGCAAGGCTAAACGGGCCTAAGCTGGCATGGATGCCCTCTTGCCCTCCAAACTTCCTTTCAATGCATTTCCCTAGAAAAACTCCCACCTGCTATCACCTGACAGTTCACAATTTCTATGGCAACCCCCATGACTCATCAGATGTGGACAGTTAAGCAGGGGGAGAGTTCTTGGACACACAGTGACAACTTTCTGGAAAACTCATGAAGGTTCCACCCATTCATCTGCCTGCTGGTCTCTCCCCACTCTAATTCTGTAAAATCTTGTTCCTTTTGCTTACTGTGTGTGTGTGCGTGGGGTGGGGTGCTTTGGGAGTGGACACTCCTGGTTCTCCCCTTCATTTGTTCACTGATATAAATGCTTGTCACTGCGACCGGTTGTTCTGTGGTATCATTATTGACTCTTCTCTGGGAAAAATAGAATCCAAGATTTGGGAAAATTATTAGCAACAAAACATCCCAAGCATGAGCCCAAATTACATATTTATGCCTTATAAGCTGATTATCTCAGGTATTTTCCCCAGTGATGAAAAGATGGCTAATAGAGTAACTACTAAGAGCCTCCCTTCCTCCCTCCTTCTGGGGACTCCCCAGCCCCCTGTAACCTCTATGAGATCAACTTTCTTATATGTTTAACTTGAAAATATTACATAATGCATACATGAATTGAAACATCACCTTGTACCCCATAACTATGTACAACTTTTAAGTTTTAATTAGTTTAAAAATTAGTATAGTTTTAATTTTTTTAAAAATGTATTTTTAAAATTTAAATAATTTCATGAGAAGTTTCCCAGGATATAATTTCAAGCGTAAAAACAACAAATACACAAAAATCATGGATTTAAAAACTTCAAGCACTGCACTGTAAAGTAATTTGTAAGCTCAAAGTTTGTTGCTGGAAGTTACTGTAATATCTCATCAAACTTTTAGATACAAAACTAAGCTAAGCATCACAGAACATAGGATCAGCAGCAAACATGTATAGACTAGAAGTTTTTGGAAAAGGTGGTGGAAAAGTTTACCATATAAAGGGACATCAGTGCTTCTACAGTGAATAGGTGGGTCCCTTTACTTAACACAGTTGTTCTGTTCATCTGTCAGTTGGAGTTGCACAACAAAGTTCTGGTTTTGGTGATACATCACTGAAAATAAGCATGGTAACTGCCCTGAGGGAATTTCATGTGTCATGTGCAACCTGAGAAATACAGATTAAGCACGTTACCACTAAAACAGATAATTATAGTCTTTGCTAAAGTGCATTGAGTGAAAAGAAGAATCCTGCTTGTTTTTGTGGCTTAAGCATCAAATGACCACTCTTCATAAGGGCTGCAAATATCTCCTAAAATCTTCCAACAGCTGATCCATTATCTTCCAACCTTTCCAACTTTGGGCTTTTCCACTATCATATATATGATATATGATAAAGGGAAATATGTCAATATTGCATAATGTACCATAGTGGATTATATGATCCTATGACCCCCGTTTCTGCCTTTCTTCCCACCCTACCCCAAGACAAGGGCTCTCGGTATGACAGAACCAGCTGGGGACAGATTCTAAGGGCTGATCTACATAGGGGTGTGGGATGCATCCATATGTGCATATATTTGTGGGAACCTCACATTTGTTCTCATGCTCTGATGACTCAAAAGAAGGAGGTGGAGTAGAGATGGCCGACTGAGATCAAGAGGAATATTCTGGAAGAAGAGTCTGAGGATGGAGGAGGAAGAAGAGATGGGGATTGAACCTAATTTTAAGCATTTTTGCCCAAGGGAGACAGCATCTGGAGATCTACAGAGGAAGGTACTACCTTTACAAAGCAATCTCTCAGAAATCAGAGAAAAGCATTTGGGACCCAGCTCTCAGGAAAGCTTTTGTCCTCTCTAGAAGGCATCTCTTGTCTTTGGGAAACAGATTTCCTACTCAGGGCTAAAACTCTGAAGAAGGGATATTTCCTTGCTCAGCTCACTCCCTACTCTGCAAAACGTCAGGATGGTGTTGATGGAGCCTAGGGGAGAGTGACTTGCCTTTCCCCAGCAGGGGTGTTAGAGTGTGGCCAGAAGAGCCCACAGACTGCTCTGCAGTAGTGTGTGTGTCTGTGTATATGTGTGTGTGTGTGTGTGTGTACGTGCGCGCCTGCATGTACATGCACATGCACCTTGTATGCATGCTTTTCCATAGATTCACTTTTGACTCTAACTTTCTTACCTTTTGGCACTAGTTTCTTATCAGCGAGAATATTAACTTTCTTCCCCTCTCTCCTTTCCTTCTTTCTTTCTTTCCTTAATATATATATTTTTTAAACTGGGAGTTAAACCTGGGTCCTTGCCCTTGCTAGGCAAGTGCTCTACCACGGAGTCACATCTAGAGCCCCTTTTTCAAATTTTGAGACAAGTTCTCACTAAGTTGTCCAGGCTGGCCTTGAACTTGCCTCTTGACTAGCTGGGATTACAGGCCTGCTCCACTGTCACTGTGCCCAGCTTTTTTTTAAAAAAAAATTTTTTTTAATCCTGGAGGATAAAAGGCCAACTTTCTCTTCAGACTGCACAAGTCAATAGACTTTGCCTACGGTAGTAATGGGGCAGCTTCCCTCTCAGAGGCCTGGCTCTTTCCTTTTCTCAGACCACAGGGCTTCCAAAGGTTGGGCAGTGAGAAAGATCAGGCCTGTCCTTATCCCCTAGGCAATTCCTAGATGCCTCCCACTGATCTCTAGGTCCAGGAAGTGTGACTGCAGGTTTCCCCAGCAGGTTTGGACTCTAGTAATCTTTCAGCAGCTCTGCAAGTATAACAGGGGTCTACTTCGTGCTTTGAATATAAATCTTGCTGTTTGACCACTGGTGGCTTATTTTTAAACTGACATTTTTTCCCCCCTTTCTCCTCTCCCTCCTCCCTTTCCTAACTGCCAGGAAGTAAGATTAACTCTCTTCCTCTCCTTGGCAGAGTTATCTGTGTTTTGGCTCTCTGACCACAGGAATGAAGAAATCCAGACATGGGAGTGGATGGCTATCTCAAGGCTACTACTTGGCTATGAATTCTGACTCTACACTGGAGCTTAGCTTTTGTATCCCCTCTTTAAAGACCACTTTCCTCCAGGCAGTGAGAACCACCCTCTGGGACAAGAGTCCCCTGTGTGTTGTTTGCTAGCAAACCAATAAAACTTCTTTTCCCTTTTTCTCAAAACCTTGTTCTTATTGGATCAGTATCAGGGACAGGGACTGAGCTTTCAGTATCACGAGTAGTCCAGCTTTCACATACTTCACCCAATTGTTTGTGTGCAATCTGTTCAAAATTTATAAATGGATTTTACTGGAAATTTAATAGATATTGCCATTTGAAAATAAGTAATATTTCAAAATTCTCTGCAGGGTTATGGGACTTTTTTTTAAAAAAGGAAAGAATTTTTATATTCTGAAAGCAATGTTTTTCTTAAGAATTTCGGTAAGAAAAGAAAAATAGAAAGTAAAAGGAAAAGAAACGCTGGAAACACTATTACCCAGAGAAAGTTACTTTTGATGTTTTGGTAAATTTCATTTTAATTTTAGTAATTTCAACCTTTATCTTTTTATGCCCTTTTTACTTTGAGTTTATTTGGTATTTGTTTAGTAGCTTCTTGGGTTGAAACTTACTTCTGTAATATTCCATATTTCTTAATGATTTCCAATTATTTTACCTGTTTATCTATGGCTTTTTTCCTGAGTATTATTTTGCCCATATTGAACACCTTTAAAAAATGTGACATGCTCTTATTGTTCATTTCTAAATAATTGTAATTTATGTCATAACTTCCTTTTTTTAACGAAGAATATTCAATAGGAGTATTTTGACAAAAATTTTATTAAATTATCTGGAGTTTTGTGCAATAAGATAGCAACTAGCCACAGGTGGCTAAGGATAATTGAAATGTGACTACTAAGTTGAGACAGGCTTTAAATACATATTAAGCACCAGTTTCAAGGACTTTGTATGACAAATTAATTATTTTTATATTTATTACATACTTAATGATAACGTTTTGACATATTTGGTTACATAAAGAGTTAAAAGTAATTTTACCTGTTTCTTTTTATTGGAGATTGGACCCAGGGGCATTTTACCCCGAGCTACATCCTCAACCCTTTTTATTTTATTTTTGAAGCCTAGTTTGGTCTCAAGCTTGTGATCCTCCTGCCTCAGCCTCCTGAATTGCTGGGATTACAGGTGTGCACCATAGCACACAGCTTCACCTATTTCTTTTTACTTTTTTTTTTTAATATTACTATTAGGAAATTTAAAATTGTGTGCTTTGCTTGCTTTTGTGGCTCACATTATATTTATCTATAATTTCACTAAGTTATTTCATTAAGTCTTATTTTTCACTAGAACGGTTGATTCCAGAGACAGGTGTGTTAAATTCAGGTACCAAGATTGGAATTTGACAATTGTTAAGCTTGTTGCCAGGTCCCAAAAGATACATATTATGTTTGGAAAATGTAATTTTTGCCAATATAAAAAGCTGTATTTTTTATTTGTCCTTTACATGTTTTTTACTCTGATTTATTTTTAATTTTTTTTCTTGATTTTAACAATTCTACACTTACTGTCTTTTGGTTAGCATTTAACTTACATCTTTCTCTATTCCTTTATTTTCAAATATCCTGCATTATTTTATTTTAGGTATATCTTTTGTAGATCATATACAACTATATTTTTAAAACTGTAACTTGAAGCTTCGAATGGTGGTGCCCGCCTGTAATCCCAGGGGCTTGGGAGGCTGAGGCAGGAAGATCATGAGTTCAAAGCCAGCCTCAGCTACTTAATGAAGCCCCAAGCAACTCAGTGGAACCCTATCTCTAAATAAATACAAAAAAGGACTGGGAATATGACTCAGTGGTTAAGCACCCCTGGGTTTAATCCCTGGTGCGTGCACACACACACACACACACACACACACAAAGACTTTTCTTTTAATATATTACTTTCATTCATCTTTAATTCATTCACATTTATTGGAATTATTTATATGTTTCAACTGATTTCTGCAAACTTCCTTGTATTTCCAGTGATAAGGCATTGTTACCACTTTCCTGATTGTTGGCATATAGGATGTGTGGCCTTGCGCTCTTCTCATTGTAGTTCATGGTGGGAATGACACTTTTGCTGTAGCAGCCTGGCACAAGGGTTGATATGGGAAGGGACCTCTTTGGCCAGTCTCACCAACTGCCTACCTTCCACTGTGTTCCTCTGCTGCCTGTCTGTGTTGCTGTCCTGCTCAGAGCACCATAACTGTTCCCATCATCTGACACTGTCCATTCTTCTAGGACTCTGGCATGATTTAATCTTTCAGTAGGACACATTCCTCATAACTTCTGGTCCATCAAGAATACCACTTCATATTTTGATTTTTTTCCCTTTTTCTTTTTTAAAACTTTCTCACCAACTTTAGTAATATATAGTGGATGGACAGGCAGGATTGCGGCTTAATTTATCATCTTTATTCCATTACAATATATTTACTTTCTGCTTTTTTCCTAGGTGTATTTTTTGATTTTAACATAATTTTGGTTGACTAATATTTGCACACATAATTTTGTATCATGGTTTTTCTCTGAGGATTGTAACCTAATCATTTCCCCAAAACTGTTATAAACTATTTTTTTTTATTTTTTATTTTATTTTATTTATTTATTTGGTGCTGAGAATTGAACCCAGTGCCTCACACATGCTAGGCAAGAGCTTTACCACTGAGCCACATTCCCAACCCCTATAAACTATTTTAAAACTTTATTTTTAATATTGCAACAAGAAAAAAGTTCCAAAATTTCCCTATTTGGAATTTTGGGCATTACTGTTTTGTCTATTTAAAAATTTTGACTATAGTTTTAAGTATAGTGCTGAGACTTCTTTTAGCTTCCCAGCAAACAGCAGAAGTCATCCAGGATTTGCTCTAATTTTAGAAAAATGATACATGTACTCAAAACATACAGGTTTTTCTGTACTATTGCCATTCTTTTAGATCATGTGTTGCTGAAAACTAAGAGACCAGGACAACACTTTATCAGGAACATACTGGACTTGGATAAGTATTATAGCCTCATAGATGTTCACGGATGCTGGTAGAATGTAAAGTTTGTGGACATCCCTCTCAGGAGGGTGAGTTATCACCAATCTATAACAATTCCTGGACCAAGATGGAAATGCATCTCATGCATGATCCTGGTTTGAAATAGTCTATTTGTACTGTTCAGTATAAAAGTCATCAGCCACATGTGGCTATGGCATTGAAGTGTTGCTAGTCCAAACTAAGATCTGCTGTAAGTGTAAAATAGAATAAAATTTAGTTTAAAATAGAATAGAATTTTAAAGACTTAGTATGAAAAGAATGTGATGTATATCATTAATAACTTTTTTCCAGGACAAGGGATTTAACACTGGGGCACTCTACCATTGAGCTACATCCTCAGTCCTTTTTATTTTTTTATTTTGAAACAGGGTCTCTCTAAGTTTCCTAGGCTGGTCTTGAACTTGTGATCCTCCTGCTTTAGCCTCTCAAATCCTTGGGATTACGGGTGTGCACCACCACACCCAGCACATTCATAACTTTTATACGGAGTACATGTTGAAATATGTGGCTCAAATTATATTTCTTTTGGACAGCACTGTTTGATTTTATGCTAGACTTAAAATATCAGGGATTATGAAACCATGGGTGTAGTTGTTTCTTAACTCTCTTACTATAGTACTTTGCTATGAGTTTCCTAATATTCCCAGTCTATGCTGCAGTGATGCACTTTATTGCATCTGTATCAACAGCAGCTCTTTTGCTATCTTTGGATTTGAGTATTTGAAAATTCAAAGGTTCATTATTTCCTTCCTGCCCTCCTGCCTGGCATTCCCATTTGATAAAGGTTAATGTTGTTAGCAAGAACTGATCTTAGGTGGTCAAGAGCATTCCTAAGTCTTTCTCCCTCAGGTAAAAAAAAAAAAAGCAAGTTTGAAATAATTTTGAAATCACTAGCTTTAGATTAAAAGTGCAGGAAGGTCTTATCTAGGGACTTGAAGAGTTATCGGTTCATTCAACAAACATTTGAGCTGTCTCTATGTGCCAGTCACTGTCCTAGGCACCTGAGTGCTGTCTTGGAGCTCACATTCAGTGGGGGATGCGATAGATATTATGATAAGGAAATTACATTGTATGTTGGAATGTGATAAATATGGTGGAAAAAGAAAAAATTAAGCAGTGTAAGAGGGCTCTAGAGGGGAGAGGTGGGTAGTTTACAGTTGTATACACAGTGGTCAATTTGGGCTCCATTGAGAAGTGACAATTAAGCAAAGACTCAAGGAAGAGAGGGTGATAGGTGTGTTGATATCTGGTAGAAATGTATTTCAGGCAGAGGGAAGGGCCAGGGCACAAGCTTAAGACAGGAGAATGCTTGGCATAGTTGAGGAACAGCCAGGAGGCCCAGGTGGCTGGTGGGGAGTGTGGATGGGAAGGTTCTTTGTCTCATAATCTGAAGAATGTAATCCATGGATCCAAAGGTGAGAGCAAATGGGATATTTAAGAGTAATAGAAAGAAAGACAGAAAGACAGAAAGACAGAAAGAAAGAGAAAGAAAGAAAGAAAGTCCCGAAGGGGAAGGTGTCCCTAGGAGATGCCAATGGGTATCTGTTTTCTTGTTGCTGTTTTTTTTTTAATTTATTTTATGGGCTTGATTTGTCCCTATAGTTGATTGGTGGGATGATGGGATTCAGAAAGGAGCCAGTCAACTCTCTCTATTTTGTCTTCTTCAGAAAATCTGGATAAAAGTAACTTTTAAGTCTTTATTAGCACAAGGGTGGGGGTGAGAGTCTGTTGGCACAAGAGGAAATACCTTTTGTGGTCCATCTTGTCTAGGTCCATCTTGTTAAGGAACTGTCTTTGTGGCTAGGAGTATCTGGGATCAGAAGCTTGATTGCCAAATCCTCTCTTCCTCCTTTTCTTCTCTGAGACCCTTTTCCTGGCTGCCTATGTATAGTCTATCTTTCTGTGTCAGTTTAGAGGTCTGAGAGGGAAGGGGCAAGCACAAATTATTTGGGCCCTATAGGTCATTGTAAGTATTTGGGTTCTTACTCTGAGAGGTGTGGAAGCTACTGTGGGCTTCTAAGTAAAAATGTCACCTTCTCTGCTTGCACTCAGTCTCCTAGGTTGAGGTTGAGCTTTAGACAGGAAAGGGTGGAGGCAGGGAGGGAGAGAATGGTGGTCCTCCTAAGGTGTCATTAGTGGTGGGTCTGAGGGGGCACCTAAACAACCCTCTAGCTTCACTTGCTTTTAGTTGACTTTAAAAAATCACTGATTTTGGAAATCATACAGCTGAGAAATACATCCTGTCTCCCACTGGCTTTGCTGTAGATGACACCTTTGACTGAAGCCGTTTAATTGGGTTAAAAGTGTTTTCTGGGCCTGTGGTGGTACATGTCCATAATCCTAGTTATTCCAGAGCTGAGGCAGGAAGGTCACATGTTCAAGGCCAGCCTGGGTAACAGAGCAAGTCCCTGTTTCTAAGTAAAATTAAAAAAGCACTGGGGATGTAGCTCAAGGGTAGAGTGCCCCTGGGTTCAGTTTCCAGTACCACAAAACAAAACAAACACCTTTTTCTTCAGCAAAACTTCTTGCTCTATTTCTGTTTCCTTTCTTATTCTCAGACTATGGTGGCCTTCCCTCTGCATTCTGGTAATCTTTCTTGTTTTTTCGGAACTGATTTCAGGAGCTGACAGCTAAACACAAAATGGACCTGATACTGGAGGGTCCTGCCTTACAATAAGACAACGCCATCCTCAGGAGCTCACCACCTCCTGTGAGTGCCAGACTAACACAAGCCCCTGAAAAACACTACTTCTGCAGACAGGACCTCATCTTGTCCTCACATCAATATCCCCTACTTCCCTAAAGATGGGGAAGATGATATTGAAGACATCAGTCTGCCTCTTTCCTACTTGCTAGCACCCTAGGCTTACTTTCTTTTCCCCAAATACTCATTTTTCAGATATTGGTTTTCTGCGTGGCAAGATTCTGAACCTGCATTTGGTAACAGAGCAAGTGGTGAAAATGTCACTGTTTGATGTGCACTGAAGATATCAACAGGGTTTTTGGACAGTGTGAAGTGTGAGAAAAAGAGAAGAATGAATGACGGTTCCAAACTCTTAAGCCTGAGCATCTGGAAAGATGGAACGGCTACCTGTGGGGATGGGGAAGGATACAGATGGAGCAGGTTTAGGGGAAACCCGAGGAGTTCCGTTTGGATACTGTATATGTTACCCATTGGTATGTTAAAAAACAAACAAACAAACAAACAAATTTAGTGATTTAGTACAATGACCATTTATTATCTCACAGTTTCTGTGGGCCAGTAAATAAAGAGTTGCTTAGTTGGGTGGTTCTGGCTCAGGCTTCTCATAAGTTTCTGTTCAGGAGGTCCACATGGGCTGGAGGTTCTGGGAGTTTGATTGGGCTGAAATTCCACTTTGATTTGGATTTCTCAACAGCTATTGCAGAAGACCTCAGTTCCTCAGTATGTGGGCCCTTCCAGGGAAAGGGATCTAAGAAAGAGCAAAACCAAGATGGAAGTCACAGGGATTTTTTTTTTTAAAAAACCTAGTTCCTAAAGTTACATACCATCACTTTTATCTCTTTCTAGTTTTTAGAAGGGAATCACTAAGACCAGCAGCCCACACTGAAGGGCAAGGCTATTAGGCTACACTTATTTTTTTCCATATTTTTTTAAAGTAATGCATTGTAATTACACATAATGTTGGAATTCATTATTACAAATTCATTCATACACACAGTACAATATAATTTGGCCAATAGCATTTCCCAGTATTTCCCCTTTCCCTCCCATTCTCTTCCCTCAGTCTTTCCTCCACTCCTCTGGTCTCCATTTGACTAATCTCCACTTCTTTTATTTTTATGTGGTGCTGAGGATCGACCCTGGTCCCGCCCATGCTAGGCAAGCACTCTACCGCTAAGCCACAATCCCAGCCCTAGTCTCCACTTCTTGAAGGAAGAGTTTTATGGAGATTATGGACATATTTTAAAACCATCACAGCTATATGAAGTTTGAGATATTTATGAGTCATTTCAGTGAAAATGTCAAGTAGACATTTAATTATATGAGCCTGGGGCTCAAGAGAAAGGAAAGACATATTTGGTAATCCTCTGCCTATAAATGGCATGCATATTGGGATGACTGATGGAATAAAAGCAGGTAAAGAAGATAATCCAGAGAACCCATGGATTCTATTCCTTGGAAAATTGATGAATTTCTATTGCCATGGAAGATGAGTTCCTTCTCACCACATTCTATGCAACCAACAAAGTATACCACCTCACATTGTAGAGGTTTAGAGCCAGGCTTTATAGGGTAAACTTTCAAAGTAAGAGTATGTTATTATTTATTTATGAGGTGTTCCCCAAAAGCTCGTGTGTGAGGGAATCCAAGAGTATTCATACTTAATGACTAGATTATGAGAACCATAACCTACTCGGTGGATTAGTCCACTGATATGGATTAACTGGGTCATAACTATATGCAGGTAGGATGTGGCTGGAGGGAACAGGATATTGAGGGCATGCTTTTGTCCCTGGTGAGCTGAGCTCTCTGTCCTGACCCGCTTTCCTCTGCCACACCCTTCCACCATGATGTTCTTCTTCATCTTGGATCAAGAGCTATAGAATAAGCTGACCATGGACTTAATCTCTGAAAATATGAGTCAAAGTAAACTTTTCCTCCTCTAAGGTGTTCTTGTTAGGTCTTTCAGTCACAGTGATGCAAAGCTGATTAAAACTGAGTCAGTAAGAAGAAGAGAGATCCATGCTGTGTCCCATCTATTCAGCATCTCATGGAAAGATGAACTGAAGCTGAGTGGTCTGCTGCTGATACAGTAGGTTTGGGTTCCAGCAGAGTGGCGTTGAACCTCTGCTACCTTGCTTCTATATGCAGCTTGAGGAACTGACCCATTAGTTGTCAAAAGATCGGGGTCCAGGCAAAAAGGGCTTAGGTACCTGTTTTTCTTGAGTGCTTTCTGGGACAGCCAGCTCCTCCAGATCTGGAAGCTTGAGGCCTGTGGGAAGTTGCAGAAGCCATTGTCCCTGCTGAGAACTGAGCTTAGGTGCTGTCCCTCTCATTGGGAGATGGGAGAGTCTGGACCCAGATCTTTGTTCAGATAATCAAGAACCTCTCAGGATCTTTCCGACAATGCATTTGTTACATCACAAATATTAAGTCTCTACTTGGACAGCATTGTCAAGAGTATTTAAAAAGACTGCTACAGACCAGTCATAAAGTGGAAGAAAATTAAACTAAATGAAAGATGGACAATAGAATAAGAGTGATTGGCCACTTTTATTAATTTGAACCTAGAATAAAGTTTGTGATGATTTGTCATTTATCACATTGAAGGAGATTTGTGCTTCCCTGAGAAAGATCATCTCTAGCTAACTATATATCCTAAAGTGTGAAAATCTCCAGTAGTTTTCCATTGTCCACAGCAGAAGCCCCTGATCCTACAGCTCACTGAACTGTTCCTCACCCTGCCCCTTCATTCTAGTTCGTGAACCCTTGACTCTTCACCATTCTACAAGAGGACAGCACCTGGAGTGTTTCACGGCCTCCTCTCCAAACACTCCCACTTCTGGTGTCAGGACCATCCCAGCTCCTTCATGAGTGCTTTCCTGCCTCTCCATGCCTGGAAGATTGCTCCTGCCTTATATTAGCCATGAAGACACACAATTATTTGTTGTCATATTATTATCTAATCACTTCCATAGGATCATTTTCCAAAATGAGATCCTGCACTTCACCAGATCAGAGGGGAGCCTTATATGTTCTGTCCCTAGGCACTGCTTGTTGAAATGTACATGCTAAGGGCTGAGCATGTGCCTGGCTTATTAAAAGGGAGGAGAGAAATCTATAAAAGGGGAGACTCTCCTGAAGACAAACAATTAATTAAATAGATTTTAGAAATGTCAATCCACCTGATCAACAAATTTCTACAATTTGTTTTCTATAGATCTTTACCCATAAGTGTTCTACAGATCAAAATTAAGTGACCGTTTAAGGAAATAAGGATACAAATATAATTTGGAGCACTTCAGGAAAAGTAGATGCAAGGATTCCACGACTGGCAGAGAGAAAGGATTAAGGTAAGAGTATGGAGGATTCTGGGTTCTCAGTTCGAGCCAGAGCTCCTCTCTCACTCATGTTGAGCTTGAGAAGGTTAGTTCCATCTTGGAGCCTCAGTATCCTCATCTTCAAAATGGGGATGGCAATAATAGTACCTACCACAGAGACAAGAAGAAGATAACAGAGGGAAATGCCATAGAGTGTTTAGTGTGTTTTCTGCCACCTAAATGCTCAATGCAGCCCTTATTATCATTCTTAATCTTCTTCAGTCTTCTGAAGGAGGCAGAGGGTGCTGGAACAAAAGGGGGCAAAGCCAGGACTGCATCAGGAGCAGGAGTTGCTCTGAGATGAGACTGGGTCAGGGGGATGGGGGCTGAAGGGCTTCCAAAGCAGCCCTGCAGAAGAGGGGAAGAGAACCCCCAGAGAGGAGCAGAACAGCCTAGCCATAGAGGTGGTGCGTCTGGGATCTGGGGCGAGGTGGGACCAGGGCACAGAGGGTTTCGCAATAAGCTGGGGAGACGATGGGGACTGAGCCTAGAGTTGTAGCCCTGAGATATAAAAGGAAGGACAGAAACTGGAGATATTAAGGAGAAACAAGTGGCATGACCAGGTCTGGATGAGAAGGGAAGGAGGGAATAATTTCAAGACATGGAGTTACAACCCTGTAAGGGATTTGGTGGTCAGCAAAGAACCCCTTGGGTACCTGCCATGTGCCTGGCGCTGTTTGCTCTGGCGAGGGAGTGGCCCACTAGGATGGGGAAGCTGGTCTGGGGAATGGGTTGAGAAAAGCTCTGCATATTCCTGTTGGGACTGGTGATGTTGGGAGGTAGCACCACAAAGGACCCATGGAGACACACCTTCCCCAAAGCTGATTTTCTTTCCAGGGTTTGTTCCAGCAAGATTGGGACCTGACAACTGGCTGCCATGCTGGGGGCTAGGTGCTGGACTTTGGGGTCTTCTTTGCTCATTGGCTCTTCTCTCCATAAGAATGCATAGAAGGAGGGTGGATAGGAGCTGTGTCCTGGCTGATAAAGTGGCTGTCGTCCTTGGGTTCCAGCAGGGGTGGATAAATAGGAGTCCCTGGCCTGCATGTGTCCAGGGGATGTTCATGTCCCTCCCCATCTCCACCTCCCATGACTCAGCTCTGGGAATAAGCATCTTTCCAAGGGTGAGCTTCTTCCTTTTTGTTGTTGTTGGTACCAGGGATTGAACTCAGGGTGCTTAACCACTGAGCAGCATCCCCAGCCCCTCTTTTTAAAATTTTTATTTTGAGACAGGGTCTCACTAATTTGCTTAGGGCCTAGCTAAGTTGCTGAGGCTGGCTTTGAATTTGTGATTCTCCTGCTTCCACCTCCTGAGTTGCAGGGATTAGAGGCGAGTGCCACCTCACCCAGCTCCAAGGGTGAACTTCTGTCTTTAAATTCCCATTTTCTAGGAAGCAAAGTGAGATGGTGGATGAGCAGAGTCTTTGGACTTTTATCTGGATTTGAATGCTGGCTCCAGACTTTTTACATGGGCGATGTGCAGATTGACCTGGACATCTCTGTAAAATATGACAGTAATACTTCTATAATGGGGTAGTATGAAAGCCTGGCACATAGCAGGTATTCGACAAGTGCCAGTTTCTCTTTCCTGCTTTGGAGATTTGGAGGCTGGGGCACTAGGGAACACATTCATATTTCACAATCAGGCTCCTAAGAGGAGGGTGGGAAGGGCTGAAGCCATCACCCCAGCTCTGACTGAAATCTTGGCTAAGCGGCTGCTGGGAGTCTGGCCAGGCACAGGGCCCATGGGGTTGTCAGTGGGGAGACTCGGCAGAGGGAGGGGCTGAGTATGACCAGCACCAAGTGCCACATGGGGAAGGCCCAGGACCCAGAGTGGCCGGTGGCCGTGGTGAGGGGCCAGGGGCGGAAGGAGGAACGGTGGTTATTTTAAAACCATAACCGACTGAATTCTCCATCACAGGTATTAAGGTAGGCCATGTGCTTGGTCACTCCAGGGGCCCCCAGTCTACAGAGCAGCAGGTCTGGGCAGAGATGCTTCAGTTTGACTTGGAAGGCGGTTCTTGGTCCTCACTTGGTGCTGCTTTCCTCTGTTTGGGTTTAACCCTGGGCATGACTCCAGGGACGTCCAAGAGGAGTCACCTCCCACTGAAGCACAAACTTCTTTCACTCCCCGACCCTGGTCTGCAATGTCCCCTTCTTGCTGTCAGGGAAGAATGTGGGCAGGGGCCAGTGCCTTAATCCGAAGGGCCTCGGGGGCAGCAGCAAGCAGGTCGGAGACAGGTGGGCCTGGGGAGCATGGGGCTGTGAGGTTCTCTCATCTCCCACCTCTATCCACATTCCTGCTTGTGCCCCAGCTGCCACCCACAGTACTATAAAGCTACAGCGCTGCTTCTACTGGGCAGAGCAGACCTGGGACAGTCTGCCCAGTGGCCTGTGGGAACTTCTCTCTAGGTCTGACACAGCACTAGACCTGAAGAATCTCCCAGCTCAGGCATCTGAGGCTGTCGCCAACTAGACTTACTGGCACCCAGTCTGATGGTCCCCAGCAGCCCCTCTGGGCTGTCTCAGGGACACTTTACCTGTTTACAGGCACAGTTGACACTAGGGATCCCCTCTCAAGCCTGTGGTCCCAGCCAGAAGCCACTGGGCACTTCAGGTGCCTTCCTGCTGTCCCTGTCCCTGCTGTCCTGATGGGCCCACCTGAGATGGGTCAGTCTTGAGTCCCCTGCTGGCCCTGGGAGCAGAGAATGGGCCTGTGATCTGACACAGCTCTGGGTGGAGGGCCCTGACCAGGCCTCCTCTGACTTTTATAAGAAACTCATATTTCAGCACTTGTCCCTGAGTTGTGTCCTGAGCAGGGCAGGTGTTTATGCCATGTGACCTCCCGCCTCCACACCTCAGAGCAGATGCTAAGGCACCGATGCCTTTCCTCACACCCCTCCCCATGCTGTTTCCACAGAATTGCTTTTCTGGACGATGCTATGTTCTAGGGACAGTCTGTGTAGCCCATGTCATGAAGAGGCTGATAGGCCAAGAATTCTGTATATCCCTGGGGAGGAAGAAAGATCCCTCAGGCCCCTTCTCCACAACTCCGGGGTCACGTGGAGAACAGCAGCACTGACCCCCAGCTCCTCCCACAGTCACCCTGGCCCTGGACTCTAGATGGGCAGAGGGCTGGCCCCCCACCATGTTCTGCTTTCAGACCCTGAGCATGAATGTCAGGACCCGCCTACTGCGGCCCCTCATGGAGAAGAGGGGTGAGGGTGGCAATGGCTCTGAAGCTGCCTGGCTCTCATTCCTGAAGGGAGACACTTGGGAAGAGGCCGGGAGTTGGAGTATCCCAAGGAGAGCACATAGGACCATGCTGTCTCTCTCTCTCTCTCTCTCTCTCTCTCTCTCTCTCTCTCTCTCTCTCATCACTTCCCAAACCACATCTTCAGGCTCATTGGTCCCTGTCATCACAGGCAATGTGATTGACACTGAAAGGGAACATTTGGAGGGAGTGTGGCCATCAGACTCCAAAGCCATAGGAGTCCCTATCACCTCTGATATGCTCTGTCCCCTTAGAATGGCTGGGTGTGGGCAGCAGCAGGGAACGGGGCTCCTCAGTCCTCGTGGTGGAGACAATCCCCGTGTTTGCTCTTCTTGTCCGTCAGACCAGCCACCCCTCCAGCTGGAGAGATTTGGAACCCAGACAAATTTAAATGGGCTTGGGGGTTTTCCCTGGGGAGAGGCAACCACTGCCCCAGCCACACACTGATGGCTTCCTGTTCCCAGGTCTTGTGGGATCAACTGAGATCCAGTTACTGCCCAACCACGCTTTATGTGATTCCAGGGAGCTCCACGGTTTTCTAGTGGGAGACATGGTGTCAGGACCCTCTGGGTCTAACTTCTGCAAAGAGCCTCACTCCTCCCCAGACACTGCACTCTCCCTACTTTCCCTCACTTCTGTCTGTGTCCTCATCACTTGCAGGATAACAAGGCTTCTGGCTCCACTGGTTCACACCTGTCTGTCTTCTCACAGAGAAAGCTGCAGGTGCTTATGGCCACTGCTGCTGCCTATGTATCTCAAACAGTGATGGGGCACGTTGGGATGGGGCAGTAGAGTGGGTATCAAGGTGTAGAGGAAATACATACTGATCTTGTATGTATTTCCTCTACACCTTGATACTAATAAAATCTAAGGGTATACATTGTACCTCTGCCCTTCCCACATGTAAAATAATTGTCATTGCTTTTATCTTATTCAGTCCCCACAACCCTTAAGCTGCCATGTATGGTTGTAAAAGTTGTTCACTGCACAGGAGTACCTAGTCTAGAAACAAGTGGGAGCTGAAATCTAGTCCATGCTCTGCTTGCCAAGCCATGTTCCCTGACTTCCCTGATGAATTATTTATTCCTGTCTAGCATTCAACCTCTGAATTTCTTCATGTTGAAGATAATCTGGTTCTGCAAATTCCTACATGAGCCTGAGGAAAGGGTTGGCTTTAACATTTTCACTCATGATGTCAGGTACCAAGAGGGCTGTGTGAACTCAGAAGAAAGATTTCTTTAAAAATGACACCAGGGGGCACTATAGGCTATCAGTGCCCCTGCATGACATTCCGGTGACTGTCATGGAGCAGGACTTATTAACTCAGAGTGGCAAATGAGAAAATTGAGGCTGGGAGATCTTAATGACTTGTCCAAGGGCAGTCAGTCCATGGCCAAGCAGGGGATGACCTTGGGTGTCCTTGGTCTAGTTCTCTGACCTTGTGCCATAAGTACTTCTCTCTGGGCCAAGACTGGGCAAGCAGCCTCTACTTTGATGGTTTTCTTTAAGCCCAGGCTTCCTCCCACTCCTGCTCAGATTTTGCTCCTTGGTGTTTCCCAGGGGTTGGGTGGGGAACACCTGGGCAAGCTTGAGAGCCCACATATTCAGCCTCCACACCTGGGGGTCTGGCAAGGACCCTCTTCCCAGTGGCAGTGCCTTCCCCATTTCATTTCCTTCTTAGGGGCTGGAGGCTATGCCACCAGCAAAACTGCTCTGCTGAGACTCTCCAAGTCCTTGGCTATGGAACTGGTACCAAAGAGCATCCCAGGGAACAGCACATCTCCAGGACTCATCCACACCACGCCTTGTGCTTCCCTCAGCCTGGCCCTCTAAGACCAGCAGCCTCTCACTTCTCTGTGGCAGAATCAGGGCTCTCTTCTGGGAGCACTTCAGGGGACCCTCAGCCTCAGCACTAGGCAGGATCATCTGCTTGCAGAGCCTCACATCTGCTATGGCAACCTCTCTGTGTCCCCTTCACAGTGCTATCTGGCCCTGAAACTCTGGGTTTCTTCAGGATGAAGATAGTTTTCCAAAGCCCTTTAAAACTCTCTGCTGGCAGAGGCACGCAGTCTTCTCCAGAGGAGACAGGGCTCTGACTCTATCCTCACCCATCAGCACTCCTCTCACTGAGTCTGGGGTTGCACAGCCCAGAAGGTGGGATTGGTGAGGAGCGCGGTCACCATGTACCTCCATGGAGCCCCATCCCCTGAGGGCCTGGGACATGGGTTCCAGAGCTGGAGAGTGTGCTGGGCCCCTGTCCAGAGTGCAGGGCGAGAGGTCAGGGCTTGTTTGAGCATGGCCGAGACCTCAGTTCTGTTCTTTCTGATGTCTTACCTATACTCACCAGGGGCCAGTACAACACTGGGGGGACACTGAGGCTTTTCCTTGAGGCTTTGAAGGCCGTAGCTTTGTGTGCAGATATGGTACTTCTACCCAGGAACCAGAGAGTGACTGGGAAGGAGAGCTAAGGAAGGCCAGGCCCTCAGTGGTATTGAAGGTGCCAGGGGCTGGTTCACATGTAGAATCCCAGACAGAGCCAGTGAAGGGCATGATGGGTGATGGGCAGAGTTGTTGCTGAGAGTTACTGAGCTTGAATACTTATTTTTTTTTTTTTTTGGTACTGGAGATCTACCCCAGGGGTGCTTTATCACTGAGATACACCCTCAGCCCTTTTAAAAAAATATTTATTTTTTAGTTTTAAGTGGACACAGTATCTTTATTTTATTTTTATGTGGCGCTGAGGATTGAACCCAGTGCCTCATGCATGCTAGGCAAGCGAGCTACCACTGAGCCAAAACCCCAGCCCTTGTTTTTGATTTTGAGACAGAGTCTCGCTAAGTTCTCCAGGCTGGTGTGACTTTTTCCCCCCTTTTAAGTGGAAATAAGCTTTTGAAATGCGTAACTTACTGCCTGATTTGGTTAGCCAATATGAGGACCTGCTTTGCCTATCAACATATTCCTGCCTCCGTGGCCCATTTCTTGTATGGTTCCCATTCTCAGGAGCTACTGCATCCACACTTGTCCATAGTCCTTGGCTCCTGAGGACCTGGAAGAGAGGAAGTCCTCACCTGGAGAGTGGGGATGCAGAGAACTCAACGTCATGCCAATCATCTAGGAGTGCAGCCAACACCTCATCCCTCAGAAGGCCAGTGACTCCACCTTCCCCCTGGAAATAATCTGGGATTAGGAATGGAAGATCTGCTAAGGATCCCTCCTTGACCGCCATGTTTACCTTTCCTGGTTCAGTTTCCTCAGCTATTAAATATGGAGCTGGACCATGCGACTCTCTGTGAGATACCACTTGGTGTCTTTGGCCTCCAGGTCAGGATGGTCTTAAAGGTTCCAGCCCTCCCTGGCATGTGCCACTCTGAGTCCTGTCACCATTACAAGATATTGGCCTCAGTCATGTGGCAAGCCCTAACCGCCGGTTCTTATCAGGGAGCAAAGAAGCTAGAGAGGTTGGGGACCCTCAAAAGGCACCAGACCCCAGGATTTACCAATATGGACAGTGTCCTTTCCAGTCCAATTCCTGTCATACTCCTTGCACTTCCTGCTCCATGACCCTTCCCTCACCCTGCTTGCCCTTGTTGGCCCAGTGTCTCAGGGCCTCACCTGTTTTCTCCAATGGCTATGTAAGCTGCTGCTGCTCTTCCCCACAGCTTCACGCCTGTTCGTCTAAGCAATGGCCTCAGCCCTCACAGAGAAGACAGCAGCAGTGAGATGGCACTCCTTCCATTTCCTGCACTCCATCCACAACTTACTTGCATTTGCTTCTGTCCTTGGCCTGGGCTCACAGATCGGTGGAAGAGGTGTGGCACCCCTCTTTCAAATCCACTTTGGGTCTCATCCTCTCCCACTCTTCATTTCATAAGCTCCTCATTTCATAAGCTCCTCATTTCATAAGCCATCTTCTCCTTTACCTGCTTCAGCCTCTCAGAGCAATTTGATCTAAAAACTAAAGCTCCACCAAATAACAAATAAAACACAAACTCCCGTATCTCTGAGTATCCTGTAGCCATCATTTGATTTCACCCCTGACCACGCTCGGCCTTCTCTCCTACGCTCCTGCAGGTGTTTTCATGATCAATGCACATACTGAGGTTTTCATCTCTGCTTTTGTGGGTATTGACAGTTTAGATCCCAGCTACTCGCCATGTGCTCAAATGCACACCAGGGTCTTCATGGATTCTTTCTCAGCCACCCAGGTAAGCCTCTGAGTCTGTTGTTAGCTTATGGTTTTTGTTTTTTTCTGCCTCATAATTTTGCTATTTCTGGAATATTTCTTCAGTGTAGCTACTGTCTCAGGCTGCTTTGCCTGGCCAACTGACTATTCTATCATTTTAGTACTATTCCAGGGAAAATTCTCCTAGGTCTCTGGGGAGTGAGAAGTGGATTCTGCCTTGAATTTCTCTTCCAAGTCAGTGTCTATGGGTCTCCCCATTCAGACAAGCTTCAAGAACATTCCTGACTCTTCTCAAGGGGGGTTCACACTGTGCCGTTCCCCAAGACAACTTGCCATGGTACTAGGTGGGCTTCTCTCTGCTGGCCTCTCTCCCGGTTGGTGTCTCAGTTAGATGAAGTGCCCAGTGTTACTCAAAGCCATTGTCACAAAGCTTTTGACCACCATAAAAATGCATCATGCTGGAGCTGAGAAGTGGAAAATCCCATACTCCCACCAGGGAGTATGGGAGCTGACCAGGTTGGAATCCCTTCAGTAGGGCTTCCAAAATATAGGTTAAAATTTCCAGGCTACCACAATGTGTCTGTGTGTAGAAAAGAAGTGTCATCAGAAGAGTCATAAATTTTAATTTTCTTTTTGATTCCAACCTAGCTGCTCTAAGGAGCATCAAACTGGTTTCTTCCCACTTGGATTTTTAAGTCACCGGTCATTTGCATCTGGCCTTCACAGACTTCTGCAGCAGGGACCTTTCTCATCTTCTCCGCACAGGCTTTCTTTCTTTTTAAATATTTTTAGTTGTAGATGAACATGATATAACTTTATTTTTTAATGTGGTGCTGAGGAACGAACCCAGTGCCTCCCACATGCTAGGCAAGCGCTCTACCACTGAGCCCCAGCCCCAGCCCAGAACATGCTTTCTTTTGCTTGTGATAGAAGGAACTTCACACAGTAGCTCAGCCCTTACAAAAGTGCTGTGAGGAAATCACCACCTCACCCTCCACTTCCCTCTTTACTTCCTCCTACAGCATGAGTAGAAGCTAAATTGATAACTCCATGAGACTGATGGCAGTTTGCGAAGCAAGGTATCTCTTTTTTCTCTCTTCCCCTTGGACCACCTGCACCTAGGCATAGTGGGCTCAAGAGACATTTTCAGTCTCTAGTAAGCAGGCCTTGCCTCTGCTATATCTAGCCGGGTCTCTGCTCTGAGTTGAAGACGTGTTACCTGAAACTTGCTGGGTACATCAGGTCAGTCCTACTTGGCCCCTTACCTCCAATTTAGAGAGAAAGGTGTAGAAAGCTTTATACTTTAATTAACATTAGCATTATGAAGGAGGCCCTGGCTTCCACCCCCACCTGTCTCCTTCCATGTAATTCTCAACTTCTTAGAACCCATGTGAGGGTGGGTGTGGGTTAGCATCTTCCAACGGCTGTCCTGTGGTTGGTGGGAACCTTTCCTTGTCTCTGCTCTGCTTGGACATGGAGGGAATTTCTGGCTCTGTCAAGGCTGCCCAGAGAATGAAGCTCCTGCTGGTGCCACCACTGCTTGTTACCATCAATTCTGGCACAGCATTTGAGTGTGCAAGTTGGTGCTGGTACACATGCCATTTCTCTCTTACTGCAAAGCCTTTTGGGTCATCTCTTATTTTTGCAAAGCTCAAAGGCCTCGACTGCCTCTTCAGGTACCAGTTCGTGGGAGGTTCATGTTCTCACATGAACGTTTCTCGCACATTCCTATCACATTTTTACAACTTTATTTTTGTAATCCCCCCCTTAAGTGAGCAGAGATCCTTGGCCTGGAGGAGTTGGTCTAGAGGAAAACTAAGGACAGCACTGAGAGACATCACAGGGAAGTCTAGATTTTCCCAAGACTGCTGGTTCAGCTGGGCATAGTTGGTTTTTAGATATTGATGGGTGGGTCTGTTTATTTCAAACTGACTTCTTTGCTTTTACAGCTTTATACAATGATTTCTGAATGTATCATTGCCTTCATCAACAACAGGAAGTCCCAGCTCCAACTCTATTTTTGTGCCCTATGAGGTGGTGCTTGCAGAGGCTCTGGTTGCTGTGCTAAGAAACAGTGAGATGCAATGGCCTGGATGTACACCCAGACACACACAGACACACACAGACACACAGACACACAGACACACACACACACACACACACACACACACACCGTGCTGAGTGCCACAAGAAACAGAATGAAATCTACATCATATCATCTATATAAGTAAAAATGTATGCACACAAAATGACTGTATATTTTATAAATCAGAAAGCCGACAAATAAAAGATGTAAATCAAGTGTATTAGAGTGATTGTCTTTGCGGGGAGGGAAATGACAGTGAAAGTGGGGATAAAAAGAAATAAGTAAGAGTGGAACCTTGGAAAAACCAGTAATGAGTGTGTACCATGAAGTAAGGAAAATTAATCTAACCCTCTGTTCCAATGACTTAAAAAAGCTAAGGAGGCCAGGTACAGTGGCACATACTTGTAATCCTAGTGACTCCGGAGGCTGAAGCAGGAGGATTTTGAGTTCGAGGCCAGTCTCAGCAACTTAGAAAGACCTTGTCTGAAAATAAAAGATAACTCAGTGGTAGATGCCCGTGAGTTCATCCCCAGTATGTAGGAAGAGCTAGAGAGATAGATAAACCCTGGGTCCTGGGATTGGATGTTTTAACCAAGTCAGGCCCCAAATGTAGAGTCATAGAACTTTTACCCCCTGCTTCCTTTTACCAACAAGGACAGATCTGTAGGTTGGCTAGGGCCACTTTTGTACCATGAAGGTAAGGGCCAGGGTGGCAGAACTGAGGAGGCCAGAGAAGGAAGCAGACTGCTCTATGGGAGGAAGAGTAGGAAGCTACCAGGGAAAAAATACCAACGTCAGGGCTTGGGGAAAGTCTGTGTGGTTTCTGGATGGGAGAGGACAGAGACAGAGAGGCGGGGAATACAGGTGGTGTGCATGTGAACCAGTACTGATACGTGAAACTTGGACATGGCTGGGCACCAGAGAGTGAGTAAGTTTGCATAGGAGCCCAGGAGCATTCTGAGAGGGCAGCAATATAATCCATACCCCCTCTTGATGGATTTCAAATCCAGATTACCTGGGGCAACTTGGTCAAGGTCCTATAAAGCTTCTAACATATAATATAGGAGAATATGTTATGACCTCCCTGTGGGGAAAGACTCAACAGGATGCAAGAATGCCAACCATACAGAAAAGAGTGAAATAATTGACTGATTACATAAAAATTAACAGATTCTTTTTTATCTAAAGAAAATATTAAAAAAGATAAAAAGGAGCTGGGCATGGTGGTACACTCCCTCAATCCCAGCTACTTGGGAGGCTGAGGCAGAAGGATTGCAAGTTTGAGTCCAGCTTCAGCAACTTGGCAAAGCCTTATTGCATAATAAAAATTTTTAAAAAGGGC
The DNA here is from genome assembly GCF_045843805.1 of Urocitellus parryii. Lineage (NCBI taxonomy): Eukaryota > Metazoa > Chordata > Mammalia > Rodentia > Sciuridae > Urocitellus > Urocitellus parryii. Next base: position 36,810,805 of record NC_135536.1, read on the forward strand.
TGGGGATGTAGCTGAGTGATAGCATGTTTGCCGGGAATGCACAAAGACTTGGGTTCAATCTCTAGCACAACATACACAGAAAAGAGGATTAAAAGGTAAGCCACGGGGCTGGGGTTGTGGCTCGGTGGTAGAGTGCTTGCCTAGCACGTGTCAGGCACTGGGTTTGATCCTCAGCACCATATATAAATAAATAAAATAAAGGTCCATGGACAACCCAAATATATATATATATATATATATATATATATATATATATATATATTTAAAAACATAAGCCACAGTGAAACAAAATTCAACCAACAATTAACTTGAAAGAAAAGAACAAAAGAATGGAACAGAACTTTACACAATAGCATTTCCAAATGCCCCATAAACATGAAAAGGTATTTGGCCATAATAGTAGTCAGGGAAATTTGGGTAAAAAAATACACTGAGATACACTGGAATGTTATGGAAAATGTGACAATAACAAGTATTGGTGAAGATATGGAGCAAATATAAAAGTCCATGGACAACTAATACATATATATGTATATATGCATATACATATAAATATTTTAAACAAGATTATCAGGAAGCTACCAGCAACTTAGAGAGAGTTTGTCTGAAAATATTGAAAGTTTAAATTAGTACCACCTTTATGGAATTGTTTACTAAGATTGGAACAGCAATTCCACTTCTAGGACAGAGGCAACAGAACTATTTGCACTTGTGTAGCTGTTTATAATAAACTCTCACTGAAACAATTTGTTGTCCATCAGTAGTAGAATGTCTAAATAAATTATGGCTTAGGCATATAACACATACAATATGAAATGAATGAGTTGAAAATATATACATTAACATGGCTATATATATAAATTTAAATGTAACATGAAGTAAAATTGTAAAAATGTACAAAAATAATATATTTTATGATTTGCATTTATATAACATTAAAAGAAAACACAAAACTCAACTACAGTGCTTAGGTATACACTCGGTGCTTGGACAGTAGAAATATAAACCGAAACAAGGCAGCAATGGCCATGTTGGTCAAAAAATGGAGGGTGGGTTGTAAAGAAAGACTACCATGGGGCAGATCTGTCCACCACCCTGGGAGGTTATGCAAGTATTTATCTTGAGATAATCACTGTGTTTGCTGAACATTTTGTTTTGTGAACTCCATCATAGATGTGCTCTACCACATAATCTAAAAAAAAATTTTTTTTAATTGCTTTACCTTCATAGCAAAGTGAGTGCAGATGTTTTGAGTAGAGCTCTTACAAATAAATCTCTGATTGGTTCTGGCTTTTCTTTTCTTTTCTTTTTCTTTTTCATTGTGAATTAGTGGGAGAAAATGATAGCACTTTCTTCTCTGATATTATAGCTGGAGATACTTTTCTCTCCTTCATCTTCGTGTTGGGATCCTTCAGTATCCATTTGGGCAACCGATGCTGTGAAATCTGACTCTAAAAGAGAATTGAAGGACCTGGGCATCCATCTAAAAAAAATTACCAAGTCTGATCAAACTTCAGGGTACATCAAGGATTCAAGTTTTCCAGGTGTGGCATTGTAACTTACAAATGCTGCTCTAGAGAGTATTAACGAAACCAAAGGCATGTTCCCATAGCCCAAGAATGACTGTGAGTGAATTTGGAAGTGTGCTGTGATACAGCAGTAAATGTTGATCTAGTTGGTATAGACAGGATCTCAGGTCCTATCCTCTGGTGCAATCTACTTTGGAACCAAAACCACCACAGATGAAGATAGCAAACATTTTTTATTTATTTTTAGAGAAGGGAAACTCTATTTTTGGCTCATGGTTTCAGTGGTTACTTAGTCCATGGTCAGCTGACTCTGGGCCCAAGGTAAGGCAGAAAATCATGGTGGAAGGGAGCATAATCATGGTGGGATGTAGCTCAGTGTTACAGCATTTGCCTGGCATGCATGAGGCCCTAGGTCTAATTCCCAGTGCCACAGGGAAAAAAAATAGAAAAGAAAGAAAATCATGACAGAAAGGAAAGTTTCTCTGTTCATGGAGACCAAGAAGGAGGGTGTGGGGAGTGGGGGAGGGAAGTGTACTAGTGAAACAGGTATAAAATCTCAATGCCAAAGAAATGCTCCCAGTGATCTAACTTCCTCCAGTCATGCCCTATCTGCCTATAGTTACCATCCTATGGTTTGAATTCATTAAAACCCTAATGGTCCATCAATTGCACCTCCCATTGGATCATCGCAATGACCTCATTAGGTTCTAGTTCTTAAAAATCTAATCATTTATCTCCTGCATTAACACAGGAATTTGGGGGGAATGCCTCATATCCAAACCATAATATTCCATCCCTGGCCTCCCAAAGTTCATGTCCATCTCACAATGTAGAGTGCATTTAGTCCATCTCCAAGAGTCTTCCCAGTATTAACAGTTCCAGTATTGTCCAAAAGTCCACGTACTAAATCTCCTCTAAGACTAAAGGGAAAACTCTTGGCTGTGAGCATCTCTAGAATCAAAACCAGGTTTTATGTATATCCTATAATGGCACAGAGTAAACATTCCCATCCTAAAAGGGAGAAATAGGGGCATAGAAAGAAGAGTACCCACTCCCCAAAGACTAAAACCTAACTGGGCAAACACCAGGTTCTGGAGTTTCACATCAAGTTCTCAGGGCTCATGGTGGCAAGTTACGTTCTCCAAAGGGCTTGGGCAACCCCACCCCTTTGGCCTTGATTGCAGCCCATGTGGCCTCTCTTTTAAGCAGCTCTGACCACACCTTTCCTCAACAGACATTCCATGTTACTGGCATGTCTTCATTCCAAACTGTCTCCATTCCAGCCTCTGCTGAACCTTGAGACTGCCTGTAGGGATTCTGACTCTGCTACACTTTGCCTGGCTTCCCAGGCCCTCCTCTGAAATTTTTATGGAAATCTCCATGATCCTCTAAATCCAGCACCCTGCATTCCTACAGAACCAGCACTGTGTGGATGAGTCCAAGGTCTGCTGCCACCTCGAGTAGTAGCTAGGACCTCCTGGATCATGGCTGCAGAGATCTCTGAGTGCCTGGACAGCTGAGCACAGTGAAACAAATCATGGGGAAGCAGCTTTCTAGGGTCCCCTATGTGAGCAGACTGCATCCAAGGTCTATTCTCAAAGGAGTTGTTATTTTTACACCCTTGATGCTGCCATGGGTATGATCTTGCTGATTCCTGAGATGCCCTCAAGGCATCTTTCCCACTGTTTCTTGCAAAGTCTTAGTTTCTCCTTAGTGGTGCTAGTCTCTTCAGCAAGCACACCTTCCTTTGCCCTAATATTATGTGTGTTTCTTTTCTGGCCAAACTGCAAAATTTTCAAACCTTTCCTTTCTGCTTTTTTTCCCTCTCAATTCTTACTGTAAACCTGGCTAAAAGCTGCCAGCAATACCTATGACACTGTCTGAATGTTTTGCTGCCTTGAAATTTCCTCCACCAGATTAACAGGTCCATCATCTTTACATTCAGCCTCACACAAAGTCTCAGGACATGGGCAAAACATAGACAAGTTATATTCTTCACCAGAATATAACACAATGGCCTCTACTCCAATTCCCAACAGAGAGTCCTTGTTTCCCCTGAAACCTCATGAGCACATAGGAACATCTGCATTCCTATTGACATTCTGTTCTCCTGAACTCCCACCAGAATTGCCCATGAAGCTTTGCTTACAACATTCTAAGCCTTCTCTGCTCTGTACCTCCAAACTTTTCCAAATTCCTCATGCAAACCAGTTTAAAAGGCTTCTGTTACATACCAGTAACATGGAATGTCTTCTGAGGAAAAGCTGTGGTCAGAGCTGCCTAAAAGAGAGGCCACATGGGCTGCAATCAAGGCTTCTGAACTCGAGTTGGCAGCAGACCTTGGTCAGGTTAGTCACAGCAAAGACCCTGATTCTTGGTACCAATTTTGGTGTTATTCAGCTTATCATCATGGTGACCAAAATACTGACATGAACAACTTGGAGGAGGAAAAGTTTATTTTGGCTCATGATTTCAGCTCAGTCCATGGTTGGCCAACTCCATAGCTCTGGATTCAAGATGAGGCAGAAAATTATGGTGGAAGGATACAGAGGAGGAAAGCGGCACTGTTCATGGCAGCCAGAAAGCAGAGAGAGGGCAAAGCATTTTGAAAGATTACATAGGCCTAGGGTTCTTAGAAGAATGGGCTATCTATTATATTTGGCTTTCATGATGAATTGAAGAAACAAGATATGGAAAGAGTGAATTGATTGGTTATAATGCTTACCATATATCATTAGGGACCAGTGATCAGAAAGGAATTCCTTTGCGTTTTTATTCAGGTAATATCATGCTTATAAATTGTTCAGAGGAAACTCTGTAAGAGGAAACTTGATCAACTATTTATACATCTTGACTAATGGCCCAGAATACTTAGAACGTTTAAGTTTGGGAGAAAGTGATGAATAATTGCCCTGAGTCTGTGGGGGCATGTTAGCTCAAGCAAGTTTATAAACCATTGCCTTTTTGAGGTATTTTGCAAAACCCTAAAATGTACTTATGGATTATTTTAAAACAAAATATCTCACTTGTGCCTAAGCAGAACATATAATTCTGTGCAGCTCAGTTTTTGAAAGTTCTGTTTTGTTAGGGATTTTTAATAAGTACTCAAGTGAAGGCAGGTATGGACAGGACTGTGGTATGAATTGGCTGTCACCAGTGCTGAGATTGCTCCCATTGGTTTTTTTTTCTTTTTCCTATTTCCTTTTTTTCCCTAAACTCCCTCAGATTATCCTTTTCTGACTAGAGGGAGGCATGTATGTGTCTTAAATAACAATGTATTTAAAAAATATATATTGCAATTTACTTGTACATATCTAACTCATCTCTTCCACTACTACTTCTGCCTTTGTATCTACCTTGCTATACATAATTCTTTTTATTCATTAATCATATCTATGTTTCCAACTATTTGTCTGCCTAGGGAACTGGCAATTTCATATGGTTAGACTCGATATCCGCCCTGTATCCTTCTACTATCTGTTCGGGTAAGGGCCTGTTCTCCTCAGGACACATCTGCTCTGGACACTCATCTGCATAAGGGCTTGTGGGACAGCAAGGGTGGACAGCAAGTGCCTTCTGAGTCTCATCTCGAGAGCACTCCGTTGCTTGTCTTTCACCTGATACTGCCAAGCATATGTTTGGCCTGGAGAGTGGCAAAGTGTGCCAGAGTGAGCAGGAAGGACTTCACATGCTGAATGGCTCTGGGAGGCAGGAGTGAGGGTATGCATGAAAAGAAAGAGGGCAGGAAGCAGTGACCCCCAACCTTAGTTCTGTTTCTTAATTGGTGGGGAGATCCTCTGGGGTCTATGGGTTCTTACCAGAGACTTTCTTTTCTTCCTTCTATTTTGCTTTTGGCTCTTTCTGGGGGAAAATTGGTCTAATCCCCAATAGCAGCCAGCTAAATCAGACAGGAGCCACCTTCTCTTCCCCACAAAAGACCACGGACCTTGCCCTCCTAGCACAAGCCAGCTGGCCTGGGCTACTTCTGGGTGAGCACTGGAGACACTGGGGTTGTCTGGATGTGGGCTATCCTAGCCTTAAGGCCTATTTTCCATCCTTCTTGCTACAATGAGGTTAAAGTTTCCACTATGATCTTGGGTCAGAGGCAAAAGCGTAATTCAAAGTGAACCAAATTCAGGGTTGGAGATTTAGTTCAGTGGCAGAACACTTTCCTAGCACACATAAGACCCTGTATTCAATCCTTGGCCCTGAAAAAATATCAGCCAAATTGACCAAGATGTAGAGTTAGTTCAAAACCCTTAAATTTAAGGAATGCATTTGCTTTAGTCAGCTTTTTCATCACTGTGATCAAAGGACCTGACAAGAACAATGTAGAGGAGGAAAAGAGGTTCAGTCCATGGTCAGCTGACTCATAGCTCTGGGCCCAAAGTGAGGGAGAACATCATGGCAGAAGGGCCTGGGAGAGCAGTCCGGGACATGGCAACCTGGAAGCAAACAGAGAGAGCTCTGATCATCACGGACTACATATAAACCCCAAAGTCTACCGCCAATGACCTACTTCCTCTGGTCACACAATGACCTACTTCCTCTGGTCTACAGTTACTACAGTTAATTAGTGGATTAAGCCAGTGATTAGGTTATACCTCTCACGATCTATTAATTTCACCTCTAATGAGCTTTTGGGGAATAGCTCATCTCTAAACCACAATAGCATTTTACTCATTGTTCCTTGTATAACTTTAGCAATCTTGTTTTTTGAGCTTAGCCAGATCTTATATTTAAAGATGAAGATAAAGATTTTTTTTAATAAAGGTAAAAATTTTTAAGTGTTTAAAGGTCAGATTCTTGGTTTAAAATAAAATATAAGGTTGCTTATCATGAGCTTACCACACCACTCAGGGCTGGAATTAGGTATGTAACGGTAATCACATTTTCTTAAACCATAGTTTAAAAATGTATGCTCATTTGTAGAGAAAATAGAACAAAGAATTTGAAAATGTCATATAGATGTACACTTTTTAGAGAACTAATGTGTCACCATCAGAACACAGATCACTTAAGAACTGATTCTTTCCATTTTGTTCTATGTTCAGTGATGAGAAATACCTGTACTGCTTTGGGCTCAGGTGAATCTGAGGATGTTTTGACCTCAAAAGCAAAAGGAATGGATTTTTCCTTATAGGAAACATAAATCCAGTATAAGTTATTATATATGATATGTCATTTTTAGTTAAGTGATAATATCTAATATCCAGTCTCTGTAAATACCAAGAGAGTAAAACAACTCTTCAATATGTAGCTGTTGCTATATTCATTAGGGCTTATATTCATGTTATTTTTCTGATTAATTCACCAGTTTATATCAAGAACCAATTTAGTGCCAAGTACTGCTGTAGGGTTTGAGAAAACGGAAAATAGACCAGCCCCTGCACTCAATTTGGTAGGGAGACAGACATATTAATGCATGAGTGTGGTAAGTGCTGTAACTGAGGTCTGGTGGAGATTGCACATGTGGGAGGAGAATCACCTCTTAGTCTAGGTGGCACAAAAAGACCTTGAAAGTACAATGCTCAGAGTTAAGCCAGGGAGATGAGAAGGGGGATGGCATTCTTGGCAGAGAAAACAGAACATACAAACTCATGAGGCACTTCAGGAACTTGGTTTGGTAAAGCTGGTGCTCAGAACAAAGAAGAAGGAGTACTGAGGAGGGGGATAGAGGTATGAGAAGAAGCTGGGAACATGCTTGATGTGAAGTCAGATGTTAGAAATCAACTTGGAGACAATGGAGAGTCAATGGGAAACGTTTTTCTTAACCCTGTTTTATGACAGGACAACATTTTGAGGCTTCCAGTTTTATGTAAGGGGCTCAGATTGAGTTCCTTTTCCATTCAGGCCTGAAGCATGGTTTCTTGTCATATGGCCATTAAATCCCCAGGCCTTATGCTTCAAGCCTCTCCATTCATTCATCAGTGAGCACCTATCTGTGCTGGCTTCACTCTGGTTAATGTTGACACAGACTGAATAAGAAAAGTGAATTTATTAAGATAATGGATTAACTATGAAGTGGTCATGGCTGAATATGAGAGTCAGCCAAACACCAATTACTACCCACAGACCAAATCCAGCTGTTGCCTGTTTTTGCAAACAAAGTTATACCAGAAAACAGTCATGCCATTAATTTATGTATAGTCTGCGAAAGGCTTTTACACCACAGTGGCAGAGTTAAGTAGTTGCAAGAGAGTCCAAATAACCTGCAAAATCTAAATATTTCTACTGGCCCTTTGTGAAAAAAGTTTGATGGTCCTGGGTTTAATGTGATAAAAGCTAATTCTTCCCTGATGTACAGTCCAATTGGAGGCAGAGAGCTCTGCTCCACAGAATCATTTGAAGACTTAGACTGAGGAGGGCTCTGCCATCTTCAACAAGCATCTTCCCAACTAACCCCAGCACCAACGTCTCAGAAGCCAAAAGGAAAAAGTGTGCATGCAGGATCAATTACAGGGAAGGCTTATGGGCCAGGCCTGAAAGTGTCAAACAACGCTCTGACTATATTCCACTGGCCAGACCTCAGTCATACAGTCCCACCCAGACACAAGACAGTATAGAAAATGTTGGTCCCAGCTGAGTAGCAGCTTCTAGCAATTACTCTGAATCATGGAAAGGGCGTTTGAGTCTTGGGTGGAAAGCCATCTATCTGCCAGAATAGGCTCTCTGCTTATGAAACTTGTATTTCTGCTGCTATGACCACATGAAGACAAAGAGTAATGTTTTAAGAGGCCTAAGCTTTGGGGACCTAATCAGTAGTCCAATAATTATAGAGCTTAACAGGATACATCATAATAAAATATACGACTGTATTACAGACAAAGGCTAGATTTAGTCCCTATTCTTACTACTGTTAGAATTGAATAGAGGGAAAACATCAGATATACATCTAATGAAAATAAGTACAAATATCTATTGAGCATCTACCATATGCAGTACTGGGCCTTCAGATCTCTTCAAACATGTGTTGTGGTCAGAGAAAATCAAAGGCAGATTTACCTGTGGGAGTCACCTAAGTGTTTTTTCACTTCTATCTCTCCTCCCTCCTGCCCACTTCAACCCCAGAAGAGCAGAGAAAGCCTGACAAGAATGGAGTAGAGGTCCCAAATGGGGGAAATAAAAGTGTACCATTGACCCCCCCAAATTCTTCTGAGTGAAAGTCAACTCAAGCTGGAAAAGGAAGAAAGTTTCAATTAAAGTAAATTCCAGAATTTTGGTTATTATGTTGGGCTAGACAAATTATTTTCTACAGTGAACCGATTCTTATGACTTAAGGGGACTGGAGTGCTTGTATTATCTAAGAGGAATTTCATCCAGGAGCTTGTAGGATATGTGCATCAGGGAGTGGGATAGGGAACAACAAAGCCATTTTTCTGATTGCAACTTGGATTCCTTCTTGTTTATTTTGCCAACACCAGGACCCACAGGGCCAAATTAAGCAGAAAATGAGTTATTACAAAATTATTAGGAGGCTCATTGAAACTTGGGAGGCTGGATAACCAGCTGGAAGCTAAACTGTTACTGAATCCAGGTTGGAGGTTCACACCAGGGAAAACCCCATGTCCAAGAGACAAGTGGGGCAGAAAGAAAAGACTTGATTCAGTGGCCAAAGAATGAAGAAGAGGGAGATTTCTTCACAAAACAGCTTGTCAACCCTAAGGTGGTGTGGGACTACAGATATGGGTAGGAATCTTGAAGGAGGGGAGAGGAATATAAATGTATTTTATAGGCATAGGTAGAGATCTTCCAGGAACTCAGGGGCCACCTCTTTTCACTCCTTTCATGATCTGGTGTTACCAGTCATGGCAGCTGGTAGGTGCTTTTAGCCCTGCCTGGAAGATTAGGCAAGTCTAGGTCAATTTAACCTTAAATTATTGTTTTGTACAAAACATTTCTCAAATATTTATTTAGAGTCTAGAAGAATCTGACCCAAAGTCAAGGCTACTAAGGAGATAGATGTAACATGAAGACAGAGTTGCCAAACCTTATCAAACCATTCCAGTCACCCATGAAACATTTGTAGTCCCAAGTAGAGAGTGAGTGTTTTCAGCAAAAACAGCTTTCAGGACCTGAAGAGTAACCTAGGCAACCATTATCATCACAACTCACACGTCAGAGGTACCACCTACAACAAGGCAAGTGAGAGACTAATAATGTATTGTCTGGCTATGTGACCTCCAAAATTAGTGATTTTTAAGTCATTAAAGAGCAATTGAAGCTAGAGGGTTTTTAAAGGGTTTCCTTGGTTACAAACTTGTAGGTCTATTGCCCACACCATCCACAACACTGTCTTAATAAGGAAGCCGTTGTCATCATCATACCCAAATATTCCAGTTTGCACTAAATTGAACATCAAGAACTCAAGGTTACAGCAGTTGCTATGACTACCAGAATCAGGAATGTGCCTCTGCAGGACCCCAATCTCAAGTTCACCACTGCCTCTAAAAGCCAGTTGTCTCTGCAGCCATGGTGGCAAGATGAGGAACTCAGGCAGTACCTGTTTATTTTGCTTCAACTGAAGACTTGTGTGGGGTACTTCAGCTGGTGGAGCCAACATATGTGTTCTATTGCAAAGGAGGTGGAGAAATCTTTTCTGGCTAGAGGGACTGGGGATATAAGGTGAAGACTCAGTCAGAAATTCTTCAAACATTAGACTACTCTTCAGAGAGACCCAAATAACCAGAAAACATTCAACAGTCCAAGTTTTAACACAAGTGTTAAAATAAGTGTATGTTGCAGTCCTCCTTTATCCATGGTTTTGCTTTCTGTGGTTTGAGTGCCTGAAGATATTAAGTGGAAAATTCCAGAAATAAATAATACCTAAGTCTTAAATTACATGCTGTTTTAATTAGTAGTCATGTTGCCCCATTATGTTCTGCCCAGGATGTGAATCATCTCTTTGTCTAGTGTATCTGTATTGTAGACACTACCCATCCATTAGTCACTTGGTAGCCATATTGATTATTAGATTGATTATTACAATATCACATTGCTTGTGTTTAAGTAATATTTATCTTTAAATATTAATTATTTTTACATTATATTATTTTTCTTAATAATGGTTCCAAAACACAAGAGTAATAACACTGGCAATTTGCATTTGCCAAAGAGAAGGTGTAGAATGTTTCCTTTAAACAAAAAGGTGAAAGGGTACAAAAATTTTTTGGCTTTGACTTTGAAGTGTTGAGAATTAAACCCAGGGCCTTGCACATACTAGGCAAGTGCTCTACCACTGAGTTACACCCTTAGCCCTTTGTATTTTTTTTTTTTTAAACAGCGCCTTGCTAAATTAGGCCGGCTAGGCTCAATCTCTTGAGTAGCTGGGATTACAGGCATGTAATATTTTGAGAGGGAGCCCACATTTACACAACTTTTTTTAGTATATTGTTAGAATTATTTAAATTTACCAGGAGTTAGTCTATTGCACCTGATTTATAAATTAAACTTTATTATAGGCATGTATAGAAAAAAAAACAGTATATACAGAGTTTGCTATTATCCATAGTTTCAGGCATCATTGGGGCATCTCAGAAAATATCCCTCATAGATAAAGTAGGATTATCTGGAATATGTATCTGGAATAAGTTGGAGACAATTGGTATAGTGCAGAGACAGGCAGTTCTAACTCAAAGAGCAGTGATCATGTGCAAGGTATTGAACTTCTTTGAGTCTCATTCTTTTTATCTATCAAATGAAAGACTGGGCTAATTCCTAAGTTCTCATCTTCAGAAAGAAATAGAGCTATATTTGTACTTAGTTAAATGCTTTCAAGACAATCAGAAGCCAAGGACATGTGCCTTAGACAATTTTGTGCTGCTCTAACAGAATACCACAGACTAATTCATAATGATCCAAAGTTTATTTGGCTCCCAGTTCTGGAGGTTGCTAAGTTCAGGATCTGAGGGGCGACCTATGGGGAGAGCCTCCTTGCTGTGTCCTAACATGGTAGGACATCATCACAGGGCGAGAGGGTGCAAGAGAAGCCTGTTTTGGGAACAGCCCACTGTCTTAACAACTGACTCACTCCACAATGGCATGTGGCCATTTGTGAGGAGCCCCCATGACCTAATCACCTCCTAAAGCTCCCACTCCTCACCCCTGCTGCATTAGAGATTAAGTTTCTAACCCATATAGTTTGGGAACAATTTCCAACCATAGCAATGTGCTTATGCTCTTTCACGAGTTTTAAGCATGGGAAGGTGACTTGGGGCCAGATGTGGAAATGGAAACAACTTTATTAAAAATTAATCTAGTCTCAAACTATACCATAGGACATTGAATTTTAAGGACTCGTTGACTACTTCTTTTTTCTTTCTTTTTTGCCAATGAACATTCAGTCTTTTTTTTAAAAAAATTAGTTGTTTTTTAGTTATACATGACAATATAATCTATTTTCACATATTTATGCGAGCATGGACTATATCTTATTCTAATTAGGATCTCAGTCTTATGGATGTACATGATAGTGAGAATCACTGTGGTGTATTCGTATATGTACATAGGAGAGTTATGTCAGATTGGACTCACTGACTTCTGATTTACAGTTTGGAGTAGCATTTGGTTTGCATTCGGACACATCTTTGTTGCACTGACTCTTCTATTCACTGCTGGTGAAGGTGTTGGTGGCTGGTACACTGAAAACAGAAGCAAATTGAGGCCTGCTGGACTTGGCTCTTGATTGACCCCCGACAGCATCTCCCAGGTTCCCTCACTCTCTCCCACTCCCCAGAAGACTTTTGCTCCCTCTGGTAATATTAGCTGTTGATTGTGAGAAACTCAGACTTATGTGACATAGCCCCCTTCAAAGATTATCTTAAAACACTCCAGCAGAACTCTTTAGCAGTGGTGGGTGTGCTCCTAAATGCCATTTTTTTTAAGTCTCAGAAAGGATTAAAATTTTGCTTCTGTTTTTGTTGTTAAAATGAAATCATTCTGAACTTTCCTGCTTCTAAAGACAGTTTTCTCTGGTGTCACCTGGCAGTCTCTGAGTTCTCTGGACAGGAGGTAGCAAGCTTGAGTTCCCTAGCAGATATAGTAAATGAGCTTCTATTATACCGTCCTCACTTCCTCTTGTGTACCTTCAGCTTCAAATTTTAGTATGGGCCTAGAGGGGAAAAGTACAATGAATGCACAAGGGCAAGGCACAGACAACAAAATCTCCCTTTCTATGGTTAGGGGGAAATTTAATAGTCTGATTAAGAATAAGATGTCAAAATAACTTTTCTCATCAAATCAGCTACTTAAGCAGGTATGGAAAGTGACAGAAAAGTAATGACAGGACATGGGAAAGCCTCTTTGGAAGGTGGAAGTCGGTTTAAGAAATGAGTAAATTTGAATAACTTAATGGCAAGAAATGGGAGATGAACTTGGCAAACTGTTTTCCTTGATGAAAATAACTAGTTGTTTTATGTTCGAAGTATAAAGATAACACCAGTGAAGATCATGTCCATAGAAAAATTAGAACTGACAATCTAAGGCTACATCATTAACTGAACTCAAACTATTCCTGTTTCTGTGCTTCCAATGAGGGAATCTCAGATAAGAAAGAGAAACCTAGTGGATCTGGAGTTAGCAAAAATTGGACAAGCTTCTGTGTTGGAAGCGTTGGTAAATACAAGGTGAACAGGACCAGAGGAGCTGGTAATTCCTCCGCATCACATTTTTTTTTTTGGAAAGGATTTATCACATGACTCTCACAAATGGAAAGAGATATGCCATTGACAATATCTTCAAAAAGATCCCTATAACAAATATGGCATCTAATTTCATAATGTCCTAGGAAAGACCTGTTCTAAAATTTATACATAGAAAAGACATAAATTGCAAAAGGAACTTGTCAAAAATTCTGATAGATAAAGGAGGGGGAATGTAGGATAAGTCCTTCCACACTCATAAAAATAGCTGTTAAGCTCCCAAGGACTTCTATTACCCAGCTTCTCCTGGCTGGGGCACTGATACCCCATCTGGAATATTATCTCACCTTGCATTCATAATCTCAGTCCTAATTCATCTTGCCAGGATGGGCTTTGACCACTCCCATGTTACTTTCCCCCGGAGCACTCCTACCAGTCCCCGGGAGCATGTGGCCACCCTCCATCCCTTTTAGGTCAGCCTAGCCCAGTAGCCAGGTGCCTGTTTGTTCCCAGGCCAAGACTCTAAGCAGATGACTGGTCCAGGAACCAGTTTAGGAGGCTCATCATGAACTTCAAATAAGTAAAAAGATCCTGCTACTCATAGACTGATATCCTAGGTCCTACAAATGACAGAATAATCCCCAGTGGTGAGCTTTTCCCTCTTCCTCAGCTTCCCCTACTACTCAGAAAGCCCAACTGAACCACACACAGATTATGCTTGTGTCTGCCATATTCTTTGCATGGCTCATACACAAAAGAGAACTTCCAAGGTCCTCTTTGGGTGGTCTTCTCACGTTAAGAACTTACACACTCTTCTAACACCACCCTGGCCTATTCTGCAGTTTAGACAAAGAATTCCTCAAAAACTATAGTGAAGGGAGACCTGTTACAGATTCCACATACTTTACATTTAGTTACAGCGGTTCACCATCTGCACCAAAAGATGATGCAAACCCTTTGATATATTTGTAAAATGGACAAAAGGGTACACCTGCCCATGTCATCCCTGATTCATCCAAACGGATGTTTCTACTGGTATTCATTAAAACAAGGATTCCCTACTTGATGATTGCTATTCTGTGTGGTTTCTTCATATTAAGAGAATCTTTTCACCCTTCCTCTCCTCTTTATCCATAACTAGAATATTTAGAATGGAAAGGGATGAAAAATAAGAAAATAATTTCCAAGTATGTTTCCAAAGGTGAAAGGTGGGGAAGCATACAAAAGAATCAAAATTAGTTCTCAGAGAAAACATAGTATTTGGAAAAAAAATAATGAGAACATTATCAAAGTCTCTGGGAAAATCAATAGTAAAAGCAACACCATGACACAGTTTCATAAAAATTTAAAACCACATGAGGGAAATAAAGAATTCTGCAAGTTTTCAAGTACAAAAAAGTAGGTCATTTTCATGGAACAAAATAGCAAACTAGCTTGAGTTTTTCCATAGTAATGAGCAACGCTAAGTGAAATGTGATGGCATCTTCTGTGGACAGGATAAACTGCAACTCAGGAAAAAATGGACCACATCAAGCCATTGGCATAGGGAAGAAACAGAGAGACTGTCAGACTTGCCTGTTCCTAAAAAATGTAGCAGGGTCCTCTTTTGCTCAAAGCTGAAATATGTAGAAGTGAAGGCTAAAATTAGAGAAAGAAATTTGAATAGATAATGGCTTTAAAATGACCTGTGATAATTATGGATATCAACTATTGTTAATGAAGTAAGGATAACTGTGGAAGAGTTATTTCTGATATTGGAGTGATTCTTTAAAATAAGAGTTAGAAGGCATAAAATAGATATGAAAGAGAAGAAAGTGAGAAATTACAAACTTAATTATGAATGGGAAATTAGATGCAGGGATTAAGAGGTACAGACTAAAAGCGTGGTATCCTTTATCTTTCACAAAGGGGAGAACACCATGCTTTGATGAGGGAGAGGGAGAAATGAAATGTATATGGAGTGTTTTAAAATATTTACATGAGACTTTAAAATATATATTGTCTTCCAAAACATTTAAAAATACAGAGGAGAAAATAGTCCCTTTAACAAAAGAATAAAAATGCCTACTATATATTAAAAAGATTAATAGCAAATGTAGCAAACACTAGATTTAATATAATATACACCTATTGTTAAAAGGTAGTTTCTGCCTAAGTCAACAAACAAAATTAATATTCCAAAAGGTAGAAGTTAGAAAGGTTGACCCAAGGTAAGTCATATAGAAATAGTAAATAAATAAATGTGTAAAAACAAAAAAATTCAAAGTCTATACAAATTAATACCAAATAAAACTGGAATAGAAATTAATTAAGCATGATAATAAAGTTTCAATAATGAAAACTACCAACACTCAGTTTAAATGGAATTGTAAAACAATTGGCTTAGAAATACAAGGAACTTTCCATTACTATATGATCTTTCAATCTTTCATCTTACAGAGAACTGAACCAAGCACAGCTAAACATTATTTTTTATTCTCATTGATATCTCAGACCTTTATGTGTATGATTCTAAGGACAGGAACTGATGGTGTATAATGATAAATATACTTGGATATTAATATTTCTGCAAACTTGCATGCTACATCAATACTATCCCAACGATCAGGAGGCAGACATACATAGATCCTGCATTAGGTATTACTGACCAGAGCTGGTTAATTCTGATACTATTAAAACATCATTAGAGGGCTGGGGATGTGGCTCAAGCGGTAGCGCACTTGCCTGGCATGCATGCAGCCTGGGTTCGATCCTCAGCACCACATACAAACAAAGATGTTGTGTCCGCCGAAAAACTAAAAAATAAATATTAAAAAATTCTCTCTCTCTCTCTCTCTCTCTCTCTCTCTCTCTCTTTCTAAAAAAAAAAAAAAAAACATCATTAGAGGGGCTGGGATTGTGGCTCAGTGGTGGAATGCTCACCTAGCATGTGTGAGGCACTGGGTTCTATACTCAGCAACCCATAAAAATAAATAAATAAAAGTAATAGGAGATGGAGGGAAAAAAGCAAAGCAAAGAAAAATCATTAGCATTTCACTGGTTGTGTATTCATATATGAACATAGGAAAGTTACATTCAATTCATTCTACTGTCTTTCCTAATCCCATTCCCCTCCCTTCCCTTCATTCCCTCTTTGTCTAAAAAGAAAAAATAAAAACAATAACAAACAAAAAACAAAAACAAAAACATCATTGGATAATATTCACAGGCCTTTGGTGAACTCTGTATTTTCATAAATGCTGGTGTACTTTTGGTATAATGACAAAAGTGGACACTAAAGCTGAAAATAGATCTTTCTTGTGTATAATTATATAGGTACTAATTATCTCAGTTGAAGTAAAATTAAAGTAACTGTAAACCAATATCACATTTTCAGTTTTGTTTTTGACAGAAGTGTAATATATACCCATAGGACCATCTCTTTTCCATTTATAGAAACTATCAGAGAACTAGAGACTGGAAAAGAACTGGACTATTCTCCTTAAATAAAGAAAAGCATTACTTTTAAAGAGTGGATAGCCTGAAGCCCATCATTTATTAAGCCCCAAGGCATGTTCAGAAAGAAGGAATGAGAAGAAAGGCCACTTTCCAAATCTCTGCATCACAAAGTCCTGTCTATCTTGGGAAGGGCCTGCAGAGCTGATGCTCCTTTCAGGAAAATGTTTCTGCTGATGAATATTAACTTAGCAACCAAAGTCTTTGAGAATTAAAGTCTGTCCTTGGGCATGGTGTGTGGGGTAAATATTATTCAATGGATAATTAGGATTGAAGAGACATATGGGCCTGATGACAGGATTCCCCAAAAGGAAGGGACTTGGAGGTGAACGCTCACCCTGACATTTCTATTAGACTTCTGGTTGAGGCCCTTGTGATTATTCAGATGGACAAATCTAGCCTTTGGAAAGTGGGCTGTGGAATTAATACTGCATCTCACTGATGAGGGGAAGAAGGGAGTTAGACCATAAAGTCATTCTAAGACCATTCTAACCAAAATCCAGAGGCAGTAAAAGAGATCAATGAAACAAAGTCGGGTACTAGTATAAATGGTTGGTTCCAGTATTAGGGTAAGGGAAAATATCAAATGAATCCAAAATGACATTTGGAACCAGAAAGTGGGAAAGTGCTCAAAAAGGGAAGGAGGACATGTTGAAAGGACACAGAAGCCACCTGG
Source organism: Urocitellus parryii (assembly GCF_045843805.1). Taxonomy (NCBI): domain Eukaryota; kingdom Metazoa; phylum Chordata; class Mammalia; order Rodentia; family Sciuridae; genus Urocitellus; species Urocitellus parryii. Next base: position 36,828,144 of record NC_135536.1, read on the forward strand.
AAGGAGATCCAGTGGCCAAACTGCAGTAACTTGAGCAAGCAAATAAATAATGATATTACTGCATTAAAATTCATAGAAATATAAATGTCCATGAGAGCATAATGACATAAATAATAGAGTTAATAAATGGAGGAAAATTTTTTAAAAAAAGAATGCAAGTGATAAATACAGAAAATTGCCATTAGGCAAAACCACAGTTAAAGTTGCTGTAGGTGATACCCTGAAATCTGATGAGAAACAAGACTTTTCCATTATCTCAAAGTCTCCCTGCATAAGGTATTTCTTGCTGCGCCCCTCCCCTGACTCAGGCAATGGCAAGGCCCTACTGAGGTGGATGGCGCAAGGCGTCCATCCTCTGGAGGAGCGCAGTATGTTTCTGGGAATGGGCTGGTTTGTTTTTGTATTCCTTTAATAAGTATAGTTGCGATTTCTCATATGACCATTAAGTATGAAGGAAAAATCATGACTTTCCCAATTAATGCAACTACTTCTAAAGCATAGATCTGTTTGCTCTAAATGCAATGATTCAGCTGTGGAGTGTAAATTGTTAATGTCTAATGAAAAACTCCCTGTATTCCTGTCAGGGAAGTTTTTGAGAAATTAAATTAAAATCTAGAGAAGATAGATTAGTGCTTAGTACTGGGCAACTTGTTCTTGTTTCTGTGCACAATGGTTTGTGCTCTTACTTTTGTTTGATTAAAAGTAATAACAAGTCAACCACTTGCCGTAACCATGGCACCGGTTCCAGTCAGTAAGTCAAGAAAAGAATAGTCAAGGTATAGGCCAATAGTTTGGGACATTTGTAACTATTATTAAAAGTTAACTAAGCAGAAACAGCTCAAAGCAAAACTCAACTGAAAGTACAAATGCTTGCTTATGCATAAGTCAAAATACATTCTTCTATTCTAATTGTAACTATGTAATATTTTGTTTCTTTGAATAATGATTACTGTTTTGTAACCACAAAATACTGTAAGCCTGCCAAAATGAAAAGTATATATGATCAACTTCACAAGTAAAGATTGGGATCAACACCTTCACTTTGGTGTCTGTGTTGTTTCTCCACCCCCTCTTTCGCCGACTCCTCACCATCCGTTCGTCTCCTGAGACCCCCTGTTGGAGCTGGTCTCCGACAATTTCTAAATTACAAAGGGAAGCATATTCTTCAATATTGTGGAGAAATTAGTCAGACACCTCCTTAACCAAGTGATCAAGGTTAACATCACCAATAATAAGAATCACTGATACCAAGTCCCCTCTGCTGAGATGCACTGGAAAGGACAGACATCCTTCTGTGCTATTCTTGCCAAAATGCATAACCTCAGTTAAATCATGTAAAAAACTCAGACAAACCCAGACTTATAGGAATTTTATAAAACAATTGAAGAGTACTCTTCAAAAGTATTAAGGATCAAGGAAGACTAAAGAATAATTGTAGATAGGAGGCCACTAAGAAGGCAGGTCAGCTAAAGGTCCTGGAGCAGATCATGGTCAGAAAAAGGACATTAATGAAAAACTGATAATATTTGAATAAGGTATGAGGTTTAGTATGTTGCATCACTTTCAATTTCTTGGTCTTGATAAATGTAATATCATTTTGTAAGATGTTAACATCAGGGAAATTTAGATGAAGGGCATATGTAAACTCTCTGCACTATTTTTATAATTTTTATAAAATATTTAAATAATTTCAAAATAAAGAATTGAAGAAGTCTAAAGGAATAAACCTTCTGATTGACTTTCTAAGATAATATTACTATTAATATTTAAAGCTCTTACATAAATAGGAAGAACAAGAAATTCAAAATTTAAACAAAAATTTTCCACTTTTTATACTTTAAATATGTGTAGTCTGTAATAAAAATTTGTCTTGGTGAAACTGTAATTTAAAAAAAATTAATTATGAATTTAAAAGCCTTGGTTAGTGTAAGAAAAAAATAGCTTATAAATAATTTTAAATTTCTAATATATGCTACATGTTGGCACAAGAGGAAAGATTATGTAATATTCCTAATCAAGGTGGTTTTTTTGGGCAAACTTGACTGATTTAATAATTTTTTTTAAATTTAAAATTTTTAGTTGTAGACAAACATAATACCTTTATTTTATTTGTTTTATGTGGTGCTCAGAATTGAACCCAGTGCCTCACACATGTTAGGCAAGCACTCCACCACTGAGCTACAACTACAGCCCATGATGTAATAATTTTAACTTAAGAACTGTTTTTCTCCTAACTTTTTTATGATATATAAATAATGTTAGCACATTATGAAACCCTTGGTTTATGAAACCCTTGGTTTATTTTCTCAAAAAAAGCCTGATTTGATTTTCTTAAACATTTTCTACTAGTTTTGCTATTCAAGTACTCTGAAATCTTTTTTTCCTTCATTCTTTTGTGTGTGTGTGTACATGTGTGTGTGGGGGGAGGTGGTGCTGGGTATTGAACCAAGGGCCTTGTACATGTTAGATAAATGCTTTACTATTGATCTACATCCCCAGTCCGAAATCATTTTAAGTTTATAAAATTGTAGAATTACATGTTACTTGCTAATATGTAATGTATTTATAAAAAGAGATTTATTTTAGAAATTCTACAAAAGATTTAATATGTCACCTTAAGTTGTATTTTCTAAATCCTTAGTAAGTTTTAAGTCTTTAAGACAACTTAAATTTGAGTCAATTTATAAATAATTATTAGAATACATAATTTTAATATACTCATGTTTTTGCATTTTATTTTACAGATCTGGGGACTAAACTCAGGGCCTCATGAATGCTAGGCAAATGTTCTACCACTAGGTATATAACATACCTATGTTCTTATTGAATTCTTCACACAGTAGCACCAATTACCAGATTACAAAGAACACACATTTCTTCTAGGTTTTCTAGTTTATCAGTGTACAGTTGTTTGTAAGTCTCTTGTGATAGCTAGAATGGAGGATTTTGAATGTTCTCATCAAATAGAAATGAAAAATGTTTTAGATGATGGATAACCTATATATCCTGAGTTGATCACTACAAATGTATAAATGTACCAAGATATCACACTGTACCTATGAAGATATACAATTGTTATCTGTCAATTTTAAAAAAGGATGTATTAATGCCTTTGAATTAAAAAGAGTTATTTTTCAAACAGATATTCATCACCCTGATGATCTTAAAAGTGTATCTTCCCCTATATCCTGCATTTATATTCCCATTGGGAATGTAAAACAGTTGATGTCACTTGAGATTTGATGTTGGAGGCTGGACTTCAGAGAGGAAAACTGGAAAGGTCTATGACTGGAACAACTGTAATCTGGCTTTGGTGCCCCCTGAGTAATGTCCAAATGCTTGTCATTTTATGAAATGGTTTTGGAATTTGCTGGAGACCTTTGCCTACACTTTCCTGATCCAGCTAACACTTTATAAGGACAAACTCATACTAAAAATGGTACACAATGTCAGGAAACTGGTATTATTTGATTGGAGACATTCAGGAATAAAATTCATTTTGCCTGTACTTAGTTAACTTCATAGAACATCAGAGAAGAAATAAAGCTCCTGGTAATAAACACCAGATACCTCTGCTGAACACTGGTGAGGCACACCTTAGTAGTGAGGGAGGAACTGGTAAAGCATCTGTGAGGGTCACTTGGCAATATCTATTCTGACTTTTCAAATGTGCTGGTTTTAGTTGGGTGCAAGTAGCAGGGAAAAATCCATCGTTCATAATACTGCCTTTCTTCCATGCCATCTTGAATCCCTGTTTTCTAAACTTTAATGAAATCTTGGATAGACCTGTTCCTGGTCACTTTCAAGTTACTGGTGAATATTCTCACTTTCCAAGTATTAACAAGTTGGATCCAGTTTCATAGCTAAGCTTTGATCTCACCCAGTTTCAAGCTTCTTCCCAACCCTAGCTCAGTCATGACTCAGGCTCAGAAACCTGAAGTCCAGAAAGGCTGTCCTGCTGGTTTCATTATTTCCCCCTTATACTTTTCCACTGTTTATGGAACTGTCTCATCCAAAATTCATGATGGAACATAAACCCCATTGTAGCAGTATTATGAGGTGGAGTGAATGAATGAATGGAAGGCCTGGAGTCTGGCTGGGGCACTTTCTATCTTATTGTCTGTTATGATTTGGATCTGAGGTGTCCCCCAGACGTTCCTGTATTAATACAAGAATGTCCAGAAGTGAAATTATTGGATTGCAAGAGCTGTAACCTAATCAATTGATCCCAGGTTGAATGGGTTGGATGGTAATTGTAAGCAGGTGGGGCATGGCTGATGGAGGTGGGTTAATGGGGCTACCTGGAAGGGTTCATCTTCCCTGCAGCCTCTTCCCCCTTCTCTTTGCTTCCTGGCTGCCATGAATGGAGCAGTCATCCTCCATCATTCATTCCCTTCTGCCATGGTGTGCTGCCTTACCTTGGGCCCAGAGCAATGGAGTCAGCCCACCATGGACTAAACCTCTGAACTGTGGGCCCAAAATAAACTCTCCCTCCTCTAAGTTGCTCTTGTCAGGCATTTTGGTCACAGTGACACAAATCTGACTAAAATACTGTCTCTTTGACCTTTGAGAACATAGCATCTGTCCCCTCCTGAGAACACAGCAACAAGGTACCATTTTGGAAGCAGAGAGCAGCCCCCACCAGACACCAAACCTCCAGGTGTCTTGACCTTGGACTTTCCAGACTCCAGAACTGGAAGACATACATTTATGTTGTTCATAAATTACTCAGTCTGTGGTATTTTGTTATAGCAGCAGAAACAGGCTGAGACCATTTCTACCTTACTCACTCTGGACGACCTTAGAGAAGAAAACTGGAAAGGTCTGTGACTGGAACAACTAACTGTAATCTGGCTTTGGTGCCCCCTGAGTAATGTCCAAATGCTTGTCATTTTATGAAATGGTTTTGGGGTTTGCTAGAGACCTTTGCCTGCACTTTCCTGATCCAGCTAACACACTTCCCTGCCAACTATTTAGGACTCCCACACTCTGGCAAGGGCCCTCTGTACTCTTCCTACCCCATACCTTCAGCCTGTTCTTTCTGGAATTCTTTTCAATTCCAGCCCCCTTCCACACGCCCATATCAGACACAGGAATCACATACGTAGGCCTCCCCTTTGGAGTAGTGAGTTGTACCATGTGTATTAAAATTATGCCCATGGCATAATGCCCATGGGACTTTAGTTGTGGCAGCCACTAAGTGCTGACATAGGAAGAGGGCAATGACATTGAAAGAGAATTAAATACTTACATTTTCCCATAAAATGTGACATGCCATACCACATAGGATCACAGGGAAGATATTGGATTTGGTCAGGCAGGAGCAAGAGTCAGGGGAAGGCCTAGGTCAAAGCCTATTCTGGGAGTTCTGCAGGACAGGCAGAGGAAACAGTAGAACTGGCTAGTTTGAATAATTCCAAAGGCTCTGGGGATATAGGGACTCTCCCAGTTCTCTGGTACCTGACCATGAGATGTCTTGGAGGCCATGGGATGACATAGTACCAAGGAAACACTGGATTGGTATGTGAGTTAGAACTGGAGGTAGTTGGGGCTATAGACTCAGGATTGATTGATTTGCATATGAAAGTTGTGTTTATAGGCAAATTATTATTTCTTTAGGAATTAGCTATCCCTGAGAAGCACACTTTCTCCCTGGGTCTACAGGGCCTTCAAATGTCACAGCATTGAGAACACAGAAAATATGAAAACAATTGACCTTCTGATGCCCAAAAAAGACAAATAAAAACCCGAGAAATTACAACACAAATATCACGCTGCCTGCTGGTGGGCTTTGCCTTATGTGGTTTTCCTAGTAGTGACACAGGTTCTAGTTCTTAGAGTCTCCAACTCTTAGGGGAAACTGGACAAGCTCTCCAAGTGACTATTATTAACCCCTCTCACTGGTTTAAGCTAAACCAGAAGTTGCAAAAAAGGGGAAATATCAATGACTGATAATTCTTGCTGGTTTGGCAGTATCAAGGTACTTGCATATAAAACTGTGTGCAATAAACAGCCTGTGCCTGTGTGTCCCCCTTAGTAAATCACAAAACATCTTTGAAAAGATAAACTAGGATTACTACCAGGGTTTGTCACTGACAGAAGAAACTAGGGAGTGAGTAGAAGACAGATGTATTTTTCACTGTATATACTTTATGTTTTGGATTTTTAGCCATGTACATCTATTACTCTTCCAATCATTAAATTAACAACTTTTCTCCACCCCTGTGTCCTGCCTGTCTGTCCCTCATAAGGCTGTGCACCATTTAGGAACAGAGCATTTGGATTGTGGTCTCCACCCATTTTTCTACCCTGGTGTCCTAGATAGGATAATGTAGAAGGAAACTCCAAAGTCCACTTCTTCCTTCTGCCCCAAAGCCCCAGTTAAGGACAACTAGAATTACACAGCTGGTGAGTCCCAGTGGCTTCCATAGTTCTACAAAGCTATGTCCCCTTAAATTGTCCCCCATCAGTCTTATAATTCCAGAAGGTAAAGAGAAGGAAAGAACGTGGAGAAGGTCCTTATAACCTCTTACTCTAAGGACTTCTAACCCTCCTGGCTCCAGGCCTGGCTGGGTCTTTGGCCCTTGTGACTTTGGCCTAGTGATTTGACTACAGGTTCTTGCTGCCAGGATGCTGTGCTCCTCCTCCCTTAAGGAAGGCAGTTGGAGGATTGGGGGACAGAATGCCAAACCAGTCTTTGGTTCTTGCCCTGTCTGTGCTTTGAGTCAGTGGTGATACCTGTTAGCAGTAGTAACAATAGCACATTGACACTGAAATCTAGTGCAGGCCAGGTTATATGCCAGAGGTACTACGTACATTACTCATTTGATCCTCACAGGGACCCCTGAGATTGTTACCACCATCAGTACTGACTTATGGATAAGTCCATAGTCTTGACCAATGGCACACAGCAGAGCTATGACCCTAAATCTGCCTTCCTGCATCAGGAGCAATTTACCCATCTCTCGGGTTCCCTTCCTTACTTGTGAGACAACAATGGAGCAAAGCTTTCCATGGTCTTCCCCAGCTCTGCTTAGGCCACAACATCATGCTCTGACTGAGTCGAGCCTGAACTGTGCCTCCCTCTATCACCAGGGACCTCCCATATATTAGATCTGAGCTTTCCTGTTCATCTTGGAAACTCCAATGGTTCAGCCAGAGACTTCGTGGCTCTGCAATTCCCTCTGTATGTCTAACTGTGTCACCCTGGCACCTCAACTGTCCTTCACCATTGATCAGCAATCCTTTCAAGGTCTTGGTAAGCATTTCCCCTCCTTCCCTGTGTAAACTGTGACACAAATCTACACTCTGCAGTCCTTCAGTCACGCCCAGGTTGGAGGAGATACTTGAGGCAATCCCATGTGATCTGCTTCAAGATCCCCTTTTCTTTGAACTTCTCAGTGAATTTCTCTCCATTCCCAGTGCAGAATCAGGTGCTCCTTTCTCTCTGATGCACATTCTGTAAAAAGTAATTTAGAGGCCATTCCTTATATCACAATGAGTTATAACCATTTGTCTTTGTCTTCATGAGATTATGAGATAATTGAGGGCAGAGACAGAAAATTAGTGCAGAGCCTGCTGCAGCAGAGTCTTCAAAGGTGTGACATTTACAAGTTGCTGGATGTTTGCATCAGCAAGTGTTATCTTGGTTCTGATGTAGGATTACTCAGAGATTATTTGTTTGGGGCCAAAATTGACTACCAAAGAAAATTCCCATTTCCTATAGTCATTTTCCAGATCTGAAAATAAGGGCAGAGAAGAGTTGTGGACAAACAGCAAGGTACATGATCACTTTCATTTTTACATCTATTCCTATTTGTCTTCCCAAAGCCACAACAAATAGAAGTCAGGAACTAAAAGGAGAAGGATTCTGATTAGCTAAGAACACTGGTAAAACTGTGGAATTTTGAAGAACGAAGAAATGATGAGATGGACTCTCTGTCATGAATCATAGATTAACTGCTAAAAATCAAATCATCTCTTGGAATTGTTTGCAAAAAAGTTGGGGACAAAGACTAAGGAGCTTAAGCAGCCAGCTTGTCAGTAGACAAAGCAGCCAAACTTGGAATAAGGAAGAATCTGATACATCAGAAGATGTTGATTGGGGGGAAAGCAAAACATAATAAATGGATATTGTTACATTACTATGAGAGGGAATTTCACTAATGGTTCCAAACAGAATAAACAATACCTTGAAAAAAGTGGCAAATATTGTGCTTTGGACAAATGCTCAAATTGCATTCCAATAAATAAAGGCTCTAGGAGGACTTTCCTTTTAAGTTACAAGTTTCTCTTAATGTGTCATGCAGAGCCTTTCATGAAACATTGATGCCAGCCCACACCTGTGCCACTTGGGAACATAAGTAGTTTATTGACATATTTTACTATCAAAAAAGTCTTATCTCTCTAAAAGACTAATAAGGTCTCAGTCTTGTTACATTCTGTATACACAGAGAATATTTGTTTAATTTTTCAAAAAATGATAAAACTAAACATACTGTCTTGTAACTCATTTACATATTATTCCTTTATATGGATACCATAAGTTACTAAGTCTTTAATCCCTTGTTAAATATTCATGTTGTTTCTATTTTTTGCTATTGTAACAATGCTACAATGAACATTCATACATACATATATATATCTTTGGACATTTCTGCAGTAGAAATTCTGAGAAGAGAGATTACTTAATAATATGTTAGTCATATAAATTTTGACACAAACTAATTGAGTAACATTTGTTTTAAATCTTTAAGGATTTTACAGTTGAAATATTCTTTGTTTATAAAAGAATTATGCTACTATAAAAATACAAATGCTTTTTATTTCATTACCCCTCCCTGATTTGTTTAATGATGTTATTTTTTTATTAGAGCATTGTAGATATACATAGTAGTTGGGTTCATCCCAACAAGCTCCTACATGCATGGAATTCTATTTCAGTTCACATTCCCCCCATTTCCCTGTCCTCTTCCCTCCCTTCATTATCCACCCTCTACTGATCTTCCTTTCACTCATCTATTTATTTTTTTATTGACACACCCTGGTTTTCTTTAATAAACAATTATACAGGGGCTCAGGTTGTGGCTTAGTGGTAGAGCACTTGCTTGGCATGTATGAGGCAGTGGGTTCAACCCTCAGCACCACATATAAATAAATAAATAAATAAATAAATAAATAAACAAACAAACAAACAAATCTCCATTTAAACAACCAATTATACAAACTTTCTAATGATTTGCCCCGAAATATGTAAATGCAAATTTTGATCTTGCTTTTCTTCAAGAAGTATATTTAAAACAAGATTACTAAAATAATGTGTAGATATATGATTTGGTAGTTATAGTCTTCTGGGTTTTTTTTGTCTTTAAAAATGTGAATGAGGTAATTAATAGCTTTAATAATAGATGCATTATATTAAATAATTCTCTAATGAGGTGTTACAATAAACTCTAATAATGCCTCTAGATTAAGGAGTTCAAACATTTTTCTCTGACTTCAATTTGCCAATATATACACAGGTGATTAAAAAATAAATAAGTTCAGAGGAAATGCAGATTCAGAATTATAAGGTATTTATTTTTTTAAAAAAGCTAACACTGTACAAATATTATTGGCTTCCCCTTATCAATAGTAATGACATTAGCCAGGCACCGTGGCACACACCTGTGATCCCAGCAACTAAGGAGTTTGGGGCAGGAGGAGGCAAGATAGCCAGATCCTGTCTTGAAATTAAAATTAAAAAAGGCTGGGAGTGTAGCTCAGTGGTAGAGTGGCCCTGGGTTAAATCTCCAGTACTGAAAAAAAAAAATTAATGAAAAAAAAGAAAAGAGGAAAATAAGTTATTTTCAATAATTAAGGTATATAATCATGAAGTTGAAAATGCCTCTATTTGTATTTACAAAGAGATGACTTTTCTAATAGTATCCCTGAAAGGAGATTCTAAAGAAATCATATGAATTGGTAGGTATGTGAATTGCAGAAAGAGTAAAAATGTTGTATTGCTTAATATTCAATTGCTCAATCTTTTTTCTAAGTTAAAGATCTGTGAAATCAAGATATTTTACATACAAATTTTAATAATTAAGAGAGGGGTTAAACTTCCATAGAAACCACAAAATCAAAGGTTAGCTTTTAAAATATTCAAAATATTTTGTTTGTTAAAGAAAACATAAATAATAAAACAGTCTGCTATTGGTATGGAAATAGAAAAGTAGAACCTTCAGAACAGATGAGAGTCAAAAAACAGATCCAGTGTGTATGGGTATCTAATAAATGATTAAGGTGGCATTTTAAACCAATGAGGAAAAAATGGATTATTTATTTGGGGAAACTGACCACCAAATGTAAAATCAGTAAAATTAGGTCTCACTTCATATACAGAAAGTCCAAATGGATGAAATATTTAAATGTAAAAAAAAATCAGAAAAATAAAATAGAAGTGTTAGGTCGAAACAGGAAAATTTTTCTATAATCTTAAAGTGGGCAAGGAATTTCTAGGTATAATTTGAAGCCCTAAAACCACAAAAGAAAAAAATCTGCACATTGGACTGTAACAAAATAAAAAACTCTGCATAGCAGAAAATACACAAACAAAGCAAAAAGACAAATGACCACCTGGCAAGAATGCATTAGTGACTACCACACAGGGAAGACAGAATCCACTCAGTAATGCTCACAGCAAGTTAAAGGGCACATGCAACAAACTTGTTCCAGTTTCCATGCCACAGGTATCCACAGGGTGTGTGGGGAGTGCCAGCCATGCTCCAAGGTGCTGGTGATTCATGCCTTGTTAGGAATTGGACTTCATGTTGAGTGATATCCAAAGAGATTCAGGGAAGATCATGCTCAGGTTGGAATGTTAGAACAGTTGTGTTGGCTGCAGGATAGAGTATCAGTTGGAGATAAGCAGACTTAGAAAACCAGTTGGGAGGCTGTGGCAACAAATCAGGTGGAAATAATGATGGTGTAATCTAAGTATGGGATGCAGGGCTGATGGGAAACCTGGTGAGAAGGTAAATTAGATAAGAGCTTGTGGATTCCCTGTGGGGGTTGAAGTAGATGCAGGGATAAAACATGATGCTCAAGTTTCTGGTTTGAAAAACTAGAAGACAGTGGTGTTATTTCACTAAGATATAGAAGCCAGGTGGAGGAGAGGGGTGGGGAGGGAGGATAATGAGTTCAGGTGTTGGCACGTTGAATTTTTGGCATTGCAAAACATCTAAGAGGAGAAGTCAAGAGCACAACTAGAGGTAGAGTATAGAGAAATCTGCACTAAAGAGCTTTGTATCCCAAGTCTCTCAGGCCTCAGCATCCAGGGAAAATAGATTTAGTCTCATTATTATTTCCCGTGTTTCATGTTTTCAGATTTACCACTTTTGTAATTATAGGAATCCTAGGATAGTATACAAGCTTTCTCTTCAAGAATTCCCAAGAATCATCAAAGGACACTTGCAAGCATCTAGGAACTGAGTGCATCCTTGCTTTCCAGGAACTGTTCCCATCACTCTTGCTACATGATTGTTTAGCTGGTCTGAGAATCTAGAACATATCATGCCTGTAAAACCTGACATACCACGGGCCATGCTGTACCACTAGGAACACCAAGGCTGGAGGGAGTATGTTAGCATATCTGTTTCTCCCTCCACAGCTCCTCTTCTGTGTACACCTACTCTGGAAAGGTGATCAGATTCTGGTAATTTCCAGTGTCATCTGCTGCTCTTCTCACAATCCCATCCCTGTCCTCTGATCTTGTTCCTGGTTCTCTTTTCCTAACTCCATTCCTTACCATAAATTCATTTCTTCCTCCTTGATGTCTGTCCCTGCAACCTGCCTCCTTCAAGGGTTCACCCTGAAGGAGGATTTTTCAGCCCTATGGAAATAAGCAGCTACAAATATGTAGGGGGAGACATGTCATTCATTCTCCCTCACTTGAGCTCCAGTTGATGCCAGGATAGGATTCTCTTATATATTCAGAACTACAATGCCTCTTATCCAAGTCAAAGCCCTGCTTTAAAAATTATGGACTTCCAAAAGTCTCATTCAAGACCCTATCCACTCTAGCAGGGTTCCAACTTTACGATCTTCCATTCATTTCTCACCCACCTGTTGTCCATTAACACCAGTAACTCCCCTTTCCCTGCCATGCCTCATGCTCAATGAGAATCAAGCCTGTAAAAATTGATGTATCTGTTGATGTATCTGGTTATGGACAGCATCCTCCTCCCGTATCTGATCCTCCAAGTCTCACCTGCTTCTCAGGGACCATCTGAGATGCTACAGAAGTCAGCTATTTGTAGGATCAAACTCTCATTCTAAAGACCCTTAGTACTTTCCCTGAATTTTTGATATAACCCTCATTTATTATTTCCACAAATAATCACTGAACAAAATTATTAAAATGCAATATAGCACAATGGTGAAAGGCACTGGAGTAACATTTTCTGGGTCCATGTTCTGTATTTGTCACTTATTTTATGTATAACTGCAAGTTACTTCATCTTTCTCTGTGCCTCAGTTTCCTGATATGCAAAAATGGGGTTAAAGACAGCACCTCCTTCTTGGGGTTAAAACAAGAATTAATTCAATTCATTCATGCAAAGCACTTAAGGGTACCTGAACAAGTAAGTGCTCAATAAGATTTTGTTATTGGCATATATTTTATTTTTACAATAGAGCATAGCAATTAAATTGCCTTTTGATTGCTTTCTCTAATTCACTATCTAGGACAAATACAAGAGCTTAACATCTGCCTCTGATCAGACTGAACTTGACATGCTTTCTTGAAGAATGCTTCGCCACATTCATTTTTCCCACATTTTTTATTGGTGCATTATTGTTGTACATATTGATGGGATTTGTGTTGCATATTTGTATACCTGCACGATATAACAATCTGACCAATATGACTCCCCAACACTTCCCCCTCCCTCTCTGCCCTCCACACCTTGGTCTACTTCCTCTGCTGATCTTACTTTGATTTTTAGGAGATCCACCCCCACCTCTCTTTTCCTTTTTCCTCTCTAACTTCTACATATGAGAGAAAACATCTGACCCTTGACCTTCTGAGTTTGATTTATTTTGGTTAACATAATGGTCTCTAGTTACATCTATTTTCCTGTAAATGCTGCCTGAATATAATTCCAATGTATATATACCACATTTTCTTTATCCATTCATCCACTGATAGACACCTAGGCTGATTCAACAGTTTGGCTATTGTGAATTGTCCTGCTATAAACATGGGTATGCATGTATCACTTTAGTAAGTTGACTTGAATTCTTCAGGATAAATAACAAGAAGTGGCATAGCTAGGACATACATGCATGTGCACGTGCGTACACACACACACACACACACACACACACACACCATGCCTAGTCTTTTGAGAAAGCTTCACACTGATTTTCATAGTGGTTGTACTAATTTACAATCCCACCAATAGTGTAAGAGTGTTCCTTTTTCTCTACATCTCATCCAGCATTTATTTTATTTGTGTATATATATTTATGTATATATATATGTATATATATTTATATTTTAGTCATAGGTGAACACAATGTCTTTATTTTACATTATGTGGTGCTGAGGATTGAACCCAGTGCCTCATGCATGCGAGGCGAGTGCTCTACCTCTGAGCCACAACCCCAGCCCCTATTATTTGTATTCTTGAAGACTGCTATTCCAGGGGTGCTTAACCACTGAGCCACATACACAACTCTTGTTATTTTTCATTTTGAGGTAGGGGTCTCACTAAATTGCTTAGGGCCTTGCTAAATTACTGAGGCTGGCTTTGAACTTGCAATCCTCCTTCCTCAGCCTCTAGAGCCACTGATATTACTGCACTTGGCTCCACATCCATTTTTAACCATCTCTGTCCAGCAGAGATTTGTCCCAGAATATATATGCTGAAAACTTTTTTTGTTGTTCTGACTCAATCAATTTTTGCAGGCTTAATTCTCATTGAGAAATTATTAAACACCTGTGTATACCAGGGCTATGCTAGGACTAGGTATGCCATCAGGAGCAAACCACATGTGATTGTGTACCAAATGAAACTAAAAGGGAGACAGGCATTAAACAGATACAGAAATAAATGCACAAACAAATATATAGTAACAAAACTGTGATTAGGTGCTGTGAAGAAACAATAGAAAGGAAGCAAAACAAGAAGCACCTAATTTACATTGGGAGTCATTGAAGAGCCATTGAAAAATAGTGATATTAAATCATAGATCTGAAGTGAGCAAGAATAAACAGGTAAAGACCAGAAGGGCAGAACTTGATGAGATCAAGGAATGGAAAGAAGAGCAATATGACTCAGCCCAAGAAGGAAGAGGAGACTGAAGAGGAGACTAGGCCAGGTCACCTGGGGGCTCATAGTACCCATTAGTGACCTGCGACTCCATTCTAACAGTATTGGAGGGCCATTGAAGGGTTTTATGCAGTGAAGTGAAAAATAATTGTATTTGTATCTTTAAGAGATTGACTTGGCTGCAGTGTGAAGTATAGATTGGAAAACAGTGAAAAAGGATGAATTGTAGCTCTCTAGAGCAACAGAGATGACGCCCAAAAGATCTTATTAAGCAAAAAAAAAAAAAAAAAAAAAGTCACAGGAGAGTGTATTCAGCATGATTCCATTTGTATATAGGTCAAGAACTGGAGTTTTACACACACACACACACACACACACACACGGAGAGACTTTGCAAAGAAATGTGAAGAAACAGTGATCTCAAAAATGAAGAAGAGGGGTTACTTCTGTGCGGTTGCAGCCAAATTTCTGTTTTGGAAAGGGACACATGAGAGACTTTAAAGTTATTTGGAAACATTTTATTTTTTAAGTAGAGTGGTGTGTGCATGAATATTTATTCTTTAAAGTGTTCATTTACAGTATATATACTATTCTCTATGTGTGTTATAATCCATAATAAACATTTAGGCTATTATTTTAATCAGCTTTTTCATTGCTGTAACCAAAAGACCTGACAAGAACAATGTAGAGGGGGAAAAGTTCGTTTGGGGGTCATGGTTTCAGAGGTTTCAGTACATAGCCAGCCAATTCCATTGCTCTAGGGCTAAGATGAGGCAGAATGTCATGGTGGAGGGGTGTAGAGGAGGAAAGCAGCTCAGGACCTGGCCACCAGGAAGAGGAGGGAGAGAGAGAGAGAGCACTTAAGCGCTCTACTCACCAAGGACAAAATATAAACCCTAAAGTCACACTTCTGGTAATCTACTTCCTCCAGCCACACCCCACCTGACTATAGTTGTCACCCAGTTAATCCATATTACTGGATTAACCCACTGATGGGGTTAAGGCTCTCAAAACCAAATCATTTCACCTCTGAAAATTCTTGCATTGTCTAATACATGAACTTTTGGGGGACACCTCATATCTAAACCATAACAGTTGCCTAGCTCCAAAAAAACCCCATTTTTTGGTAAAATGTTACAATATTAAAAAGTTGAATGGTATATGTAGAAGGGTACATGTTGTACTACTCTATACTTTTCATGTACACAAAACATTCCAGAAACAATAATAAATACAAGGGGAAATGGATCTGAGGAGGGAGGAGAAAGGGAGAGCCGGAGAGCCTCTGGGCTGACTGGCTTTGAGGGTGCCTGTAACCTAGCACTAGGTGTATGTGGCAAGGTGCTCCAGGGCACAGTCACCTGGGCTACAGTGGAAATGTTGCCTCAGGGAGCTCTGTGACACTGTGACCCTGTCCTCAGTAGGGAAGCTCTGCAGAAGTGTGGGCTATAAATAATAATAACCTGGACTAGGATAGTGGCAGTGGGGTTAGAGGAAAATAGACACATTCAAGTTATATTTAGGAGTAAAAGAGAATCCTTGGTAACATATTGGATGTCTCACTGTATCAAAGGGCTGAGAAATACAGCTGCCCTGTGTCATTTGGGTTTTCACAAAATGCTATTTCAAGAGCTGGGTGTCTGCTAATTCACAGACGCGTCACAGACACAAATAATGCCTCACCTTAGAGATTTCCAGTTTCAGTATAATTCTCAGATTTGGTGTTTTTTCCAAAGTCACCTCAAAGACTTTTGCATTCTGTTTTCATGCCAAGATTCCCAACATCAACTGCCAAAAAGCTACAGAAGGAGCATGAAGTAGAGAAGGGACTCCTGTGGAACCCCAGAAGCTACACTGATTTCACTACACTGATACCTTTAGAACCGGATTGCAGGTCCATTCCAGTAACACTACAGATTATCCTCACATATTTAAGCTCTTAAATGAAATAGCTGCTAGTACTTACCACAATGCTCACATCTTAGAATATGCACCACATGGTAAGTTATTACTTGGTTCTGCTTCTCAACCTGAGTTGGCCAGCCTCCCTGATAAACCCAAGTCAGCAGGCACCACAGACAAGGGCATGCAGCCATGCTGGCCCTCCCTTCAGGGTAGTTGCCTGTTCTGTCTTGTAATGGAGCAGCCTGGTGCCTCCTCTCACCAGCACAGCCTCTCCTTGAAGTATAGACATCTTGTGCTGATTGAAAAGAGGTTTATTTGGCATTGTATTAAGCTCACTGCCTTAGGGTAGGACCGTGCAGTTCTCAATTATGTTCTTCAGCCTCCAAGTCTCTGTGCTGTGGCTCATGAGAACTCAGGGCATCTGTGTCATCTGGCAGGCTAACAGAGTATGTGAAAGGGCCCCAAACAAACATCTCCCCCTTATGATTCCAGAGGTACTTGTTGAAGGCTTCTCTGATGTAGGTCACTGGGTCAGACTTGGTTTGAAAAAATGAAAAAGGCAGTCAAAATACAAACCTTGACGGGCTTATCTCCATTTGTACTTTGTGAATATATTTTGAATGTTCTGGGAGCTAATTTGAATAGTCATTGTATTTCCTACTCATGCACTAAACTTTTCTACCTTGCTTAAAGGTTTTACTTGTATTAGCTTTTTGTCCAATTTACTGGGAAATTTTAAAATTCAAATTGTCTTTATTTTTAGCAATGGGGTATTATTAAGTAGATATTAAAAATCAATTGGATATTTTCTATTCAGCACATATTTCTACCAGCATTTAAAGCTTGTGATCTTAAGCTGATGCTAATGATCTGATGGTATTTCTTTTGGCTTGTCCTACTCAGGGGCAAAGGAATATTTTTTTATTTGTTTCCTGATAATTTAATTATTTTAACAAGTTATTTCCATGATTAGTTTACAAACTCTTCAACATCTACTTAACAATATTTTATTGAGTATCAACTAACAATATGTGTCTAACACTGCTGTAGATGTTAAATATTGGGAATGGAGCAAAATTCAAATGGACAAAAATCCCTGTCATGGAATTTACATTCTAGTGTGAAAGATGAAATAAGACAAAGTACGTGGAATGTTATATTCTGATGAGAAATAAGATGAAAAACAAGAAAGCTAGGGAAGGAAATTGTAAGTGTGTGTGTGTGTGTGTGTGTGTGTGTGTGTATGTGTGTGTATGATCCTATTTTAGATAGGATCACCAGAAAAGTCTTGGCTATGAGGGACACATTTGATCAAGTTCTAAAGGAAATGAGAAGATAAGTTGTATAGACATATAGGAGAAAGATATAGGAGAAAGACTGTGCTGGGCAGGAGGTATCCCTCAGTTCCAGGTTGTTTTCAATGATCACACTGCCTGGGTTATTGGAGAGCTCTTTAAGTTCCTGTTTGCTTGGATCTGTGTTTTTTTTTTCTGCTACAATTCCACTGACATTCTGTCTTTTCCACCTAGCTCCTAGGTTCCCTCTCTGGATTCTAGGATGGCTACATTGAGTCACCTGAGTTGTTATTCCTACTCTTTTAGACCTTGATTTCAATATTCTTTTCTGGGATTTTTCACATGTACTGGTCCTCTGTCATGTGCCATCTTGGTCCCTGATTACTGCCATGATATGATACCTTACTCCACCTCTGTAACTTTAATCCAAGCACCTATTAGGTCAAAGCCTTTTCAAAATAAAGCTGAGCCTAGTAAAGTGATCTCTTTATTAAGTAGAAATTAAGGAATACAGACATTTCAACTATAAAAATAAACAAAAAAAAAAGAAACAGGAAAACCAAAGCCAGAATCCAGGTCAATGACTGACATTTAAAAACACCCTCAAGCGTTACACTCCTTTGTCAGTGTCCCCAGGGGAGTCCCTTCTAAATTCAACAACATGACCCTAGGCCAAAGATATTCCATTGATCCTATTAACTCTATTGCTCAACTCTGATCTTCTATTCTCACATTCTTTTTTTATTAGTTGTTCAAAACAACACAAAGCTCTTGACATATCATATTTCATACATTTGATTCAAGTGGATTATGAACTCCCATTTTTACCCTATATACATAATGCAGGTTCACATCGGTTACACATCCACTTTTTTACCTACTGCCATACTAGTGTATGTTGTATTCTGCTGCCTTTCCTAACTTCTACTATCCCCCCTCCGCTCCCCTTCCCTCCCCTCCCATCCCCCCTTCCCGTCTTCTCTCCCTACCACATCTACTGTAATTCATTTCACTCTCTTGTTTTTTTTCTCCTTTCCCCTCACTTCCTCTTATATGTAATTTTGTGTAACAATGAGGGTCTCCTTCCTTTACCATGCAATTTCAATTCTTTATCTCTTTCCCTCCCCCCTCTCATCCCTGTTTAGTGGTGATCTTCTCATGCTCTTCCTCTCTATTCTGTTCTTAGTTGCTCTCCTTATATCAAAGAAGACATTTGCCATTTGTTTTTTAGGGATTGGCTAGCTTCACTTAGCATAATCTGCTCTAGTGCCACCATTTCCCTGCAAATTCCATGATTTTGTCAGTTTTTAGTGCAGAGTAATACTCCATTGTGTATAAATGCCACATTTTTTTTTATCCATTCATCTATTGAAGGGCATATAGGTTGGTTCCACAGTCTAGCTATTGTGAATTGTGCTGCTATGAACATTGTTGTAGCTGTGTCCCTATAGCACACTCTTTTAAGGTCTTTAGGGAATAGTCCAAGAAGGGGAATAGCTGGGTCAAATGGTGGTTCCATTCCCAGCTTTCCAAGGAATCTCCATACTGCTTTCCAAATTGGCCGAACCAATTTGCAGTCCCACCAGCAATGTACAAGTGTACCCTTTTCCCCACATCCTTGCCAGCACTTGTTGTTGTTTGACTTC
Organism: Urocitellus parryii; assembly: GCF_045843805.1. Lineage (NCBI taxonomy): Eukaryota > Metazoa > Chordata > Mammalia > Rodentia > Sciuridae > Urocitellus > Urocitellus parryii. Next base: position 36,847,305 of record NC_135536.1, read on the forward strand.
ATAGTGGCTGCCAATCTCACTGTAGTTAGATGGTATCTTAGGGTGGTTTTGATTTGCATTTCTCTGACTGCTAGAGATGGTGAGCATTTTTTCATGTACTTGTTGATTGATTGTATGTCCTTCTCTGAGAAGTATCTGTTCAGGTCCTTGGCCCATTTGTTGATTGGGTTATTTGTTATCTTATTGTTTAATTTTTTGAGTTCTTTGTATACTCTGGATATTACGGCTCTATCTGAAGTGTGAGGAGTAAAAATTTGTTCCCATGATGTAGGCTCCCTATTTACCTCTCTTATTGTTTCTCTTGCTGAGAAAAAAGTTTTTAGTTTAAGTAAGTCCCATTTGTTGATTCTTGTGCTATAGGTGTCCTATTAAGAAATTTGGAGCCCGACCCCACAGTCTGTAGATCAGAGACAACCTTTTCTTTTATCATACGCAGAGTCTCTGATTTGATATCAAGCTCCTTGATCCATTTTGAGTTAAGTTTTGTGCATGGTGAGAGAAAGGGATTCATTTTCATTTTGTTGCATATGGATTTCCAGTTTTCCCAGCACCATTTGTTGAAGATGCTATCATTCCTCCATTGCATGCTTTTTGCCCCTTTATCAAATATAAGATAGTTGTAATTTTGTGGATTAGTCTCTATGTCCTCTATTCTGTACCATTGGTTCACCCGACTGTTTTGGTACCAGAACCATGCTGTTTTTGTTACTATTGCTCTGTAGAATAATTTGAAATCTGGTATCACTATACCGCCTGATTCACACTTCCTGCTTAGAGTTGCTTTTGCTATTCTGTCTTTTATTTTTCCATATGAATTTCATGATTGCTTTATCTATTTCTACAAGAAATGTCATTGGGATTTTGATTGGCATTGCATTGAACCTATAGAGAACTTTTGGTAATATCGCCATTTTGATGATGTTAGTTCTGCCTATCCATGAACAGGGTATATTTTTCCATCTTCTAAGATCTTCTTCTATTTCTCACTTTAGAGTTTTGTAGTTTTCATTGTATAAGTCTTTCACCTCTTTTGTTAGGTTGATTTCCAAGTATTTTATTTTTTTTGAGATATTGTGAATGGGGTGTTTTTCCTCATTTCCATTTCAGAAGTTTTGTCGCTGATATACAGAAATGCCTTTGATTTATGTGTGTTGATTTTATATCCTGCCACTTTGCTGAATTCATTTATTAATTCTAGTAGTTCTTTGTAGACTCTTTTGGGTCTTCTAGGTATATAATCATGTCACCTGCAAATAGTGATAATTTAAGTTCTTCTTTTCCTATTTTTATGCCTTTAATTTCTTTCCTCTGTCTAATTGCTCTGGCCAGTGTTTCGAGAACTATATTGAATAGAAGTGGTGAGAGAGGGCATCCCTGTCTTGTTCCAGATTTTAGAGGGAATGCCTTAAATTTTCCTCCATTCAGAATGATGCTAGCCTGAGGCTTAGCATAGATAGTTTTTACAATGTTGAGGTAAGTTCCTGTTATCCCTAGTTTTTCTAGTGTTTTGAACATAAAGGGATGCTGTACTTTGTCAAATGCTTTTTCTGTGTCTATCGAGATGATCATATGGTTCTTATCTTTATGTCTATTGATGTGGTGAATGACATTTATTGATTTCCGTATATTGAACCATCCTTGCATCCCAGGGATGAATCCTATGTGATCATGGTGCACAATTTTTTTGATGTGCCTTTGTATCTGATTCGCCAGGATATTATTGAGAATTTTTGCATCTAAGTTCATTAGAGATATTGGTCTCTAGTTTTCTTTCTTTGAGATGTCTTTTCTGGTTTAGGAATCAGGGTGATGTTGGCCTCGTAGAATGAATTTGGAAGAGCTCCCTCTTTTTCTATTTCCCTAAATAACTTGAAAAGTATTGGTATTAATTCTTCTTTAAAGGTTTTGTAAAACTCCGCTGTATACCCATCCGGTCCTGGGCTTTTCTTGGTTGGTAGTCTTTTGATGGCTTTTTGTATTTCATCCATTGATATTGGTCTGTTCAAATTGTGTGTATCCTCCTGACTCGGTCTGGGCAAATCATATGACTTAAGAAATTTATCGACGTCTTCACTATCTTCTATTTTATTGGAATATAGTGTTTCAAAATAATTTCTAATTTTCTTCTGTATTTCTATAGCATCTTTTGTGATATTTCCTTTTTCATCCTGTATGTTAGTAATTTGATTTCTCTCTCTACTTCTCTTCATTAGCATGGCTAAGGGTCTGTCAATCTTATTTATTTTTTCAAAGAACCAGCTTTCAGTTTTGTCAATTTTTTCAGTAGTTTCTTTTGTTTCAATTTCATTCATTTCCGATTTAATTTTAATTATTTCTTGCCATCTGCTATATTTGCTGTTGTTTTGTTCTTCCTATTCTAGGGCTTTTAGATGAAGTGTGAGCTCATTTATTTGTTGGTTTTTTCTTTTTTTTTTTTTTTTGAGGCATGACCTCCAGGCAATGAATTTCCCCTCTTAAAACTGCTTTCATTGTGTCCCATAGATTACAATATGTCGTGTCTGTATTTTCATTTTTCTCTAAAAATTTTTTGATTTCCTCCCTTATGTCTTCTGTAACCCATTCATCATTCAGTAACATATTGTTCATTTTCCATGAGATGTATGATTTTTCCTTCCTTCTTTTATCGTTGATTTCCAGTTTCATTCCATTATGATCAGATAAAATGCATGGTATTATCTCCACCCGTTTATATTTACTGAGGGTTGCCCTATGGCATAATATATGGTCTATTTTTGAGAAGGATCCATGTGCTACTGAGAAAAAAGTATATCCATTTGATGATGGTTGATATATTCTATATATGTCAGTTAAGTCTAGGTTATTGATTGTGATATTGAGTTCTATAGTTTCTTTATTCAACTTTTGTTTGGAGGATCTGTCCAATGGTGAGAGAGGAGTGTTGAAGTCACCCATAATTATTGTGGTGTGGTCTATTTCATTCTTGAACTTGAGGAGAGTTTGTTTTATGAATGTCGCAGCACCATTACTTGGTGCATAAATATTGATAATTGTTATGTCTTGTTGGTGAATGGATCCTTTTAACAGTATATAATGTCCTTCCTTATCCCTTTTGATTAACTTAGTCTTGAAGTCGATTTTATTCGATATGAGGATGGCCATCCCTGCTTGCTTACAAGGACTGTGTACCTGGTATATTTTTTCCCAACCTTTCACCTTCAGCCTGTGTATGTCTTTTCCAATCAAATGTGTCTCCTGGAGGAAGCATATTGTTGGATTTGTTTTTTTAATCCATGTTACCAGCCTATGTCGCTTTATTGGTGAGTTTAAGCCATTAATGTTTAGAGTTACTATTGATATATGATTTGTATTTCCAGTCATGTTTGATTATTTATCTTTTTTTTTTTAAATTTGGTTTGTTTCTCCATGATTAGCTTTCTCCCTGTTCTCTGGCTTACTGAGGTACTTCCCACTATTGGTTTTGGTTATTGTTTTTCATTTCTTCCTCTTGTAGTGTTTTGCTCAAGATGCTTTGCAATGCTGGTTTTCTGGCTGCAAATTCTTTTAATTTTTGTTTATCATGAAAGATTTTTATTTCATTGTCGAACCTGAAGCTTAATATTGCTGGATACAAAATTATTGGTTGGCATCCATTCTCTTTTAGAGGTTGAAATATGTTGTTCCAGAATCTTCTCTCTTTCAGCATCTGTGATGAAAACTCCGTTGTTAACCTTATTGGTTTACCCCTGAATGTAATCTGCTTCCATATTCTTGAAGCTTTTAATATTTTCTCTTTGTTCTGTATATTGGATATCTTCATAATAATGTGTCTTGGCATTGGTCTACTGTGATTTTGTATGCTCGGTGTCCTGTATGCATCTACAATTTGTACATCCATTTCCTTTTTTATTTCTGGAAAGTTTTCTATAATTATTTCATTCAGCAGGTTGCTCATTCCCTTGGTTTGAACCTCTATACCTTCCTCTATCCCGATGACTCTTAAGTTTGTTTTTTTAATGTTATCCCATATCTCTTGGATGTTTTTCTCGTGATTTTTTACCTGCCTTTCTGATTTGGCTAGACTCTTTTCAAGATGATATATTTTGTCTTCATTATCTGATATTCTGGCTCCTACTTGCTCCACTCTGTTAGTGATACTCTCAATTGAGTTTTTAATTTGGGTTATAGTTTCCTTCATTTCTAAAATTATTGTTTGATTTTTTTTATACTCTCTATCTCTTGATAAAGATGCTTATTTGCCTCTTTGATTTGCTTGTGTATTTCATTTTCAATGAGTTCTTTCAATGTTTGAATTTGCTGTCTCATATCCTCTCTAAGATTCCATTCCATCTGTCTAAAGTATTCTTTGAGTTCTTTATTTGGCCATTTTTCTGATGCCTCTAGGTCCTCCTGTATATTTAGGCTGTCCTGCATTGTTTGTACTCCTTTTTTTCCTTGCTCTTTCATGCTGCTTATGTTACTTCTTGCTCTGTTTGACTGCTAAGTTACTTTTTACTCCTATAAATTAATTTGGTTTTGTGTGTCTCTGGGGTCTCTCTTTTGTGATGTGAGACTATGACTAGAGATGATGAGTTTTGTTGCACTTTAATGTGGATTCATTCGTTTCCTAAACTGTGTACGGGTTCTGATGGCATATAGCGATCTGCGGTTTGGTCTTGGGACTTATATTTAGGTCGAATGGTGTGATGGTATTGGCAACCTTGGAGGGTTGCTCTACTGACAAGGGATATTAACAGGAGAATGGTCTGGAGTATTTGGGGGAACTTAAGGTCTTGGTAGCACTATATAATGCCTCGGAACATTGACCTATACATATTTAGTAAATTACACATAAACAGCGTCATATTGCTTGGGAGGAAAGGTATTAGAAGGGAAGGGAAGAAGTCACTAATGAGAATGAGAGTAAACAGATAGAGTTCAGGGAAAGGGGAATAAGGAAACTGAAAAGAAATGAAAAGACAAAAGAAAAAAAACAGAATAAAAAATTAAAAATTAAAAAAAATAATCAAAAAAGTGATAGTAAAAAATAAATTATACAAAAATATTTTAAAAAATTAAAAAAGAAAGAACAATTAAAATTAAAAATTAAAAAAATAAATGCAGTCTTAGAGTTCAATTAACTTCTCTTCCAGTAGGTGGAGCTGTGCCCACGGGGCCAAGCTTCTCCTGTCAGTGCGTGGGAACCAATCACTGTGCAGCAGCTCCTCCTCCCCGACTGGGTGGGTCTCCACTCCTGAGTGTCTCGGGCAGTTTCTTGTGTCTAGTCACCTCGACACTGGCCCCATTTACAGGTGATGCTCAACAGAGTACTGGCTACACGCCAGGTCTGCTGCTCACGGGAGCCCTATCTTCTTGAACAACTGGGTACCCTATCCCTGCTTGCCAATCCCTCAGCCCTTAAGGTTGTGGAGATTGGGGCTAAGCCCTCGGAGTATTTTTCTTGCCCTCCAGTAGCCACGCCCCCAGGAGCTGGTGCAAGAGATCTCAGATGTCTATACTGGTGGGAGTGGTAGCCCGGGGGTCCCACACCGCGGGTCCCCTGCCACTCCTGAATCCCTCGGTCTGACTATCGCGCTCAAGGGAAAGCTGGGAGGGGTCCTTGAGGTTTCCCTGCTGTGTGGAGGGGGGGCTAGGGGATTACACACCTGTCGCCTCTGGTATCAAGGAAGTTATCTCCTCTGCCGCTTTCTGATGATGTCAGATCTCTGCCATGTTGGTATCCCATGCAAATGGCAGCATTTCGTCCCCTTAGCTGGGTGACCAAAGCAACGGGTGGGTCCTGACCGGCCCTCTCAAGCCCTGTTTCAATCCTGTTGCCACTGCCTATGAAGGCTCGGTTGGTATTTACCTCCACATTATTCAGCAGGACCCGGGCTGAGAAGCAGTTTCCGCGGGTTCCTTAGCCATGGGCCAGAGCAGTTCCGGGAGCCAGAATTTGGCCGCTCCAGGCTCGGTGTATGTTCTGATAGGAGCAGGCTCCAAGAAGCAGTTCCCGCGGGTTCTTTAGCACTGAGCCTGAGTAATTTGTCTGCGAGATGCAGGCAAACCGCAGCCTGAAATTACCTGTTCTATAGCTGAATGAGCTGCGATCAGTCGAAAACAGGGATGGTGACGTCAGCTCTCCAAGATGGTGGCTGCTGGCTTCCTCAGTGGTCTGACTGGTGTGGAGAACCGAATTGGACTGTTTCCTTCCCCAGTCTCAAACCCAGAATTCAGCACTGAGCACAGTGAGGGCACTGCCGGCAGGAACCTGCAGAATCTGCAGCGCTGTATCTTTGTGTTGCTATCTTGTCGTTTCCCAGTGCATGCCGCAGTCACTAGCGGGGGGGGGGGGGGGGGGGGGGGGGAGGGAGGGGGCCGATTTGCTGAATAAGCAGCTTGACCCTCCGTGTGGACAAATCGCTCGCATTTGAGCCCCCGTAGCTGATCCTCGGGTGATAGAAATCCTTCCTCTAGGTTTTGAAGCACCCCAATTTTGCTGGAAATTCCTAACAAGATATCTTTTAGCCGTTCTAACTCATCATTCTCCTGCACAGTGACGCAGTACACAGGGGTGATGCACTCCCTTTGCCGCCATCTTCCTCCACCTCCGCGGGGCAAAGGAATATTAATGATGTGTGTTTTAGGGTTCTGTAGGCAATCGATGAACATGTCAGTAGGTATGAAACACCACAGCAGCCAGAATCAATTGTATGTATTGAGCAACCCATAGTGAGAAATGTCATCATTTATATTAAGACTGATAATGAGACCTGACAAAGGAAGCAAATAAAAAGAATATCATAGACTTATTTTTTTAATATAGCTGGAAAAAATTAAAATGTCAGTAAGACCTGATTCAACAGTATGTTGAAATACATGATCAAGGAGTTTTTATTTCTGAAATTAAAATATAGTTCAATACAAGGAAATTTATTATATTCACAAATTATGAGAAAAAGGTGAAATAATTTCCAAAGATGCCAAAAGGAACTTAATGTAATTTAATAGGCATTTCTAATTAAATAAAAACTACTAGGGCTCGGGTTGTGGCTCAGTGGTAGCGCACTTTCCTGGTATGTATGAAGCACTGGGTTTGATTCTCAACACCATATATAAATAAATAAAATAAAGGTCTATCAACAACTAAAAATTCTTTTTAAAAAGAAAACTGTTAGTGTGTTATTATAGGAAGAATATCACAAAACCCAAAGAAACTTTGAATTTACAGTGAAATACCAAGCGTGATTCCATTAAAGTCAGGAAGAAGACAGTGTTACTCACCATCACTGCTATGTAATTGTGTGCTGAAAATCATGTTAATAAGGTAAGTTTAAAAGAAAACAAAACCTCCAATATATTAGAAGAGATACACTTTTCATTTTTTCAAATGGTATTATCTTCTTAAAAATCCATGAATATGAGAGATCCAACATGGCGGCGGGTGCAGAGAGATCAAGTCTCTGACCTCTTCAGCTGCGTGGGCATAGGGAGTCATAAACCGTCTAAATGCTGTTTGCTCAGGATCACTAGGCAATGCTGAGCTGACATGGATCTTGGGCGAACAGTCTGGGCCTCTCAGAACACACACCGAGCCCGGATCAGCTGAATTCAAGCTCCTGTTTGCCTGGGTCTCGCAGACAAACCGCTGTGACTCAGCACTAAATGATCACGCTGAAACAACTGGTCGGCCCTTCTGAACTTTCGGAGGTTAATACCAACCAAGCCTTCATAGGCAGTGGCCACAGGATTGAGATGGGGCTTGGGAGAGCCAGTCAGGACCCACCCATTGCATTGGTCACCCGGCAAAGGGAACGAACTGTCACCATTTGCATGGGATACCACTGTGGCAGAGTACTGACATCACCAAAATGCAGCGGAGGAGATAACTCCATTGAAACCGGCGGCAACAGGTGTGTAACCCCCTAGCCCTCCCTCTCCACACAGCGGGGAAACCTTAAGGGCCCCTCCCAGCTCTCCCATAAGGGCCCCTCCCAGCTCTTCTGTGAGCGCAATAGTCAGACCGAGGGAATCAGGAGTGGTGCGGGACCTGCGGCGCGGAAACCCCGGCTACTGCTCCCACCAGTGCTGACAACTGAGGTCTCTTGCACCAGCTACCAGGGATGTGGCTACTGGAGGGCAAGCAAAATTTGCTGAGGGTTCTCAGCCCCAAGATCCACAAACTTAGGGTCTGAGGGAATGGCAAACTGGGAGAGTGTGCCCAGTCGTTCAAGAAAATAGGGCTCCCGGAAGCAGCAGACCTGGCGTGTAGCCAGTATTGTGGTGAGCATCACCGGTGAGCGGGGCCTGGCTTGAGGAAAAGTGGGGAAGTGACTAGACACAAGAGAAGGCCCTAGGCACTCAGGATTGGAGACCCACCTAGTAGGGGAGGAGGAGCTGCTGCACAGTGATTGGTTCCCACATATTGAGAGGGGAAGCTTGGCCCAGTGGGCACAGCTCCACCAACTGGAAGAGAAGTTAATCAAACTCTAAGACTGCATTTATTAGATTTTTTTCTTTTATTATTTGGGTATTTTTCTTTTAATTTTTATTTTTTAAATTTTTTAAATTTTTTTTATTATTTTTTAATTTTAATTTTTTTTGATTATTTTTTTAAATGTTTAAAATTTTTTTCTTTTCTATTTTTTTCTTTTGTCTTTTCATTTCTTTTCAATTTCCTTATAACTCCTTCCTTGAATCCTACCTGCCTACTCTCATTCTCTTTAGTGACTTCTTCCCTTCCCTTCTAATACCTTTCCTCCCAAGCATCAAATAAATTTACAGGAGTAAACAGTAACTCAGTAGTCTAACAGAACAAGAAGTAACATGAGAAGCATGAAAAGCAAGGAAGAAAAGGAGTACCAACAATGCAGGACAGCCTAAATATTCAGGAGGATCTAGAGGCATCAGAAAAATGGTCAAATAAAGAACTCAAGGAATACCTTAGACACATGGAATGGAACCTTAAAGAGGATATGAGACAGCAAATTCAAACAGTGAAAGAACACATTGAAAATGAATTACATAAACAGATAAAAGAAGCAAATAAGCATCTTTATCAGGAGATAGAGATTATTAAAAAAATCAAACAATAATTCTAGAAATGAAGGAAACCATAAACCAAATTAAAAACTCAAATGAGAGTATCACTAACAGAGTGGAGCAAGTAGAAGCCAGAACATCAGATAATGAAGACAAAATATATCATCTTGAAAAGAGTCTAGCCAACTCAGAAAGGCTGGTAAAAAATCACGAGAAAAACATCCAAGAGATATGGGATAACATAAAAAAACCAAATGTAAGAGTCATCAGGATAGAGGAGGCATAGAGGTTCAAACCAAGGGAATGAGCAACCTGCTAAATGAAATAATTATAGAAAACTTTCCAGAAATAAAAAAGGAAATGGATGTCCAAATTGTAGATGCATACAGGACACCGAACATACAAAATCAGAGTAGACCAAGTCCAAGACACATTGTTATGAAGATATCCAATATACAGAACAAAGAGAAAATATTAAAAGCTACAAGAGAAAGGAGGCAGATTACATTCAGAGGTAAACCAATAAGGTTAACAATGGATTTTTCATCACAGAAGCTGAAAGCAAGAAGATCCTGGAACAACGTATTTCAAACACTGAAAGACAATGGATGCCAACCAAGAATTTTGTATCCAGCAAAATTAAGCTTCAGGTATGACAACGAAATAAAAATCTTTCATAATAAACAAAAGTTAAAAGAATTTACAGCCAGAAAACCAACATTGCAAAGCATCTTGAGCAAAACACTACCCCAGGAAGAAATGAAAAACAATAACCAAAACCAACAGTGGGAAGTACCTCAGTAAAGACAGAGGGCGGGGGTAAATCTAATCATGGAGAAACAAACTAAATTTAAAAAAAAAGATAAATAATCAAACATGGCTGGAAGTACACACCATATATCAATAGTAACTCTAAACGTTAATGGCTTAAACTCTCCAATAAAGTGACATAGGCTGGTAACATGGATTAAAAAAACAAATCCAACAATATGCTTCCTCCAGGAGACATTTCTGATTGGAAAAGACATACACAGGCTGAAGGTGAAAGGTTGGGGAAGAATATACCAGGTACACAGTCCTTGTAAGCAAGCAGGGATGGCCATCCTCATATCGAATAAAATCGACTTCAAGACTAAGTTAATCAAAAGGGATAAGGAAGGACATTATATACTGTTAAAAGGATCCATTCACCAACAAGACATAACAATTATCAATATGTATGCACCAAATAATGATGCAGCGATGTTCATAAAACAAACTCTCCTCAAGGTCAAGAATGAAATAGACCACACCACAATAATTATGGGTGACTTCAACACTCCTCTCTCACCATTGGACAGATCCTCCAAACAAAAGTTGAATAAAGAAACTATAGAACTCAATATCACAATCAATAACCTAGACTTAACCGACATATATAGAATATACCAACCGTCATCAAGTGGATATACTTTTTTCTCAGTAGCACATGGATCCTTCTCAAAAATAGACTATATATTATGCCATAGGGCAACCCTCAGTAAATATAAAGGGGTGGAGATAATACCATGCATTTTATCTGATCATAATGGAATGAAACTGGAAATCAATAATAAAAGAAGGAAGGAAAAATCCTACATCACATGGAAAATGAACAATATGTTACTGAATGATCAATGGGTTACAGAAGACATAAAGGAGGAAATCAAAAAATTCTTAGAGATAAATGAAAATATAGACACAACATATCAGAATCTATGGGACACAATAAAGGCAGTTTCAAGAGGGAAATTCATCACCTGGAGGTCATTCCTCAAAAAAAGAAAAAACCAACAAATAAATGAGCTCACACTTCATCTCAAAGCCCTAGAAAAGGAAGAGCAAAACAACAGCAAATGTAGCAGAAGGCAAGAAATAATTAAAATCAGAGCAGAAATCAACGATATTGAAACAAAAGAAACTATTGAAAAAATTGACAAAACTAAAAGTTGGTTCTTTGAAAAAATAAATAAGATCAACAGACCCTTAGCCATGCTAACTAAGAGAAGAAGAGAGAGAAATCAAATTACTAACATACAGGATGAAAAAGGCAATATCACAACAGATACTACAGAAATACAGAAGATAATTAGGAATTATTTTGAAAACCTATATTCCAATAAAATAGAAGATAGTGAAGACATCGATAAATTTCTTAAGTCATATGATTTGCCCAGACTGAGTCAGGATACACACAATTTGAACAGACCAATATCAATGGATGAAATAGAAGAAGCAATCAAAAGACTACCAACCAAGAAAAGCCCAGGACCGGATGGGTATACAGCGGAGTTTTACAAAACCTTTAAAGAAGAATTAAAACCAATACTTTTCAAGTTATTTCAGGAAATAGAAAAAGAGGGAGCTCTTCCAAATTCATTCTACGAGGCCAACATCACCCTGATTCCGAAACCAGAAAAGACACCTCAAAGAAAGAAAACTAGAGACCAATATCTCTAATGAATCTAGATGCAAAAATCCTCAATAAAATTCTGGCGAATCAGATACAAAAACACATCAAATAAAAAATGTGCACCATGATCAAGTAGGATTCATCCCTGGGATGCAAGGATGGTTCAATATACGGAAATCAATAAATGTCATTCACCACATCAATAGACATAAAGATAAGAACCATATGATCATCTCGATAGACACAGAAAAAGCATTTGACAAAGTACAGCATCCCTTTATGTTCAAAACACTAGAAAAACTAGGGATAACAGGAACTTACCTCAACATTGTAAAAACTATCTATGCTAAGCCTCAGGCTAGCATAATTCTGAATGGAGGAAAATTTAAGGCATTCCCTCTAAAATATGGAACAAGACAGGGATGCCCTCTCTCACCACTTCTATTCAATATAGTTCTCAAAACACTGGCCAGAGCAATTAGACAGAGGGAAGAAATTAAAGGCATAAAAATAGGAAAAGAAGAACTTAAATTATCACTATTTGCAGGTGACATGATTATATACCTAGGAGACCCAAAAGGGTCTACCAAAAAACTACTAGAACTAATAAATGAATTCAGTAAAGTGGCAGGATATAAAATGAACATACATAAATCAAAGGCATTTCTGTATATCAGCGACAAAACTTCTGAAATGGAAATGAGGAAAAACACCCCATTCACAATATCCTCAAGAAAAATAAAATAAAATACTTGGGAATCAACCTAACAAAAGAGGTGAAAGACTTATACAATGAAAACTACAAAACCCTAAAGAGAGAAATAGAGGAAGATCTTAGAAGATGGAAAAATATACCCTGTTCACGAATAGGCAGAACTAACATCATCAAAATGGCGATATTACCAAAAGTTCTCTATAGGTTCAATGCAATGCCAATCAAAATCTCAATGGCATTTCTTGTAGAAATAGATAAAGCAATCATGAAATTCATATGGAAAAATAGAAGTCCCAGAATAGCAAAAGCAACTCTAAGCAGGAAGTGTGAATGAGGTGGCATAGCAATCCCAGATTTCAAACTATACTACAGAGCAATAGTAACAAAAACAGCATGGTACTGATACCAAAACAGTTGGGTGGACCAATGGTACAGAATAGAGGACACAGTGACTAATCCACAAAATTACAACTATCTTATATTTGATAAAGGGGTGAAAAGCATGCAATGGAGGAAGGATAGAATCTTCAACAAATGGTGCTGGGAAAACTGGAAATCCATATGCAACAAAATGAAAATGAATCCCCTTCTCTCGCCATGCCCAAAAGTTAACTCAAAATGGATCAAGGAGCTTGATATCAAATCAGAGACTCTGCGTATGATAGAAGAAAAAGTTGGCTCCAATCTACATATTGTGCGGTCGGGCTCCAAATTCCTTAATAAGACACCCATAGCACAAGAGTTAATAACAAGAATCAACAAATGGGACTTACTTAAACTAAAAAGTTTTTTCTCAGCAAGAGAAACAATAAGAGAGGTAAATAGGGAGCCTACATCATGGGAACAAATTTTTACTCCTCACACTTCAGATAGAGCCCTAATATCCAGAGTATATAAAGAACTCAAAAAATTAAACAATAAGATAACAAATAACCCAGTCAACAAATGGGCCAAGGACCTGATCAGACACTTCTCAGAGGAGGACATACAATCAATCAATAAGTACATGAAAAAATGCTCACCATCTCTAGCAGTCAGAGAAATGCAAATCAAAACCACCCTAAGATACCATCTCACTCCAGTAAGAATGGCAGCCACTATGAAGTCAAACAACAACAAGTGCTGGCGAGGATATGGGGAAAAGTGTACACTTGTACACTGCTGGTGGGACTGCAAATTGGTGCGGCCAATTTGGACAGCAGTATGGAGATTCCTGGGAAAGCTGGGAATGGAACCAGGATTTGACCCAGCTATTGTCCTTCTTGGACTATTCCCTAAAGACCTTAGAAGAGCGTACTACAGGGATACTGCCACATCGATGTTCATAGCAGCACAATTCACAATAGCTAGACTGCGGAACCAACCCAGATCCCTTCAATAGATGAATGGATTAAAAAATGTGGCATTTATACACAATGGAGTATTATACAGAACTAAAAACTGACAAAATCATGGAATTTGCAGGGAAGTGGATGGCATTAGAGCAGATTATGCTAAGTGAAGCTAGCCAATCCCTAAAAAACAAATGCCAAATGTCTTCTTTGATATAATGAGAACAACTAAGAACAGAGCAGGGAGGAAGAGCAGGAGGAAAAGATTAACATTAAACAGAGACATGAGATGGGAGGGAAAGGGAGAGAAAAGGGAAATTGCATGGACATGGAAGGAGACCCTCATTGTTATACAAAATTACATATAAGAGGTTGTGAGGGGAATGGAAAAAAAAACAAGGAGAGAAATGAATTACAGTCGATGGGGTATCGAGAGAAAATGGGAGGGGAGGGGAGGGGGGATAGTAGGGGATAGGAAAGGTAGCAGAATACAACAGTCACTAATATGGCAGTATGTAAAAATGTGGATGTGTAACCTATGTGATTCTGCAATCTGTATATAGGGTAAAAATGGGAGTTCATAACCCACTTGAATCTAATGTATGAAATATGATATGTCAAGAGCTTTGTAATGTTTTGAACAACCAATAAAAAAAAGAAAAAAAAGAAAGTGAAATGAAAAAAAAATCCATGAATATGAATAAAAAAAATTATTAGAAAAATAAAATATTCTTTACAGTAAAAAATTACAAAGTGAATCTTGTGAAATAAAATAGCTTCCTATATACCAGCAACAATCAGTTAGGAATATGACGGAAGAATCTACTCACAACTGCAACAACAAAATAGTAAAATATCTAAGAGTAACTGTGGGGAATTGTCTAAAATCTATATGAAGAAAGCTGTTCAAAGACAAAGGGGAAACTCTGAATAGGTGGTATGGTATACCGTGTCCATTGATGAGAAAACTCAAAGTTGTCCAGATGTCAATTTCCTTCCAAACAAAATTTTTAAATTTAAGGCCATTCCATTAAAAATATTCTACTTCTGAAATTGTAAAAATTAGCTTGAGATATAGCTCAGTAGTAGAGTACTTGCCTACTGCCCAGTATACACAAAGCCCTGGGATTGATTCCTAGCTTCACAAAAGCAGGAGGGGGGAATATATAGAAATTTAAGTGCTACATAAAAGATGAAAAATTAGTGTATAAAACATTTGTACACCCTTCACTTTAACTAATTGTTAACATCCTGCCAACTTTACTTCATTTCACACACATTTTTTATTTCTGAGCTGTGTGAATGTAACTTGCAGATATCAAAGACACTTTGCCCCTAAATACTTCAACTTGCTTCTCCTAAGAATTGAGGTATTTGAACACAACCATAGTATCCGTTTCATACTTGGGACGGTTAACAAGAGTTGTGTAATACCATTGGAAACAGTGCTTGTCAGATTTCACTGTGCATCAAGTCACCTGGGAATCTTGCCAAAATACAAGTTAGGATTCATCATACCTGAGAAAGGGGCTAAGGTTCTACATTCTAACAAGTTCCTAGATGATGGTGATTCTACTGGTCTGCAGACTATACTTTGAGTTGCAAGGGTTGGCTAAATAGTTTATGTGCTGTATTCTCCAATGACTACCTCCCTGCTCCACCCCCCCCCCCACCACCAATGTCGTTTTGTAGCCATGTATTCTGTTTTGTTTTCAGTTTAGGATTCATCAAGTTTTCCACATTGCAGTTGATTCCCTGTATGACCCATCTTTTCAAATCTAGACTGGTCACTCCACTTCTTTCTTTTTTGAGTGGTAGCTTTGTCACAATCAAACAATATTAATACATCTTTCTTAACTGAAGTCCATAGTTTGCTTAATCAGATTTCTTAAGCTTTAATCTAATATCCCTTTTCTGTTCCAGGATCCCACTCAGGATGCCACATTATCTTTAGTTATAACTTCTCCTCAGACTCCCCTTGGCCACAACAATTTTTCAGACTCTCCTTGTTTCTGATGGTCTTGGTAGTTTTCATGAATACTTGTCAAGTATTTTGTGAAATGTCCTCAGCTGAGATTTGGTTGACATTTCAAAAGAGTGAGGTTATAAGGGTTTGTGTGGAAGACTACAGAGGGAAAGTCCCATTCTCATTATTTCATAACAAGGTACATGCTATTAACTTTTTTTTTCTTTTTAGCCATGAAGTTACTAGTTTCCCCATTTCCATACTGTGCTGTTTGAAAAGAAGTCACTATGCACAGCCCACACTTAACAATGAGAGAGTTCTATCCCATATTGTCTGCATAAATTATTTTAAATGCTTCTACATGGGAAATTTGTCTATTCTCCCCCATTTATGTACTTATTCAATCATTTATTTATATCAATAAGCAGTCTTGGATATTTATTTTATATTTTTGGTCATAATCTAGTACCCTTCAAATTGACCCAGCTTTGACTGGTGTGCTTATCTTTTTTGTGGAAAATGAAAAATATATTCTAATTTTTACATAGAATTGTAAATTGCAAGGACAGCAAAGAACAACAGAGTTAAGGGAGTTATAGAAATCAAGACATTTTTACAAAGCTACAATAGTTAAAACCAGTGTTACTGCAACTACGGAAAAATATACCTGTAGAAAAGAAGAATCTGGAAAGAGACTCATACATGTATTATCACCTAATTTATAACAAAAGGTTCACAGCAATGTGGAGGAAGACTAGTCCTTCCAATAAATGTCCCTAGATCAACTGGATATTCATATGAACCTTTGCTCCCATTTCAAGCTAAGTCATGCATTGCTTAAGGACAGGGATACATTTGAGAAATTCAATATTAGGGTATTTCATTGCTGGTGACCATTATAGAATGTACTTACTCCAACTAGGATGGCCACATTACTAGGCAATATAATCTTCTGGGACCACTGCAGTGTGTGCTATCTGTTGTTGAACTGAAGAATTGCTATGCAGCACATGGCTGTATATACAAAATTCAATTCCAAATGAATCATAGATTAAATGTGGAAGGTGAAATAAATAAAGCTATTGAAGATAAAATAGAATTATCTTGCAGTCAAGCATTCCTAGAAAAGACACCAAAAGTACAACTCTGAATGAAAGTATTGATAAATAGGATTTCATAAAAATTAAGACCCTATTAAGAGTGGTAAAGGCAAGCCACAGAATGGGAAAAATGTTTATAATTCTCTTATCTGAGAAAGGACTTGTATTTAGAACATATAGAGAACTACACATTGAAATACTGTGTTTTGGTAACATATGTGTAATACCAGAAATGTTTAGGAGGAAAAAGCTAAAAGAACATTTTCCAAGCTAAGCCATTAGTCTTGAATCTCTTTGGGGGTTATGATTACAGAGAGTTTCACATGCTTTTTTTTTTGGTTGTTATTATTTCTGCAATGAAAATAGCTTTATTTTTTTCTGATTATATAAATAATTCATAGTCACTGCAAAACAATTTGTTAACAATATATTCAATATGGGAAGGAAAGTTCTTGAAATCCTATTACTCTTCTGTCTTCTCTTCATACTTTCATCACTTCTGAACACAAATACTTACACATAGTTTTCATTTCTGTACATGTACAGTTGTTTGTTGGTCAATTTCTTCTCCTTTCTTGTTCTGATTCTTTGTTTTATTAGATCACAGCTTGTCTGTATCAGCATGGACAATTTATAAATTCTTTCATATCTGCAAATAGCATTCTTTACATTATGAAATAATTCAAACATAAAATATAGAAAAAACATAATGAACATCCAGGAGCCATGCATTCCAGCTTAATGAATAAAACTTTACACATAGAGTTGATTTCCTCTACTCTTTCTTCTCAGTCTCTTCCCTCTGTTCCTCTAAAGAAGAAACCGTTATCCCAAATTTGGTGCAGATTATTCCTATGCACATCTTCATATACATATTACATACATGTATCCCTCAAATATATATATCATATTTCCTGCACGTTTAAACTTAAATATGGTATCACATTGAACATGTTTTTGGACAATGTTTTGTCTTCATTCAACATGTGAGATTTATCCATCTTGATACATACATTCCAGAGCCTTTCACTTTAATCTCAATAAATCTGAAAGAAAAAGAGGAGAAATAGATGGGGAAAAAAAGTACCAATGTTCACGAAGTGGTTAGGAACTTAATATTTCAATGGGCTGTATTTGAGTTTAATATTAATTCTTTCATTTACTGTATATTTATTGAGAGCCAGATACTGTGAAAGGCTCTAAAGACAAAACGATGAGCAAAACAGACCAAGTCCTTACAGTCTGCTTATTAAATAAGGGTCAGACATCAATCTAATGATCATACTTATTTGTTAATTACACTGTGCTGATTGAGATCTCTCTGAGTTGTGGAGACAGACCTAAGAGTCTGAGGAAATTAGGGCTGCTAGAATTTGCAAGATAGAATTGGAAAGGAGAGAGCTGCAGAAAGAGAACTTCATAGACCTGTAAAAGATCTCTCTTATTTAAAAATACAAATTAAACCATTAGAACTAAAAATCTACAATGCTTGAGATAAAAAATACATTGAATGGGATTGACAGCAGAGTAAACATTGAAAAAGACAAAAAATTAATAAATCTGAAGATATAACAATAGAAATTATTCAAATAAACACAGAAAAAAGAAATGATTTTTTTTTCTAGTATTGGGGACTAAACCCAGGGGTGCTTCACCACTGAGCTACATCTTGGACCTTTAAAAAAGTGTTTGATGTGAGACAGGGACTTATTAACTTTCCAAGGCTGACATTGAACTTACAATCTTTCTGCCTTATTCTCTCAAGTAGCTGGGGTTCAAGCATGTTCCACTATGCCCAGTAGGAAAAAATAATTTTAAAAAATGGACAAATCATGAGTGAGCTGTGGGGCAACTTCAAGTAACATAATCTACACATAATTGAAGTTTTCCAAAAGAAAAGGTGGAAGGATGAACAGGAAAAACTTACTTAAAGAAATGGTCAAAAGATTTTCAAATTTTTGGAAAACTATAAACCTCATATCCAAGTAGCTCAATAAACTCCAAATACATGGAATGTGAAAAAAAAGCCTAAAGCACATAATAGTCAAATTTTTAAAAAATCAGAAAAAGAGAACTTCTTAAGAGAACCTAAGAAATAAGGACATGTTGTATACAGAACAACAAACATGACTCCACATTTCTTGCCAACAATGCAATTAAAAGGCAGTGGGGCAGCATCTTTAACTGTTGAGTATCAGCTTAGAACTCTACAACCAATCAAAGTAACTTTCAAAAGCAAAGGTCTTTACTATTTCAGACAGGGCTCTGTCTACTTCTTACTACTCTGTCCTCTCACTACTTCTATTTAACATTATACTTAAGGCTGTAAGCAGTGTAATAAGGTAAGGAATATAAAATCCAATGAAATCTACTATAGCTACTGGAAGCATTAAGTAGCTAAGATTATAAGATATAAGATTGATACACAAAAATCAACTACACTTCTATATGCTAGCAATGAAAAATAAGGAATTGGATTTTCAATTTTTGATTTAATCAATCAATCAATTAAAGTTTGTGGTACTAGGGATTGAATCCAGGGATGTATTATCACTGAGCTACAACACTAGCCTTTTTTATTTTATTTTGAGACAAGATCTCTCTAAGTTACCCAAGCAGGCCTTGAATTTGTGATCTTCCTGCCTCAGCCTCCTAGGCAGATGTGATTACTGGTGTGCACCACCATGCCTGGCTCAGAAATTGAAAAAAAAAGACATTTAAAGTAGCACACAATGTGAAATATGAAACATTTAGGGATAAATCTGAAAAATTCCTATAATACCTATACATATTAATAAAATTTGTATGAGACCTATACACCAAAAACTCTAAAACTTTGCTGAGATAAAATAAAGGAGATCTAAATAAATGAAAAGATACCATGCTCATGGGTTGGAAGATTCAACATTCTTAAAATGTCATTTTTCCACAAAGTGATTTACCAATTCAATGCAATCTAATTTTAAAAAAATCTCAATTGCCTTTTTTGTAGAAACTGTCAAGCTGACTTTAAATCTACATGGAAACACCAAGGAGCTATAATAGCCAAAACAGCATTATAAAAGAACAAAGTTAGAGGACTAATAATTGATTTTAAAACTTACATAAAACTATAGTAATTAAAAAGCTATAGTAATTAATATAGTGGTATAGGTATAAAGACAGACAAATAGATCTCATTGGTACAGAAAAGACAGTCCAGAAAGAAACTGATGACCATATCTATATCATGACCCATCTCCATGTATACATGGAGGGAGAGAGACTGATTTTTGACAAAGTTATAACAGCAATACAGAAAAGCCAAAGAACTGACTTTTCAAAGAATAGTCTTGGAAATCAGGTAAAAAAAAAATGGTCTTGGATATATTGGATATCTTTTCAGAGAGAAAAAGAAAAGAAAGAACTTAGATTTATACTTTATACAAATATTAACTCAAAATGAATCATAGGCCTAAATGTAAAACCTAAGACTATGTAATTCTGGAAGAAAACATAAGAGAAAATGTCTGATCTTGGGCTAGGAAAAGATTTCTTAAATACATGTTCCAAGAGCCAACAATCATCATCTCTTCTGAGAAATCCCAACTTTGGCTCATGAATAATTGTTTTGTGCATGCATTCTTCTTGAATACTTCCCACATGTTGTAAATCAAATTACACTATATGTGTTTTTCTCTTCCATTGAGCATCCCTTAAGTAGAGATCACACTGTGATCACTTTAATGTCCCAAAGTCCAATAAATGTTAATTACATGATGTCTCTAACACCAAGCTTTTGGGGAGAAAATCTTCCCTAGGAGCCTCCTACTATTTCCCTCATATCTCATTAGCCATCATTGGACTGTAGGATCACCCCTGAGCAAATCCCTAGCAGAGGTTATGGACTCACTGTGATTCACTTTGGTCAAACTCTATTTGGGGACAGGCCAACCTTCTCCAAGGAACCACGGCTATTGTGCAGTCTTGACATGGAGCCCACCACGGAGAACCTGACGGAAACGTGATGGCAGAGTTGGTGGCACTGACCAGTCCGCTTCATTTCCATTGTGAAGGCACAGTTTCCAAACAGCCTGATCTTACGTTTAGATTTTGGGAGGAAAAACTGTTAGCACTTTATTTAAAAAATAAACACAAAGACTAGCACAGCCCTGCTACAATAAGGAGAGTGAAATCATCCCTCTTGAACAACAAGACATCACACTGAGCTTTTTATAGTCTTTTGCACAATGCTTCCATACAAAGAAATGTGGAAAGCTTTTCTGCTGAATCATTTACATCAATTCATACAATTTTGAATATTCACTAATTTCCATAATAGCCATTGTTTTAGAACTTATGTTGTTATATCAACATTCTTCACAAATCTTAAAACTAAATCAAACATAAGTATCTTTATTGTAAATGTCAGAAGAAAAAGAAAAGCTAGCCAGTGCTGTGGGTACTGGGAGTTTGTATTTTCTCTGTGGATATAGAAGCTTAGGGAAAATACAGGGCAAGAAAGAAATGTGTAAATGTTGAGCTGAACAAATCTGGTCAGCAAGCATTTCTCTGAGAAACTTAAGTTTCTTTTCTTAAAGGAGAAATTCATATTTCAGATTTTTGTGTGTTTCTGTTGGCTGGCTTGATTTATTTGATTTCATATCTCTAAACATAGTCTTATGTTTTTCTTCCTCACTTTGAATGTCAGGCACTACCTTGACAACTTCAGGATATGGAAGCGCCGGAAGCAGCCCCTGAGTCCAGATACGTGAAAGAACAATTCAGTTCTCAGGTCTAGGGACAAACAAATGGGGAGAAAAGGAGAACCAAAAGCTTCATTTTCATTCTCTCTCCCCAACCCTAACAAGATTTATGCCTTTAGAGTCCTGAGAAACACAACAGATAAGCTGGACTCAGCTATTCTTCCTCTACTCCATACGTCAAAGGGAACTCCCCCAACTCAAACACAACTACTTGGCCACCTATTTCCCCTCAGATCAGTCTAGAAACTTCCAAATGGGCCCAAACTGCCCTCACTGCCCATGAAGTTCAATTGGCCCTTCTCGTTTTAACCTGAGCTGTGCCAGTAACCAGTAGAGTTGACATCACAATAGGCTCTGCAAGCAGCCCCACTTTTAGGGTCCTGTTCCCTTGGGACCAAAGGGTCATCAGTTGGTGGGCTTTGCAGCTTCAGTTGTCTTTGTGAAGTTGGAGAAGGTACAACCTCAAGAAGAGACTCCATGAGAACCTTTCCAGCCTACTGGCCATTTCTTATGCTAGAATTCAGAGGAGTCCAACTGAGGTTGGAGATTGGAGACAAAAGCTGTCAGATTCTGAGTCCCATACTTTTCCATGGATCCCAGTGTCTTCAGATCGGCAGACTACATGCTGGACCTTTTATACAGAGCAGCAGATCTAGAGGCCAGAGTCTATCAGTTATCAGTTCTTTTCACCAATCATCCAGGATTATTCAGTGGTAGACTGACCATATCATATTCTCCAAGTGGCTATATTGTTTCACAAAAGGTTGGAGATGTTGTACTGTAGTCTCCTTTGTGCCA